>NC_044060.1:14237908-14347908 GCF_902167405.1 Gadus morhua
AACAAATACAGTGCACATGTCATGTTACACAAATAAACAGGCATAAACAAACCCTTTTTTTCCTGTTGTTTTTTGCTCAGTGTTGTGAAGTTTTACTAAGGAGTTGTTTAGTCACATCCTTTTGATCACTTTTAAGCTGTTAAACTAGGGTTGATGGTCATCTAATGTTTTCTAAATTTTCAGATACACAAAACAGATACTCTTTTCCCTTTTAAAAAAATCACAAGGAAGCAGTGCTGAATATACTCATTTGGGGTAATCTGTTAATTAACAATGTCTTGTTACTGACATGAAGACAGAACTACAGATTTGAAGGAAGAATCTTTATTTTTACCATGCAACATTATTTTCGGTTCACTTGGTTACACCGATACAAAAGAACAAATAAAAAGTAAGACTCCATCAACGCCCAAAGAAAGATGCTTTCATGTCTGCTCTATTCATTTGGCGCTGGTTTCCTTATAATTGCCAGTTTTTTATGTGAAGCGCTATATTGAAAGGCGCTCCACAAATTAAGTTATTATTAGTATCAGGGTTATTATTGTATAAATAAACCACGTAGAATAGAAAGGCACTTCGCACAAAATCCTTTTGATTACAAAAGACACGCTCATGGCCCATGTGGGGCATATCATCCAAAAAATAAGATCCAACCAGCGTACATCTTGGGTGGTCCCCACCCCACTCACATCAGCATGAGGGGGGGGTCTGTCACACCATGCAGGAATGAGGGAGGCTGGTCACCCAACGCCTCCGCTATTACAGGCGGCGGTCAGGAGGCCTTGACACGGCTGGTTAACGCCGTCGCTCTAATAGAGTGCCGTATTACCCCGGAGCATGGGTGATTCTGATCAGGAACAGTGCAGTCGATCAATGACCCGCCGACTGAGTGGACGAATGAGTCTGCTCTGCTCTGGCAGTGGACGGCGGCCGTTAGATGTGAACATGACAAGAGCGCCAGTGTATTCATCACAGCACAACGTATTGGATGTCGGGGGTTTTAGTGAGTAAGTGAGCGAGGCTTTCCTCTGAATGCGGGACACATCGATGCACCACCCCCGCTACTTACACCGATCGCAGGGGCCTAAATGTCAAGTATTGAACAGACACAAGCACCGGTATTGCAGACCATTATGCCGTGTAGTTAGGTGCGATTTGACTAAAAGGATTTACTTAGATCCATTGTCCCCGTTACAGGCATCCCATATCTCTTTGCAGGGGATGCGTGACTGCCCTGGAGTCCACCTGGGGTTCCCTCGGCTTGTACACTCCCGGGTCTACTGCCGCTCGTCTTTTAGTGGGAAGAAGCCGCGGGTGCTTTATGATCAAGTTTCCATGAAGGATTCATCAAAATTGATTACAACCGACGGGGCACATAAAAAGGTACATTACGACGGTGGATTACACAATGGAACACTTTGGAGATTTTGTCGTGAAAGCGCCTCAAATCATCACCATAGTAAAGCAATCAGCAGTGTGTGTGCAGAACGAAAAGAGGCGCCGCATGCCAGCGTATAGTAAAAAGACAACAATAAGTGTGTCTGGATGGAGCGAGTCGTTACGACTGTCTTCAACTGACCGTAACTCGGTTACATTTTGGGGTCATGTAAACACCATAATGAGTGCGTTAATCCCGGAACTGAATAATAAATGTAGCCTGGTTAGTGCGTATGCTAATATAATCCAAGTGATATTTTTGAAATGCATCTTGGAATGAATCCCACTTAGCCTGACCTAGGCTTTTGTGTGGAAAAAGGAGCATTCGATGCAACTGTTAAGTGGTCCTTGGCCTAGTATTACATTGTTTTGGTATCTGATATGTGGGGAATAAAACGTAAATGTGACCTACAACCCCCACTTTTCTCCCGGTTGAGAAACCCCCGAAGCCACAAAAGAAAACTTGCCACTTGAACTCCGAACACGGCAAAGGTGGTGCTGGAACGGGGCTGACTCTGAGAGCCCGGCGAGACGGTGCTGAAGAGCACGCGTGATGTCAGCGGAGGTAACAGAGAGAACCTTTAGAAGGTCCGTGCTGAGCGCTGACAGAGGGCCCGGCGTCGCTCAGAGCCCCTGAAGCAGCTCCAAGCTAATGGGAGATCAAACACGTCAATACGCAGACGAGAATTCCTCTGTCTACCTCTGCCGGCTTCACGCCGCTTGATCTCCATATAACTCTCTCCACTCGTTCCCTTTTTTGATTCGTTTTTTTTGTGTCTTTGTTTACGCCGTAATTCACAGAACATGGCCTAAGGGCATTTAGAGTCATCAATTATCTGTACCTCAAACAGCATGCTCAACCGTCATATAAATACATTTATTATATAAAATAATCATAGCACTAATGGTATGCAATATAGGATGAATTGTTGTTTTGTCGTCGCTTTCTACTTTTTTGTTCTTTTGCTTTCATCCTCTATATTTTATCCTCTGTTTCTGTTTTCTATGTTCTTGTGTGTTGCAGATGCTCGTGCTGGCATGTGTGTTTTTTTTCACTTTTGTTTGTCTTTTCGATGGCTGTTCAGAGAATACAATACAAGATAACGTCCTCACACCGGCCTGAGACAAAGACACACACACAAACGCAATTTAGAGAGTAAACGATTAGACAGCACAGAAACTCTCGGTCTCTCCCTCTGCAGGGAGGTGAAGCTGTGGGCATCCTTCACCCACTGCTTTGTTGGTCACCTGCAGCTGACCCCCCTGATCCCAACAAGGGGCTGGAGCAGCTAAGACAAATTACCTAAGATTGCAGTCGATCCCTCTCCGATTGCACACACCAAAGGCAGCACAGTGGAGTGAATGAATAATGGTGGTTTGTGTCCGGGGCTCTGTTGTTTATTAGGAAAAATATATATTCACTTAAGAGTTAGAGGAAGGGGGCACAACCTGACACAGACAGCTGCCAGACTGACCTTCAAGCTTAGGAGGGAAAAGAGTTCTTATCGCACCGCTTTGAGCATAATGGATGGGATGTAGTTCTGTACATTTAGCAATGCAAGAGTGAGAAAGTGCAAAGGAGCCAAACAGTACTTTATGAAGACGCCGGGACCGCTGACATGGCTATTTGGGAAGTAGCTTGCTAGCTAACTGCTAGTTGTATATAGTGTAAAGCTGATGGTCTCATAATGCATGCTTCCTCAATGGTGCTATTATGCTACTTATACAAATATAAATCAGATTCACATCGCACAGTGTAGGGACAGAGACAGACGCTAGGGATGAAGAGATAGAGAAAGACAGACAGACATATCTGAAGAGAGAGAAATACAGGAATAGATAATGAGAGAGAGACGGATAGACTGACAGGCAGGAAGATGGCGAGACAAACGGACAGACGGAATGGAACAGTGGTGCGACGGAGAGACAGGCAGACAGGAAGACAGAGACAGACGGCCAGACAGACATTGCTGATAGATAACAAGTTAGGCAGCCAGACAGACAGTAAGACAGACAGCTATCCATCTGGATAGCTCTAGAGACAGAAAGCGGCCCAAATAAAGGTGCCATTGTGAAGACAGAAAGGGAGGCTCATCTTTAGATATCCTCATCCCGATCCGGGCCTCCTCGGGCGTGCTACACCACCTCCATCCCCTCAGGAGAAGGGGAAGTGTTAGCCTTTAAAGCAGCCTCTCTTCTTCCACGGCGTGTCGCTCAACCCCCCAGCATGTACTCTCCGAGGTATATCGCTCCGAGGGACACCGCACTGCACTCCGTCTCCCAGGGGGCCTCAGCCGCCTATTTATACGGGATCCCTGAATAAGAACAGGCAGCATGGCATACTGTATGCGGTGTTCAGCAGCTGCTTAATGTGGCTGAAGTGGTTACCCCTCAGAAGGCCCAGGGACAGCCCGCCCCGCTCCACTCTTCACTACTGCGGTGGCTGCATGGCGGCGGCACCAGTAGACGACCGGTGGGAGTGCATCGATGGCACACATGAGATAACGCAACGTAGCAGGCTGGTGCAGTGATAAGAGCATGTAGTGCTTGATAGAAGAAAAAATAAAAGCATGATATATTCAATCCCATTTACATGTGTGCCCATGAACCACTGTTTCTACCTCACGCAGAAAACCACACACAGCCTTCATTGACATGCCCGGGTAAATATACAATTTCAAACATACTTTTAGAATTTTTAGCTTCCAGGCTACCTCGTATGTAAGGGAAATCAAATTAGCAATGCGATAATTACTGCATCAACACAATGTTAAGTATCGCTGGCATGACAGTGATTTCCTAATTAAAATGGTGCAAAAGTGTAAACACAGTGTTTCCGCTAATGAATGGCCTGACTAC
Source organism: Gadus morhua (assembly GCF_902167405.1). Taxonomy (NCBI): domain Eukaryota; kingdom Metazoa; phylum Chordata; class Actinopteri; order Gadiformes; family Gadidae; genus Gadus; species Gadus morhua. Next base: position 14,242,205 of record NC_044060.1, read on the forward strand.
ACCAGACTTCATGTTGATACGGAGATGATTGAGGACACAGACCGTGTGTGATGCACCAGCCGGGCTTCGCCAGAGAGAGAGTGAGGGGAGAGCGTGAGGGAGGGATGAAGCTCTTAGTCTTGTCATGACCCATCATTCTGTATTTCCAGGATGACACTGAGAATATATTGCCTCACCCATGCGAACCCCTCAAATCCCACAAGATACACCGGCTTCAAGAGGCTCAGACCTTAACTGTGCTGCTTCCCCCCCTCAAGTACCTCACTCTACAGTTGTTCTAATGTTCAAATGGAATTGCATTAGTATAATATAAACATTAGCAGAGTGTATCAAGTTTCAAATACAATTATGATAAACACCGGCCAAGAAGGCACTTGAGTATGTCTGAGATGACAAAAAAAAAAAAGAGCCCTGGTCCACCCTGAGCGGTGACTGTGCACAAGGCTGGCAATTACACACACACACACACACTCACACACACATGTACATGACTGTGCTGCTCACACGCACACAAGCTCTGATTCAAAAAATCCTCAGACTCTCTCGCTCATCGAGACACACACACACACACACACACACACACACACACACACACACACACACACACACACACACACACACACACACACCCAGCCACACACAGTGTCCTAGCCATCTTGCCCCCGGTGTGCTGTGGCAGGGCTCTGTGTATCTGTGGGTATTAACAGATCAGGGGTGAGCAGCGGCAGCAGCTACCTTGCGTTTAAAGTCTCCTTCTCAGAGGTAGAGCCTCTGAAGCCCACCGCCGGGTGGGATAAACGAGCCAGCCATCCCCCAGGCACCGCCACGCCCTCCCAGCCCCACTACCAATCCCCCACTCCCACTCCCCTGCGCCTCACTGCTCCGCCTTCCCTCTCAGACACTTATCCGCACCTTTTCCCTACAACTTATTATTTTGTCCACCCACTGTTGGATCGACCCCCTCCCCCCAACCCTCTCTCTCCCCCCTCCCTCCCACACTAGCCATATGGTGTTCTATTTTCATCCTTTGCTTTCTCCCTCAATTGATCTATGTTTTTTTTACTATTCAAACCGCTTTTTAACTGAGCTGTTACTCTGGCTTCTTCCTTGTACTGCGGCCCCTCAGTCTTCATCTTCCACTGAGCGAGGATCATGTTTACCTGGGAGAGGCCCCTTGGAGCCTTAGCCTCCAATCCCTTTTCACCCTTATTGGTGTGTGTATGGGAAATCACCTGCCCCGGTTAATGATGTCTCGCAGATGTTTGAGCAGGTGGATATGAGACTTGCTGTCTTGCTGACTGTAGACTTTTTAGTTATGAGAAATACACCAATAGGAGGACTAATTTAACAAATGATTAGTACACTTTATGTACTGTGATGATATACTGTGGGAATAGGACTAAACAAATGTGCAAACTAGAAAGTATAATTTAAAATGTGTTTAAACTGATTATATATATTGTAACTTATTTCAGTTTGACCAGCATGGAAAATAGTGCAACACTTTCTACCACATTCCCAGTTAACCATAACTTGAAAATGTGAAAGTATGTCACCAACATCTGCTGTTCATCAAAAAGGCAATTCAGGGACGGTGAAATCAATGATTTGCAACAAGGGTGTGGTTAAAATAAAACTTAAAAATACAAGAAAATAACAACGGGGGCTTTCACCAGATAACAACATAAAAGAGATGAGGTCACTGGATGAGGAATAGGGATTTGATTGATTTCATTTAAGTAACTCTCATTTAATTGCAATGTGAAGGGTGAATATAGCATATAAACGGTTAGAGAAATGATTCTATGTTTCTGACACATTCTCATGACATCAAAACTCATCTCCTGTTGCCTGTCACCTACATTCAGTGAGAATGTTGAGGAACAACTGTTTTCAGATTGAACAAAGAGTTAGGACAAAGCCACTACTGCAGGATAATGTGGCCCATATTCCAGACCATCGCCTCAAAATCGAATGAATAACCGGTTCATCGCAAATGCCTGCGAGGGAGGGAGGGGGGGGGGGGGAAGAGAGAGAGAGAGAGAGAGAGAGAGAGAGAGAGAGAGAGAGAGAGAGAGAGAGAGAGAGAGAGAGAGAGAGAGAGAGAGAGAGAGAGAGAGAGAGAGAGAGAGAGAGAGAGAGAGAGAGAGAGAATTTTTGAATAAATCTGACAGTAAACACAATCCAAGTACTATGCTGTCTGAAAATCTTCCAGATTATCACGGGGCGTTGCTGAATAAAGAGGCGCCCTGGGAACAGAGACAAATAAACCCTCGGCCCATCCGAGCACAGACGGACGACAGACACTCTCATCCCATCAGGGAGGAGTGTGTGAAGTGGGCCGGATCCAAATGAAGCTGATCAGAGCTCAGTGTGGGTTAATCTAGTTATGCGGATAAAAGAACTCCCCAGGGGCATAAAAAAACATCCAACAAGTAAGTTGCAATGATTCAATGTGGATGTGTGTTCTCGAATATGTGAGGACACAACGTTGCTGTCAGTGAGGTAGGTTGGGGTGGAGAATGAGAGAGAGAGAGAGAGAGAGAGAGAGAGAGAGAGAGAGAGAACAACAGAGAGATGTTTGTGTGCACGATCAAGATGATCTCTTCTCCGGTTGCTCCTTGTTTTGTTTTTGTTTTGACTCAGGTACATTTAAAAAATGTGTCTTAATTTCTTTTTATTTTAACAATAACTAACACAATATGTGTTGCTCCTAGGGCTGCTCGATTATGGAAAAAAATCATAATCACAATTTTCTTGGTCAATATTGAAATCACGATTGTTCAAACGATTACATTCTATAAAACATTTCATGAAAATAAATAAATAAAATAAATAAATATTGAAAACTTGATTATATTAGTTTTGTGATTGTTATCAGAATCGCAATCAAAATTCGATTAATAGCCCAGCCCTAGTTGCCCCTAGCCCCTTAGCACTTTGTGGTTCTAATGAAATCCAAAATAATAATCAAGTAATTTTTTTGAGGTCCTGTGTTAATGGCACTATTATCCTTTTTGTATTTATTTATTTTTTATCTGTCAACATGGGGTAAAGGGTCTATAGTATGTCAACAAAATGTATGTACGCGCGTGTGTGTGTGTGTGTGTGTGTGTGTGTGTGTGTGTGTGTGTGTGTGTGTGTGTGTGTGTGTGTGTGTGTGTGTGTGTGTGTGTGTGTGTGTGTGTGTGTGTGTGTGTGTGTGTGTGTGCTTGAGTGTTAGTGATTGTTGACCTGTTTTTGTGTTCTTTGTACATATAGAACGTGTTACGCAGGCAGGATTTAGCAGAGTGATTCAATTAAATCTTGAGAGGCTTACTTGGCGTTGGCCTCATAAACAAAGATCATAAACGAGCCACTGTGAGCAACTCAACATAGCAGTTGAGAAGCCAATCAACTATCATCACTCAAATGAATCACCTTCACTTCCGCTCCTCCTCCACATTAATATCCCCTTTGACCAAATAAGGATGGGTGGTATAGCGGCTAGCCATCAACCAAAGAGAAAAATGAATTTATAATTCTATCAAATATATATATTCAAACATATCAAACAGCAGGAAGGAGATGGAAGGGACGGAGTACAAAAAACCAAGATATTTTAAAAGTTTGAATTAAGCTGTGACTTCAAACAGCTCCTGGTTTTCATAAAATGCTTTCAACACAGAGTCGTGAAGACGGATGAAAAAGCATTATTTACCACCGAGAAAGTTAAAGAGGAAGCGCGAGACAGAGTATAAGAAAAAATAATAATATATATAGCCAGGGAGAAGTGAAGAGTGAGAGGGAGAGAGATAGATCCCCATCTCTTTATATTTTGGGGAGGGGGTGTTGGCACAGCAGGCGTCTGTCTCTACAAAGGCATGGAGCAGAAAAATAAAATATGGGCTGAGCAACATGACAGTAGCCACTGAAACTGGGAGAATATGCCTTCAAAATAACTTGTTCAAGGAGAAAACAGAATCTCTTTCCTGCTCTTAGTGAACCCCTCTCTCTATATATTTAAAAAGCTGGGGCCCTTAAGTCTTCCCATCTCCTCTGTAGGTGTGTGTGTGTGTGTGTGTGTGTGTGTGTGTGTGTGTGTGTGTGTGTGTGTGTGTGTGTGTGTGTGTGTGTGTGTGTGTGTGTGTGTGTGTGTGTGTGTGTGTGTGTGTGTGTGTGTGTGCATGCGTGCATGACGTGTCTCACTTTGTGACAAACGGCATCAGCCAAGTAAAAAAAATCACTTTCAAAAGGCAACTTCTGAAGCAGACAGTAAAAACAGTCCAAACATCTAAAGCAAACAAGTCAAGCTTTGCAAGCATTTTTTGAGTATTGCTTTGGTCAATAAGAGTCTTTAAACCTCTTCAGGGAAATACGTTTAATCAATATAGTCTCAGTATGGATTTCACTATGATTCACCAAAATTATATGTGTTTGAAATAATAAGTGAATAATAATCATCACCGCTTATGATGTATGTTATACTAATGTGTGTCTGCCCTTGTGAAACGCAGCTGAATTGCCACTCAAGTATCCATAAAATTACACTTAAATATATATATAGATATATATAATGTATAATGAATCACAGATTTATGCCATGCCGAGAAATGAACTAGCGTTTAGCCCTGGTTCCAAGATATGTTGGGATTAGTCAAGTTAATTGCGAACCTTGCAAGTGTAAATGGTGCGGGGCAGCAAAGCAGCACATTAATGTATCTAGGCTAGGCTGACGGGAATGAGACGCTCATTGAGTAGCTGAAATAGATTAGCCTCGCTGTGTGCGATTGGACTTGCCTGTTTGGTTATCTGAGTTGTTACAGTGGTACATGATGAAGGAAACAGAGCAATGCATCTATACTACAGTGTTGGCGTTTGTAAGTGTGAAGATAAAGAGTCCAAACTGTTGAAAGTACACATTTAAATTAAGAATTTTCAATTTGGATACTCTCCAAAGCAATTTAACGTATCACACCCCTTAGCTGGAAGTGATAAAGAGGTTACATCGAGATGTTTACAATTAGAAGGTTACATTGAAGGTTATTTTCTGCAATTGTTATATATGCATATAATAACTGGAATGCAATCATTTCAACAGAGAAATGGAGTTAAACAACCAAAATATGCCTTTGCAGAGTGTCTAAGCCTTTCAAAGGTTAACATAATTATAATTGTTTGAATGAAACGACTGTCAAGCCACCTTTAAATATCCGTATGACAATTGGTGTAACTTTTGCATGGCACTCTCCTCACCCTAATTATATGTACAAAGCCAACAGCAGTTGTTTCATTTACCGTGAGGTTTTGTTGAGCCTGTTCGACTCCAAACAACAGTTGTCGTCGGAATCTCACTTGCTCCTGTGCGGAGAAGGGTGGAGGAAGGCAGGAAGACTGAACACTGAACACTTGTTTGTTTGCCAAAATGATGGGCCTTAATTAGGAACACAGCTTTAAGCATTTCGTCTGACGCTCCATGATAAGCGCCCCTGTTTTGATACAGTTCAACCTGCTCCTTCACACAGCAGTGAATAGACATGACTGAGTGAGGGAGAGACAGGCGGCAAGACAGACAAGGTGACAGACGAGCAAATAGGAAAACAATACAATTTTAATGTGGAAGGGAGTAAACAAAAGAAAAGTATAATACAAATAAAATAACAAAAAGATGACATGATGCAACTTGAATTAATGCCTGCTATAAAGATCGAAGCAGTCAAGGGATACGCTTCCTGGTGAAATAAATACCCCCCCCCTGTTATTTCTTCCCGTTGATTTATCGTACCTTTTTCATTCTCTGTCATTCATTGTGTGTGTGTCTGTTGCCTTTCTTTCTTAGGAATCCTCAGGTGGATGGCAGCGTGAGCATGAGGCTAGAATGAGAGTTAGCGCTCTCCTGATTGTCTGCATTGAATTAGGTTTTCCCTTAACTCTTTGGGAGGGTGCAGGGAAACAGCCTGCGTGTGCTTGCCTATCAGGAAGATGTGGAGTAACAGATACATGGAGATCACACATGTTATAACACACTTTAGTATTAAATATACATATACACATGCATGCCGCACACTCTTACTTTGAGAGGCCCTCCAGGGCACTCCAGCAGGTATGTGGCCTGTCAGCCTTACACTGCATTTACTCTACCCCTCCCCACCTCACTCCCCATCCCCATTGGTAACAACCTTGTACAGTATCAGCCTACTAACAGGACACTGAGGCCCATTTCCACACTGACGGTTATTCTGTTAGTTGTCAGCCAGAGCTGCCTTGCTGTGTTCCAGGCTGCGCTTTAATGAGATGGACATACAGAGGTTGTGAGACTGTGTGTGTGTGTGTGTGTGTGTGTGTGTGTGTGTGTGTGTGTGTGTGTGTGTGTGTGTGTGTGTGTGTGTGTGTGTGTGTGTGTGTGTGTGTGAGTTAACTGTATGTTTGTTGGCATGTGTGTGTTTCTTAGAGGGCATGATGGTACCAAGAATCTCATATCAGTCAAGAAATAGTATTTCTTTAGCCCTGAATGGTATAATGAAATCTATTTTTATCATTCAGTCCATCTGACTAATCAAAAGCACTGGCTCATTAAAAGTATTGTACATCAAAGAATAATCATTAAATAAATCAAAGACTTGGACATGCGATATACATTTATATAGGAAGATTATTCCTTATCGTATTCTTCTTACGATTAAACTGTATTTAATTATTTTGACAGGCGGCCATAGACAACCTCCTCTATTTCTGCCATTGGAACGTTCACTTATGACCAATTAATCACCAAATGCCGTGGAACATGTTGTGGATAATCATAACCTGCCAAGGTTCAAAATGAAGCAAAGCTACCCAATCCGCCCTTAAGCGAAGACCTCCCCTTAAATTCAAACGCACACTGACCCTATGTCAGGCTAATATACTCCAAACCAAATAGTCTCATTATGTTTCAGAATCTCTGCTCTCCAGAAGAGAGTATATTGTGTGTTCCTGTCTGAATCGGCCAGGCATCGACCAGTTTTGAAGTAGGCACATTGTTCACCAAGAACCACCAGCGAAGGCTATACTGCCTTACTAGGGGTAATACACTGTCACCCCCCCTCCGGCAACCCTCCCCACCTCCTGTCTTTTTTCGATCGTCGTCCACAATGGTAGCAGTGTTTTGCTTGAGCCGTAGCCATTAGCTTTTGTGGAGCGGAGGATCTATAAAACAAGGATGTTGTGTGAGCAAGGACCATTCAGCGTCGCCGGCGAATCCAAACAGTTGTTGAGCGTTGTTTTGCCGCGAGTGCACAGGCTAAAAGCTTGTCAAACGCCATTTTCTGACCCTGCATCATTTCAGATCAAGGGAATAAGAATGCATTAAGTGGAAGACAAAAAACAAGAAAGGCTCAAATAGAATGTACTATTAAGTGATCACTTGTTGTGACACACGCATGCACGGCAAGCACAACACACACACACACACACAAATCTCACAAACAGCTTTTAACCTTGCTGCAAGCTATTCATTGTGAACGTGTGGGTGTGTACATGTGCATACCTATTTCAACCTGGTTTCCAAACATTCTAGTTGATGTCATTATTATTGCCTATGCATCATATTGTGTGTGTTTGTGGGCATCAGGCTTGTGCCAATATGCAATCAGATCATATATTGGCAATTGATGGGATGATCGACAATTAGTTTTTCCTATTCAAATTTTAGGGAGATTTTAACCTAACTCACTATCAGAAGATCTATAAACAGAGCACATGTGGACTCCTTCTGAAGATCCTTTGCCTCCTTTAAACTAATTATTGGACGCTTTTGACTGTAAAATGCTGAATATTTTCGTTTCTTTTTTTTTTGTTTACGAGTGAGTGTATCAACAGGACTGTGCATGTGTATACACAAGTGTGTGAATTTGAGTGTGGATAAGTGTTTATCGCCTTTCGCTCATCAGTCTTTTCAAAAAACCAACCTCTATTCAACCACGAGCAGAATATTGCTGGGTATATATCTTTCAGAACCTGGTTCAAGTGGAAGTTTAGTAAGCCTTTACTCACCCCCCCCTCTGTTCACCTATATATCTTCTCTTCTTCTGCATCAGTCCCATGTAATTAGAACTGAAATTGATATTTACCACCCACCGACTGCTGTCTTTGAGGTAATATGTTAAAATGTATTATTTATAGGCCGGCTCTCTAATGCAAAATGCATGGCTCTCGTTTTGTTCATTTAATTCCAATCACCCAGGAAGTACAAACCAAAATGAATTATTAGTGTGGCAAATAAAGATTAGCATTGTAATAGCTCTTCAAATAGCCATATAGTGGTAAGCCCCAGATTCATAGACAAATAAAGTCCTTGAGACTAAATTAAAACTCTCCGCCTTGTTGACAGCTTCTAATATGTAAAATGTAAAATTTGATATCAAGTAAACATGGGAAATGATTTCTTAATTACAACCAATTTATGAAATTTAAGCATATAAATAGAATAATGTATGTTTGTACAAGAAAGGCGTTGCACACAATTCCTTGTGTAGAGAGTACATGTCATGAGTTAATCCCTTATGGTTCAGCAGTGAAACAAATGCCCTTGAAACAGAGATTGAAGGATCAAATCTGTTAGGTCTGCTTAGAGAATGAAATACATTATCTGGTTTGGCTTAAGTGAGTCTTAATATAAATACAATCCTTCTTCTTTTAACGAGATCGTAGATCGTATCGTAATCCGTTTTTTATGGTTTTCCACAAGATATCCTGCAATTATGAGATAATGTCATGTTTATCAAGATACAAGTCTAATAATTCAGGGAAACATTAATGTAAAGTTTCCCAAATTAAAATAAAAGCCCCCATAGAAATGCGTACACTGGATTTTTTTCTCCTTTTTTGCAGTAGTTCCAGCAATAAAGGAAAGGAATTGGAACATGCAGAGGCTTCATTAACAAACGATGCAGCCTACAGTGTTATATGACAAATGATTAACTCATGAGGAAGAAAAGGAAGAGCACATGAGCATATGCTGTCTGAGGGCCTTTCTTGGACAAGTCACCAAGCTCATTAATCATTGCATGCGTCTTCCTTCAAGAAGCTAAAGCAATGTTTTTATTGCATATATAGGCAAATTATAGATATTTTTCTCAATCTCTTTTGTCATTACAGCTTGAGTATAGAAATCTGTATGAACTACTTTTAACTACAAAACTGAACGTTTATTTTTCATTTGCTTTGACTAAGCGTATTAAGCCTCTCAAATCGAGCGTTTCATTTTTGTGAAAGGTCATTGTTGTATAATGAGCCTCACAATATGTACAATTAATATGCGTTCATACAGTAATATACAGTCTGAGTCATTTATAATCATGACAGGTTTACACACTTGCCTGCATTTCTTATTCCATAAGGTATGTTTAAGACGCAAGCATGACCTACATTAAGTCTGAACATCCAGAATGGTTGACTTAAAATGGCATTATTATTAACAAGGCATCCTTGGCCCCTAAACCAAACATTCATGAGATTCAACAGTCAATTTGGGGTGCCAGGCAAAAGAAGTAATAGCAAATCAGGAAAAGGCAACTATAGCTGCACGGCCCAATATTCAGCCCAGGCTGTTAGATAGGCATGTGAGGCCAGACTAATTGGCAGGACACTCCATAAGGTTCACTGGGTGGCATGGCAATGACACACTCACAAACAGCTGGTTCTCGAGTCAAATGAAAAACTAAGGATGGTGCCTCTGCAAAGCCGTAGAGACTTTGGTCTCGGGTTTGAGAGTCAAAGTGAATATCACCTCTATCTCCCTCACTCTCTCTCTCTCGTTGTTTCTTACTCTGTAACAGATGAGTCTTAGGTCAAGTGGAAAGGAAAAGGCAACACATGAGGATGAGGGGAGCGAGGACAGAGGAGAACAGAGAGAGGCAGAACAGAAGGGAAGGGAACTGTTCCAAGTTGTAAGTGGATATGCGACTCCTTTCCAATAGCTGACCCACACCCCTTTTGTCTTGCCAATAAACTACATCAACAAAGCTGCTTACAATTGCTGCTAAATGGCTTCTTTCTTGCTCCCCCCGTAATATTCTTAACTGTTCTGTACCAGATTATTTAACAACGGAGGTGAGCTACACCCAGGATACTCTTGACAAATCAACCTACTTGTTATATTTTACGGTGAATTAAGAAATATTAACCAAAAGACAAACAACCGAGAGTGGGCACCGACTGCGTAGCACCATTTGCTTAAAACAATGTAGCAGGAGCACGGATAAGCTCTGTGATGTGACAGCAGCGATTTAATGCTACAACTCTAGTGTCCCCTCGCTAATCTTTTGGGAAAAATCCTTGAGAAGCGCACATTCACGCCAAGGAGCTTACAAGACGTTGCCGACGACAGTTGCGGACAAGTTCCAAGTTCGACTGACAAACCAATCCATGCGGCTTAACATTTCACACTACTCTATAAAGCCAGCGAATGTGCAGTAGCCATGAGGTTTATTGTTTGTTTTTATTCACTGTTTAAGGTAGGCTTCCTGAACACTACATCCTTGCTTTTTTAGTTTTCAACCAGAATAGCCTGCCCCAGAGTTTACTTTAAATGAAAACGCCTTCTTGAACGTGTCACTGTTTCTGGTCCCTGGACTTTTCTACTCTTTCACATTTTTTGTTTTGTTGCGCTGGTTGGCCGCCTTGCTCATTCAAACGAGATGTTCTGCTGAAATGTTGAAAATGTATTCATTGCAAATGCCTTTTCTTCTTAACACTTGTGTGAGGCCTGCCATTACTTATGAGTTTATATGAATCATGGTATTTGTCAAATATTATAGTGTTAAATTATTCAAATGATTTGCCATTAGTACTCCAATAGTGATGCAGATGCATAAAAGGCATTCATATATTGAATAAGAAATAACATAATTCACGCATGCTAACCACAGTAGTACTATTTCCTCTCTGTTGAGTCTGGTCGTCCCACCACATTCCATGAATATTCATCACCAATTTTACTTATGTGGAAACAAGGCTAATGATTATTTAATTGGTACATTCAGGAAATTTGACTTAGATGAATAACGTTCTAACATAAAAGACGTGCTTTATGTGAGCAGAGAACAAGCTTGAGGGACTGGGAGACTATAGCCACCACCCAGGGGACGTGCAAAGTGGAGAGAGATAAACAGGCTACCCGACAGATATCATGATAATCGCAGGAAGGCGCTTTGTCCGAGGGAAAGGAGTCATGTGCCATAGAAAAACCCACCGAAGAGCTCAATCTATGCTCCGAGTCTGGGTCTCCGACCTGAACAATGGCTTGATAGAAAGCAATGTGATCTGGTTCTGCTGTGTATTTTCAAATGCAGGCCGAATACAGAACCTGGAGACACTCCTATTTCTACGCAGATATAGAAAATATGTGGTCTAAAAGCGCTCATGATACCACGAGAGAGAGGTCGTGCCAGGGTGGATGCTAGCAGAGATTGATGTTTTTACACTCCCCGTGGCAGCAGCAGCAGTGGCTGGATGAAGCAAGGTGTTTCATTACTCTTTAATGCTATACAGGTTCAACAGCTACAAGGGGCATGGTGGGGGCACTGTTGCTAAGTACTGTGTTTAGAAGATGCTGATAATGTCTGCTCTGTAAAAAATGGCCCAGGGAAATCTATGTCAGTTGCCATGTTTCTCCCTCTGCTGGGTAGGATTGGGAACTTACTAGCCAGATATTTGTTGCATCGATGACAGACACCTAATATCCACAGATTTACGTCATCTGTACATTGTTATCGCCAGGTTTTTTAAGAGGACAAATGTTTCCCTATAATGCTGCTCATGTTTTGTTGTTTTGCAATACGACACGAAATCTGACTACGATTGCAATGTAGACGAAAATGTCATGTGGACATTAGCGATAAGATACTGTGCAAGAAGCTAGAACCCTGCGTATAACATCTGCCCCTCAATCAAAAAGCATTTCAAAAGCTTGTTAAGCCTCTTCTGGCAACCGCACTGCATGGTGCAGATATCCAACTGTCAGAAAACGTGTAACTTATGGTTTGCAGTTTCAATCGTCTAGATCACAAACATCACAAAAAGAGGGAAAAGGGGAAACTGATTTGGTTTTAAGGAGCACATCCTAATTATTTAATATGCCAAGCAATCAGTCCCATGTTGGCTATTGAGTGCTTGCCTCAATACATTGTCATTGTTTGGCTTGAGGGATTGAGTCTCATTGCTCCCTCTGTTGCATAGCAATTAGCAACGACAAAATAGCACCATAGGTCCACTTTCCCCTTACTGGATCTTAACATTCAGTTGCATGCGAGCTGGTGTTATAATACCTCAAACTATGTAATGCAAAGAAAGGGTTTGCCTTCAGAATTGACCTAATCTTTTACTTCCAATTTAATATAAATTTTCCTTTCATACAGCCACTTTAGTAAAGTTAATATATATATATTTTTTTTTTGTTATTGACACTCTTTACTCCATCCCTCAAACAAAAAAAAATTCAAAGTTAGTTCAAAGATAATTAAGAAAGTAAAGTGGTGAAATCCTCCTTGGACTTTTGGACCTAACCCATAGTCACTTTTCAAATTCTTTAATATTTTAAGTGCATTGGAGGCTTCTACTTTGTATTACATTTATTCAATTCCTATTTAAACTATAAATGAATGCTTTTAAATTCCTTTTGCTTGGGCTGAATAATGTGGATGAATTATAACAATAATCTGAGAGTAACCCTACACACAATCGATATATAAATCCCAGTTGAAAGAATCCACACAGGGTTGGATGGATTGCAGTGTATGGTAATGTAGAAGCAATACAAAACCAAACAACTGGAGAGGAGACAGAGAAACTCAATGAATAATGCTATTCCTCACTTAGGTTCAAAAGAGTATGAACCTATAACAATTTAGTTGTATTGCTTTTGGAGTTACTTGCGCAGTGCATATTAGTACACTATTTTTATGAACATAGTGTTTGAGTTAACAAAGGCTGAGTGCTGTCTGGTAGACACATAGCTAGATCCACATACAAAGCATTGAGCAGGGGCAATGCAGGGTATGCGTTGCCCTACATCTTGCCCCTGCCCTCCTCTCAACCAGACTGCACGCAGCAGCTGTCAACTGAATCCCCTGAAGGCTGGACAGAGATTGGGAGGAGTCTTTCACTCTCACTGCGTTCATCATTGAGAGAAATAATGTAACCGCTCTGCTGACAAATCTCTCGAAACACATTTATATACTAGACTAGATTAAACTTGTGCAACAGCCTCCTATCGGGTTCGACCATCAGAACGCTCAATAACGGGTCAATATGCACAAAATGCAGCTGCCCGCCTGCTAACAAACAGCCGGCCAAGAGGCCACATTAACCCTGTCCTCCATGACCTCTGCTGGCGCTCCCAGTTAAATACCTTCACTGCACCTGCCCCCCGCCTCTGGGAAGCTCTCCCAAATCCCATCTGCCAAACCAACACCCGGTACCCATTTAAGAAGGCCCTTAAAGCCCACCTATTTTGTTTGTTTGGCTTACGTTTTATCGGAAATCATCTGTGGGTGTTAAGGAAACCAAAGAGATAGAGAAAAATAGATTAAAATATATTTCTATTACTATTATTTATAATCTACATAACGTTTCATAGCTGCAGTCTGCTCTACCCAGTGCTTTGATTTCAACTTAAGGATATTCAACATGTTAATTCTTCCTAAATATTTCTCTCAGTCGCACTCTGAATCAAAGAGTTTGCTAAATGACTAAATGTGAAGGTAAGCACATTTGACTGTCACAGACTGCAGCTATGCTAAGGTCTCCTTAGCGGTCCACCCGTGCCTCTCTGGCCACTGCCATGATTTAACTCTGCATCAAAGGAGACTTTCACCTCATCACTGTATTGATGAAAGTAAGTATACATTTATAAAACCAGATCTTACTCATTTGCACTCAATGTACTCAGTAGTACAAACATACATATCACATAACTTCATCCAAAGCAGAGAGAAACTGGTGGCAGCATTGCAAAACCAGCCTTAAGAGGGTTTATGGTGGCGCAGTACAGCACGGTAGTGTTGATTGCATCATTCGCTTAATTGTACCACGCAAGAACACACAAATGCTTTGATTGGCTCTCAGATTTGAGACGTTTATACTCTCAATTTAAAATCCTAGATTTTTGTCAATGACAGTTAACAAAAGGGACGTAAAGTCATTTGTTAGAAATGAACCCATAAGTAATCCAAGTGCCAGATTTTAATTACGCTATAATTAAGTGCCGTGGCAGTTGAAATCGAAGCAGTCGACAGGAGGCTGAGGCTTTTTGTTGTAATACTTTCGGCACCAAGAGAAAATCAGTGGTCCGCAGGTCGGAGGCGCTCCTTGTGAGAGAGTCCTACTGGTTTGGTAATAGGAAGGCGGAGTGGCAGTGCGAGCCTGCAGGAGGTGGGGTGTGACTTGACTGGCTCTACTCGTCCGCCAGAATAGTGCTGCTGGTGTCGGCTGAAATATTCAGGAAACCCAGGCACAGTCTGATGATATCCACCAGTCTTGCCAAAAGAGGTTCACAAAATGTCGTGTCACTCACACGTGACACCTTTTAGTATTATCTGCATCGAATTGATTGGTAACTCAAAACAACTCCAGAGATATAATTAAGTTGAAGCATTTGACAGGGGCAGTGCAGGGCTGAATCTATTTTTTTATCAAACCATCACTGATCAAGGCATTGAAAAGAGGAGTGCAAGTTCCAGCACAGTGGGATAAATATGACACATGGTGAAAATACGGATCAGGATACATTGTCAATGAGTTGACGGCTTTCAAGCCCAGGGGCAAACAGAGAAAGGACAAGCCTGACCCCCCCCCACACACTCCAGACTCCACACTCCTTCCCTCTGTGTCCCTGGCACCCCTGCCTTTGACCTTTTTCCTCCCCAGCACCCACCTCTCTGCCACCTGTACGCAGGCCCTTCATCTCCCTGGGGTCTTTGCACTTGCTGGCCTTGTTTGATTTAAGCTGATCGGGAGTCACTGCTCACTACAAGCCCCGGTTGAACCATGAATAATGGATCTGCCACAGGCCTTGTTACCCATGTCCGTCCCCCCCAGTCCCCCCCACCCACACCCGAACACCCTCCACCCCACTCTCCCCAGAACTGCTCCTGCTGAGGTTGGAATAGCCAATTCACAATTAACAACTGATCATTCATACAAGGCTTCAATGCTGTGGCGCTTAAGAAAAGTGGAAAATCTTAAATCTGAGTTTCTAGATGGGTAGAGAGGCAAGGAAGATGATGGTAACGGATTTGGTCTTTAAGTCAAAAGTGTTGTCTTCATGGCGTTTTAGCATTTGGTTCCTTGGTGTTTTGTGTTTTAGATCCAGACACACGGGCCACTGGAATCATTGATTTAGTCGCAACAATCATGAATACCTTCTTTCCTTGTTCACCATGGATCGTCAGGGAGGAACCGTGCTAGCCTCATTTCAAGGAAAGTACCCTTTTAAGCGGTTTGAATCAGTCGTCCTCTGAGTGTCTAAGGTACATTTGAAAAGTACACCAAGAAGTATATCAATACTCCTGATGCTCAAAATTATTTTCAGAAAAACCCGTTGAAGATGTATGAATTGATACGTTCATGGATTATGTTCCATTTTTCTCAAGTAAAACTTCTTAACCATACATCCACATTGCAATTTTCAGGGTACAATGTTCACTGAACGTTAGTTTAAACCGGTGATACTGAAGGTCTTCACTGCTCGCATGTAGGACTTCAGGCATTAATGTGCAGTCTCCCGACAGCAAGAGTGAGAGCACTTATTGAGACTGCTTCTTACTCGTCACGTTTATTCTCGTTTGTACTCAAGTGAAAAGCCTTCGAAGGGAACACACTATCTTAAGCCGCTGTCTAATAAAGAAGCACGCCAAGAAAGTATTGATGAAGGGTTAATGAGAAGATAAATTGTAAAAAGCAGAGTTCTGGAGGCCATGCTGAGTGGTCAACAGGATCCCTAATGAGTAAAGTGCATTAGATTACAGCTGGCTAATGCGCCACTGTTCTTTATTTAATTTAAATAATTTGTGAGAGCAGTTATCAATTAGAAGGAACCACATCACAAACACGACTGGTCATGTATAAAATGTGTTCTCGTACTGATTATCGTGTTTTCAAATTTAAATCTAATGGTGATGCTAAATCTACCTTCTATATTGAATACCTGTTAGAAGGCTTTTTGAATACGTTTTTCTTTTCAAATGTGAACGACAATCTGAACCCTCCAACACTACATTATGGCACCGCTCAAACCTTTGTCACCAAAGAAAAATACTAAATTCAGCAATAAGAAAAATGTGTGATGCTTGTCACATGCCAGGCAAACTGAATAGCATGAGCCCTTTTCATATTTCTGAAAGCATCTGGCTCCATAACCAACATCGAGACATGTTGCCTGCTTGAAAAGCACAGGGCTCTTGGACAAGTGTAATACTGTGAGGGCCACAGGACCGGGCAGGAAGCTTGAGGCTGGAAAGCATTACCAGGTGGCCAAAAGTACCATGGATCAATGGAGGCACATAACACAGACACACAAATACACACAAATGCTTTTAGGAGAAACAAAATAGAACAGGACAACCAGGAAAGCTGGAGTGACTTCAGTGAAAGCCTGACTCCTTTAAAGAGAAGCTGTGAGACACAAACAAAAATATACACACCGACAACACATTCAAAGCAGGGCACGCTGGGGGCCCACCAAAGACCACTGACAGGTGACGTAATTGTTCTGCTCAAATAAGGATGCCGGTTCCATTGCTTTAAAAAAAGCATTATGTTCAGTAACCAAAATGCAAATTTTCTGCAAAGGTCTGGGCATTTGTGGGCATTTTAAAAAAAAAGAACAGACTGACAACAGACCACCTGTGTTTAGCCCCTCCTCTCTGTGCACAACCTGAATCAAAAACATGCAACATAGTTTCAACAAGGTACCTGTACGGAAAGTCAGTTATATCGGTATAAAATACTGTCTATGTGTGAACACTGGAGATCCATAAGCCACGTAGTCGTTGGGCTGCGTTCTGCTTTTGTAAAGCTAGTGGGATAGACCTCCTCACAGCGGCCTACTTTAATCCATTTGGAACATTTTGAAATGTGTTTAATTGCATTTTAGTTACATAACATTTTTAACCGCCCTTCAGGTACTACCACAAGTAAAATCTAATTATGTGGGAAACAATGTAATGTTTACAATTCAACGTTTTTGACTGAATCCAGCGATCAGGTAATGCATTGCGTTCTTAACAGTGGGTGGGAGAATGCTTTAGTTTAACCCACAAGTACAGTATTGTTTTCTTTATTTATCTGAATAAAGGCTATAGGATCCAAAACAACAACCAAATGAGAGAAAATTAGAGGCACTTCAGTATTTTATATATTCTTTGATTAGTGGATTTATTTGGTTATATATGTATAAATAAATATGTATGTGTCCTCCGAGGGTTTATCAAAACAAACAATGGGGACATTTATTGAAAGCAAGCCATTACAGCAAATTGCACACAGAAGACAATCTCACTCCCACAAAAAAAACAAAAAAGAGATTTTCTTCTCTAAGCCAATCAATGCTTTGATTACCCCATTTAGCACCCCACTCCTCCCAATGTAATACCCTGGTACAAACGCTCATTTGTCAACCTTAAAGGATTCAAAAACAGTTTTGAGGTCATGAATATGAATGTATATAAAATGTAGTAGCATTACAATTTGGTCATAAATGCATCCACCTCAAGTCTGCGAAGTTATGCACGATAAGCTGTCAAATATCGATTATAAAGCTATTGAGGCAGTGACGATGACACTCATCAGCTGGGTGTGCTGTGGTGCACCAAGCTACTCTACATGCTCGGGAAAAGCTTTAATACAGTGATCTGTAAATACCCCCCCCCCCCACACACACACACACACACACACACACACACACACACACACACACACACACACACACACACACACACACACACACACACACACACACACACACACACACACACACACACACACACACACGCACGCACGCACGCACGCCCACCTTCCAATGAAATGATGCATGCTGCACTCTGCACATGCCTTGCCGCCAGGCTTTAGCACTTCATTGGCCTGGTGTTCAATATATTCTCCCTCACCTCCTCTAATAACCAAATGGCCTTCCTCTCTGAATCAAAGCACCATAGACATGGCCTGAAAACTAATCATCTGAAGACTTACCTCACATCAACCTTCCCCCTCCCAACTCACCCGCTGAATTGTATCACATCACTATTCATCCCGGTAGCTGACAAAGAACCTTTCCATCTCCTTCCTCAATCGGTCTCCCCCATTGTGTTTTACCCAGTCACGTTGCTTTTTACAAGATCATTCTGGGCACAGCAAAAATGTCAGGGCACTCAGAGTCTGGCTTTTGCTCCTTATTAACTTCTCCGTGATATAGGCTCCCTCGAAAGCAACTCAGATTTTAACGGATTCAGTCAGCCAAAGTCAAGCAGGATAATCAATCAACTAAATAGTACAAATATCACAGGATCAAGAAAAAAATTAGTCTGATTAAATACGTAAGAATATGAAACTATAGAAAATCGGAATGTGTCCAACATATTACAAACCCTGCTCTTATTGGAGTGTCTCATTCAGTGATATCAACGACACATGAAAGAGTTGATCAATTATGCTGAAAATTGGTTTGGAAAGTCGGGAAGCATAGAGACGAAATGTGACGGACAAAAAAGATGAGGCAGAAAAGATGAAGGAAAAGCTGAAAAACTGAAAACAAACCAGCCACAACGGCGATTAATGTCATTTGTCCGTAAATCCGTTGGATTGTCGACTGTTCCAATCACAGCTGAGGCTGGGAACCCCCCCCCCAGCTCACAAGTCTCGCTAAGTATCGCACAAAGCCTATTGTGATGCCGGGAAAGGGAGACCACAACCATTGTTAATGCTAGCACAGCCACACACGCACACACACACACGCGTGCACGCCAACGTACACACACAGTCAATTGCACACATGGTTGTTTAATCTCTTCAAAGATATGAATCACCACTACAAACCCCAGCATGTCCCCAGATTAGTAGTGTGCATGCAGCTGGCACCCTTCAAAATAAACAACAAACAATCACATGTCATGAATCCAAGTCAGGTAGACTAGCAGTGCAATGTGTAAGCAGTACAGACATTCATCAAGGTGGGGTTGGGGATTCAGAATTGTTAAATGATATGAATAAAAATGACATACAAGAAGAAGAGCACCCACACACACAAACACACAAGTTCATTATCGCCATGACAATTACATTTCCCAAAAGTCAGGCCAGGAGTTTGGTTTCAAATGATACCTTTTTGCATCGAGTAACAGGTGGCCCTGCCCAGCCTTGTCTCTTAGCGAATAAAAGCACTGCGTTGCGTAACCAAGTTACGGAAGGAAAAAATGGGCGCACGTGACACTAACCGTCCTTTAGTGTATTTTGTTCATTGAGTTTGGGTCTGCTGTTATCTTGCAACATTGTAACTTTGAATGTTATATTGTGTCCCCCTCCCCCCCCACCCCTGTATCTTCTCTGTCAAGAAAGATGAACAATAGCGCAAATTTAGTATCTGAAATTTACTCTAACACACGCATACACATTTGTCTCACACAGACTGAATGTATTCACAGGGTTAACCCTGGGAAGCTAACAAACTGCTGGGAAATGGAATAGATTACGCTCTGTAACAATCCCTGGACATCCCCAGTTTTTATTTTATTTATATTTTTAAGTTTGTTTGAGGGTCGAGAACGATAACAATGTGTGTATAACTATTGTACTGCAGTGTCGTCATACCAATGTAGAAATATTTTTTGAAAAGAAAGCCACCCTCTGACTTGAGTTGGGTACGGTCAGCTGAGGAGAGAGCGAGGTATGGCTGAATGTGTGTGTGTGTGTGTGTGTGTGTGTGTGTGTGTGTGTGTGTGTGTGTGTGTGTGTGTGTGTGTGTGTGTGTGTGTGTGTGTGTGTGTGTGTGTGTGTGTGTGCGTGTAGGTGTGTGCGTGTGTGTCTGTGTGTGTGTGTCAAAAGGGTCCTGGGGTATGATTTCTTCCTCCCACAGCCTAACTGGAGGCGTTTCTGAGAGGAGACGCAAATTAACCCCTACCTGCTCATAAAAGATTCATTCACAGCAAGCAAGATATAAGAATCGTCTCCTTCAAAACAATAAGAACGCGTTGATACAAGAGTATGCATGAGGTGAAACATCGTGTTTTAAACCTCTGGTTACTCAATGTCAATTTATATCTTACATTTTTACGATATAATCTGCTGTGCTGAAATGTTTAATGCAAAGTCAAAATACAGCAACATTAACTTATACTTTGGAAGGGGTGCAAATCATGTCTTCCCTATTAACATGCAACAATAGAAACCAAAATGCGCCATACAACAACTTCCTTTGTTGTTGGTGTTACAGTTTTTCTCGATTGTACACAGAAAAAATTGAACTATGCACACAATTCTGAAAACTTGAAGCTCATGGATCAACTACAAGACTCCAGACTGCTAAACTCCAAGCACAATAGGGCTGTCAACGAATATTCGAAGTTCGAATATTCGTTCGAAATGTATCGAAAAACGCGAATTCGAACGTGAAAGTTAATATTCGAATGTGAAAAAACACTCCCGCGGTACAAGCGCCTCTATCTGCTTTGTGAATGAGCCTCTGTCTGTTCGCGATGTCCCTCATAATTTTCGAATGTGAAAAAACGTCAAACAACAGACTAGTATTGTGAAGAGCGAATGTATTTTATCCCCTCGGGGTTTCCGTACTTGGATATAGGTATTCCAGCTCGGCTATGCCATTCAATAAGCATCCAAAGTAGAGCTCAGGGAGCTAGTAGTCTGGCTGGTGAAAGCTGCTATAACGCAATATTCTCGGCAAAGTCCGAGACAGCTTTTTTTTCATGAATCCGAACGGTGCGTAGTGCTGGCCCTTTCGCTGGCATGGTGGAAGACGTAGGCGACATGCATTTTTTTCTTTATCGATTTTAATAGGCCTTCTCGATAAATGGTAATCAAAGCAAGGAACGTTACCACTAGCATACTTTGTAACATTCAGAAGCGGGCGTCTTCTTTAGATTACTATAGTTTGGGCGCTTGCAGGTGTGGTGGTGAAATGCAAGCGATACAAAGTTGTGGCTTTTCATGATTAGGCCTCCACGTTACTGGGCTGTTTATAGGATATATATATATCCCACTAATTTGAACCATGGTTTTGTCGCATTATTGACATATTGACGGCAACTGCGTAAAATAGGCAACCAGATATTTGAATAGTTCGAATTCGTGATTTTTTTCAAAACGAACATTCGAATGTCATTTTTGAGCAATTTTGACAGCCCTAAAGCACAATTCCACTTTTTTCACAATTTTGCTAAACTCTAAGCACAAATCTCATCATTTTGCACACTTGGTTCACCTGGATCACACTGGCCTTCAAAACGCAACAACTATTTACCAATATGTCTGACTCACTTGACCTGTTCAAACTCAACTGGCAAAACACTTCAATTCATGTGTCAAAGCATAAAAGGGGACTCAGTGAGCTCTACTGTGTTGTAGATATGGTCCTTTGGCCTGATCAGGATTGGAGGTGGGATACATACTGATTTACATGTAGATCTGTTTCACCTTATTTATATTCTTATTTTTATTTTCTGTTGGCCTACGAAAAGCTTTGAATGCAGTCAGTTCAGCTGACAAATATATATTTGCATTGTTACCTTTTTGTACTTGTACTTGCAGTGATTTCATCGTTACATCCCCGAAAGATAGTCTAAACCTTTTCTTATTGTAGTGTTTTTCATTTGACTTATCAGTGCAATTACTGTACTGTAATTTACCAAAATTGGTAACATTGGTGTATTGTCAGAACAATGTTGCAGCATCAACTATAGGTTTACAGTATGACTCTGGGAAGCTGGGATTGTGAGTTTAGCCCATTGTAGCTCATTGGATAGACAAATATGCATTGTATCTTATTCTGATACGATTGTGTCAATGCAATATTTATGTGATATATTCAAAGTATTGTCTTACAATATGGCAACAGTCTTTGTACTATATCTACCACCTACACCTTTAAAAAATAAAGCTATTTCTAAACAATTTTATACATATTTACATATGTTTTGGCCTCATAAAGCCAAAACATATGTAAATAGTATTTTGATGGAATTGTTTTGAATTGATCACAACAGTGTTTAATTGATGCTCTCTAAGAGATATTCATTTGATAGCTGTGTTTACTGTTTGGTGGGGGAAAAAAACTGTTTTGAGAAGAATTTGTGTAGTTTTGACAAAATGATTAGCTCTTCTCAGGTTTGTGGTTAGAGTTTTGAGAAATGTAGCTATAGTTTCAGAAAACGTGTTACATGTCACACTCAATACTAAAACTAGTCACATCTAAATACTTCTACTACTACATGGGTTCCTCTCTCAGGAGAGTTGTCTTATTAGGAATCAGTCTGAAGTTTAGACAGAGGTGGTTACCGAGCAGGAAGCTTCATCGGACAGTGTCTCCAGCCACCAGGGTTAAGTCAGGTGTCCCTTTGTCATCACTGCAGACGCACTTGGACATCAGAAGTCTGACAAATAGGGTTGACTTTGTGTGTGTGTGTGTAGCTTAAATGAATGGAAAAGAGAGAAATGGGAACAGAAAGTAAACGGAAAGATGACGAGGACAACAAAAAAAATTTTTGTATGTCTGCGAGTGCATCATCATGCCAGCCTGTTTTTTTCTCTATTTTCTCTATTTGTGTGTGTGTGCATGCATGTATGTGAATGTTTGTGTGCGTGTCAATGTTTGTCTGTCAATGCGTAGTGTGTGTTTGTGTAAACAACAAAGCTACAATGGATTGAAAATGAAAAAAATACTAGATATCAAAAGAGTATGCTGTAGAGGACATAAAAGAACATGGAGAGGTCAAGGGAGGGAGGGGGAGAGAGAGAGAGAGAGAGAGAGAGAGAGAGAGAGAGAGAGAGAGAGAGAGAGAGAGAGAGAGAGAGAGAAAACAACAACACTTTTCATCGAGAGTTTCTTATACTACACCATTCTTATACTTTTCTCACTGTAGTATGGTGCTGGTCACTGTTGGGCTAGCCCATGGCCATGTAGCACAAGGCCCTAGTTCAATGCTTTCTCTCCCCATGAAAAATGCTGACTTATAAATAAGCCAACAGGCTAATTTGAAGCACACTTAAGCACATGAAGAAGCTGTACCCATCGATTTCCATTAATTTAATTTAATGTTATCTTAATCACCATGGATTTATGATGGAACTCTCCAGAGATGCTAAACATTAACAAGCTGCATTTAGATCAAAGACGGATAAAAAAGACGAATTGTGATCTGAAAACATTTCAAGCTCACAGGTCGAGTTGTGCATGGAGTTCCTCACAAAGAGGTTTATGGTTCAAAGAATGCATAAGTCCACCCCTTCTCGCAATGGAACAGCCATTACACACACCCACACACACACACACTCACACACCCACACCGCAAACCGCCAACCCCCTACCCAGCCAACCGACCCCCCCATTAATACGAATGCCTGTTCTATATGGAAGAGCGGGTGTTGTTCTGGTAGATTGACCGTGTTAGCGCCCATTTGTCCGGGACACGGCGAGCGACAGCTTCAGTTGGCCGGTGCAGACGGAGTGGTGGCTGATGGATGCCTGGGCGTAATCTGCGATGCGGGGCAATTACTCACAGAGGCTGGCCCCCGGAGGCCATGTTGGAGCCCATCGATAGAGATAAGGCTGATGTGCGCTCTGTCAGTGCAATATAACTAAGGGGGAGGAACAGCGGGAGGAGCTGTCTGAGTTTGTTGGTTTGTTTTGTCTGTAACATTTTCTGTGCAGCATCAAGCAGTTGAGAGTGTTTAAAAAAAAATGTAGAAACTTTTTCTGCATTAATTTTGAATTAAACATTTATATAATGTAAACAAGCATTTTTGGTCTATATTAGATTTATTTATTTTTATTTTTTAATTTAACCTTTATTTAACCAGGAGAAGTCTCATTGAGATTAAAAATCTCTTTTACAAGAGAGACCCAGATGACAAGATGGGATGTCATCCCAAGATGACATCCCATAGCACATAGTTGCTCATTTTGGGGCCAGCTGTGAATATCTTTTCGATAACCTCCATCACCAGTCCTTTTCAGTTCGTTCACTAACATACCAGCATGCAAAGGTTGCTTCAAAGCTGTGCAAATGTAATGATTACAAATGTATCCTCTCATACCAGGGTCAGCTTTCAAACGTGTGCATGTAGGCGTTACTGTTTATAGCATACAGTATGCAATCCTTATTAACCATGCACGCGTCAAACGGGGGAAGTGCTTGAGTGTGTGCAGATTGTTCAGTTTGGTTTTTGGTTTACGTGTGTGTGTGTGTGTGTGTGTGTGTGTGTGTGTGTGTGTGTGTGTGTGTGTGTGTCTGTGTGTGTGTGTGTGCGCGTACACTTTGCCTTGAAAAAAAACAAACTACTACCATTAGTAAAGAATGTACGACTATCCCCACGAGGTCGCCTCGGATGCATTATTCAGCAAAAAGCAGGAAAACTTTTCAAATTCTGATCCCCAGTTTTGCTTGTTTGTGTGTGTGCTGCAAAGAGCGGGACACGCACTGAGAGGAAGGAGCACAAGGGGTGTTTGATCAAACTGGAAAACCTACATAATTCAGGTTATTAATTCATGAATGTATCCATCCATGGTTAAATAAAGCACAGCAGTGTCGCTTTGTGACTTCTCCCAGCTGCCCTGTGTCACAAGAAGCACTGTACTTTCCACTTTTCTATTATATCTCTCCAAAGCAGCGGAATTATGAAATTAGAAAAAGCATCTAAGATCCATGCTTTCAGTGGTGAGTTTACCCAGAAAGACCTATCTTGTGATATTGCTTTTTGGAGAATGGAGGGATTATCCAAGTCCAAAGAAAGACTAATTTCATGCTTCTCAATTCCACCAATTATTGGAAATCTGACAGACATTTTTTTTGTGTTAGTCTAGAGAAAGTGTATTGAATGTTCATGCTTCATACCTTGTCTATAAACACTTTCCTTGAGCTCCTTTATGTCACTCTCCAACCAATCCTACTCAATAGCTCTATTTGGACGAAATGTTCCACATTTCCTTTTCCTTTTCATCCAGCTTGATACGACCGCATACCTGATATTGTCTAGAAGACAATTTACATCCCGTTAACATTTAGCCATTTAGCCAACGCTTTTATCCAAAGTCACTTACAACTGAGTCTGAGAACAATCATAGCGTACAATCAAAAATGACGCAGAATGCTGCTCAATATGCGCTGTGAGTTATTCACACCGTGGACAAATTGCCAGAGGAGGAGGGATAGAAAACTGAAGACGAGAGAGAATTAGAGAGAAACAAAAAAAAGAACAGCATTGCCAAATCCCTGCATTATTTATTCAAGGAAGGCCAAGTGGGTAAGTACCAGTCCTGGTTTCCAAGTGTTGCTCTGTTTGGAGTGGGAGTCAGGGATAAGCCAATAGGGATGCTCACACATACAGCTCCGGAAGGGCTTTCGCTCATCTGTAGGCGCGCTATTGGCCAGCTGTTGAGGTAACAGAAGCTCTTTTTTCAAATATTATTATTATTAACATAATTGGAGTAATATCATTAATAACACAGCATCTGGCTACCATGAGTTTTGTATAGGCCTTAACATCGACATATTCTATTGTAGGCAGTTATTCTGCATTACCCAAAACTCAAGAAACAATAATTAGAAAGCTACTATATTATGTCCTGCCAAGGTCATGTTAGTAATTATAATTTCCATTTTTTTTAAAAAAAACAAAGTTTACTGTGACTAACAATAATTGGTGGGTTTGTACTTTAATTGCCAAGGTTTCATAGGGTGAATTGTTAAGCCCCTTCCTCCGGTCAGTAGGTGAAATTGACAGTATAGATAATAATAACTAGCCTTGAGACCAATTCAAAGAAATTATAAATCCCTGGACCGATCAGATACTGTTTAAAGGCAATAGCACAGAAAAAAAAAAAAAAAAACTCTTATTTAATTTAAAATGATTTGTTTGTAACATAATTACCTCAATGAAATTAATTGCAATATGTGTCCCTTGTTGAAAGCTCGAACATGTAATCATAATGTGATTTTAACCTTAGTCTAAAGCAAAAATATACACTATTATCATTCTGAATCCCACCACCAAGTCTGGGCCAGGAAGGAAGAAGAGTTTGTTGTTGGTGAGGGTGAACCTGTATCAGCACGGCCAGCTCAGAGATTGGCATTCTATCATAAATCTCATTTCAGGAATTCTTGCTGTCAGAGAGCATCTCCAGTCCGAGCAAAAAAGTGTCATTGGTTGCAGTCAGCCGGTGATCACAAATGAGACAGAGGCATAAATACATCATATATCGCTGTCAAACACAGTGAGTATCACAACATCACAGTCCCAGGTACCAAAGTCAGATTGAAGAGCAAAGGCATTAAATGAACTCCCATTGCATGCAATGAAATGACCGCAAAGATTATTCTCGCATGGGTAAATCTGGGAGATAGCAAACCAAACAATATGATAATAAGTTATCCTTCCGTATCAACTCTAATCCCTTGTTTATTTTAATCATTTGCAGACAAAAAGGCAAATCCTCTTTTGTGTGCTCATGTGTATGTAGGTGTGCAGTGCGCTTGTGTATGTATGTAGGGTGTGTGTGTGTGTGTGTGTGTGTGTGTGTGTGTGTGTGTGTGTGTGTGTGTGTGTGTGTGTGTGTGTGTGTGTGTGTGTGTGTGTGTGTGTGTGTGTGTGTGTGTGTGTGTGTGTGTGTTTGTGTGTGTGTGTGTGTAGGCATTGTTACGCATGTCTGTGTCGTCATCCACATTGGTGTCATAAAGTCCTGGAATACCAGCCATAAAAGATGGCAGAACTCGGTTCCTTGTCCTATACCTTGGCAGCCTTCATTGCTCCCAAACTTACACAATGACATGATGCCACCTGCCCAGGAGCTGTGCCAATATCTTTTCTTCCAAACTGTAAGGAAGTGTCCTATGTGAACTGTGACAGTCAGGTGAGGAATGGCCTGTTTACAAAGTAGTTCTGCCACCCACTCATTGAAGGGGGAAACAAATCTAAACCTGCAGCCCACCAACGAGATACGAGGTCTGGAGGTCTGTGTGCACTTTCACGCACACACAATCTCGCCTCCACAAAATAATTGCCGGTAATACGAAAACTAAATATCCACCTTGCCATTGTGTTTATTTTGTCCAGGAATGGACTCTGAATTCATGCTTCAATGTTTTACGGTGAATGTCAACAACACCGCACAATCACTATCATCATACAAAGATTTACATCAGTCACTCAAGCTAGGGAGTGCAGCTAATAGAAAATTACCACTCTGGAATAGTATTTTTTAGCTGGAAGCTACATACTTCTCCTATTTGACAGAGAATATACTCTGTTGTGTATAAAACATATGCTCCTCTGAGTATTCTCTGTGAATTACTGTTCTTTTAGCTTGTTGTTCAGTCTGTTTCAGGTAAAACCATTCATTAGCCAACCGGGATCGCTCCTCGATGTTGCGAGAGTCATAAAATCATTGAGGGACTTCACTTTAGACGCCAGCGATGGTAGTGCTGGTGGTAATCACATAAACATGCATTATATATTTGATGTACACAGTATCTTTTGGAAGCATGTTGCTTACACTCCCCACTACTGCCAATGGAAAATAGGGCTGTACAATTAATAGCACATTAAAATAGCGAGTTGGGGACTGAAATGGGCTAATCGTGAAAGTTAAATTAGTTTTTTACGAATACAAGAGACAAAAATGTGTAAAACAGTAATAAATCAGATTTAGTATGACTGCTACATTAATATCTAATGGCAAATTGTTACACCTTATTTTTTAGTAGGCGGTACAGAATATTACTTGAATCCATAATCTGTTAATCACAATGAATTATTGTGATCACAATACTTGGCAACAAAACAGCAATTATTTTGTTCATAATCGTGCTTACTGGAAACACCTTGCAACTGATGTCTCATAGTTTCACACCAACATAGACTGCAGAGTCAACGGTTCCAGGCCACCAACAGCACCCTGGGGGCAGTCAGGGGCATTGGGTCTCTTGCTCAAGGACAACCTCTCCTCCCCAGGGATCAACCTCCCCAGTTACCCTCTGACCCCCTCTGCTCTATCTCTTAGTTATAAGACTGTGTGTGTGTGTGCGTGTGTGTGTGTGTGTGTGTGTGTGTGCCTGCAGTGCGTGTATGCGCGGGTTTAGGCAGTAATAAAGGGCACTGGTCTTTGTGAAGTCCCCTGACAGGTCCAGATCAATTAGCTCATCTAACAAGTCTCCTCCCCGTTAGCCTAGCAACCTCTTCTGTTGAAGAGGCTGCGGTATCCGTCATCTTTACAGCCTCAACACTGCCATCTATCACCTCATGACCCACCACCACCCCGTCACAGTCTGTACTGCTCTCTCCCACTGTCTACCTTATTCTCCCTCACTCTGTGAGTGCCTCGCCCTCCCTGGACATCACACTGCATCCCAACTTGGTGAATAAGAATCATTGTTTCCACTACGGAGCACTTGATTTAAAATAATTCACAGTAATATAATGGGTGTGTGTGTATGTGTTTTTTTGTGTGTGTGCGTGTGTCTGAGTGTGATTGCATGGGTGACCATGTGTGTGTGTGTGTGTGTGTGTGTGTGTGTGTGTGTGTGTGTGTGTGTGTGTGTACGTGTGCAAGCATGTGTGTGATTGTATACGTGTGTATGTGTTCCTGTGTTTGTGCATGGTTGAAACTGTGTGTGATTGGATGCATTGGTGTGTGTGTGTGTGTGTGTGTGTGTGTGTGTGTGTGTGTGTGTGTGTGTGTGTGTGTGTGTGTGTGTGTGTGTGTGTGTGTGTGTTTGAATGCATTTATTGGTGTGTGTGTGTGTGTGTGTGTGTGTGTGTGTGTGTGTGTGTGTGTGTGTGTGTGTGTGTGTGTGGTTGTGTGTGTGTGCGTGTGACGTGTGTGTGTGTGTGTGAGATCAGGCGTGTGTGTCATGCTGCCAGCCTGAAACGATGGCGGGGATCGCAGGAGCTCCTCACGATGCGTTCAGTTCAATTTCGTAAATAACAATGAGCCTTCAATGGCGTCATGCTCCTCTACACACTCGTTGGACCACAGCCGCTCAGTAAGAAGCTTAGCTAAAAAGAGCAATGAATATAATGCCACATTTTAGTCCCATTTGTAGTCGTTTACATCAGTATATTAAAAAGGCCATTGATAAGATATTGATAGATATGCTACAGATATGCTACAGATATGACACACGCTGTCATTCAAAGTTAAATTTTACGTTAATCAAGTTTACTTAAACCATGTCCTGGACTAATTTGATCAAACGCAATCAGAGAAGGACACGCGAGATCCAGGCACACTCAAACGTCTGGCATGTTGAAGTGCTGAGATAAACTTGTTGTTATCGGTTACCTTTCATAACTGAACGATCGCTGGGAAAACCATTACCGTGAACAATTAAACCTCTTGACAACATCTACTTCATTGCTTCGATCTGAATAAATGTAATGAAAGATTCATGATGCTGCCGTGTATCATGAATAAACAGGGATTAGAGTTGTTAATAAGGTAATCCACTGATACCAAGATGCCACGGTCTCTAAGAAGAGAAACCTCACACGTAAGCAAAAAAAGGGCAAGTTCAATGATAAGCCGTTTGCCTGCACACTGCACACCATTGTGTCCTCCGAGCTAATTTGCCTCTGAGGCTCCGCTCTCACACATCCAATGTGGGGCCTAACTTGTGTCAGGCCAGATCTATTATCCGACCCTAGGGTCAATAAAGGTCATGGTTCCTTCCCCTTGGAGGTCGCGCCACCTTGGCTCAATGTATTATGGAGTGCCGTCTAATTGGAAAATTAAAGCCATTGATTGGCAATTGGGACCAGAGGCCATTCTCACAGGTTTTTTCCGAGCACCAATTAAAGTAGAATAAATAGCACAAAAAATAAAACAAGGCATACTTGGAAACAATCTCACATACGTGTACGCACACACAAAAACACACAGACACACAGAAACACAAATAGAAAACCCAGGGGCGTAAACTTTAACCTCGACCAAGGTCAGTCAGCAATATTCAGGCTGTAAGAGAAAGAACAGTAGCCTCTCGGTCACAAATCATATTCTCTCGTATTAAGCACAGAGCCCACCCCACACTGCTGAGAATAGTATTTAATTTGTTCCCATCGCCTGCGGGCCGAAGGGGGCTCGAACAGAACAAATATGAAGACAGGTTAGGAATGTTTTCATAAATCAAGTTGATTTGTGAAATATATTAGCTGTAAAGAATTGCCCAACGTAACTGGTTATTCTTTGAGAGTGAAGCAAATTACGATAGTAGTCAAATAGACTATGAAAGTACCTCGCTGTGA
The DNA here is from genome assembly GCF_902167405.1 of Gadus morhua. Lineage (NCBI taxonomy): Eukaryota > Metazoa > Chordata > Actinopteri > Gadiformes > Gadidae > Gadus > Gadus morhua. The sequence goes on from NC_044060.1 coordinate 14,272,685, forward strand.
TCAAGCTGTGTTCTATATGAGATTGCTTATTAATCAAGTGTTATTAGTTATTATAATAATAATAATAATAATAATAATAATAATAATAATAATAATAATAATGGTATTAAATACCCAAATATCATGTCGCTAAAAAATTAACGATACAAATTAGCTTCACTAGAACGATGTAATGAATCTTGGCAACACGTTGGGGACGAATTGAGCGGCAGAGCTAGACAATATATATCAGGAAAAAAACATCTGACCAAACAAGAGTTTAATTTAATCCAATGAAGTTTGTTTTTCTTTTCACGGTGCCACATGGGTTAAATGTCCGCAGGAAGTAAGTGAAGAATAATTATTAAATAAGGTTGTGTATTCATATTCATACATCTGTCCTAGTCACTTCCCCACCTCAATGAAAGGGGAAAGAGGGACAATAAGATGCCATTAGGATCAACATTTTCATCCCCCTGCGATCACAAAAAAATGAACCCAACTAAACCCATAGTTCATCATAGTCCAACGTGGTTTGCCTTTAGCGCACATGCAGTGGCACGCATCCAAGTTTCCAGAATACGTCCTATTGGCGCATCAAGTGGCTGCGGTCGCCGGAAACGCATCCCCATGCATGCAAAGGCGATCTGGTCCTTCTACTAAAACACACGCATTGGAATAATTTAGAAATCAATTAACGCTCAGTAAATCCTTACATTGTTGCTGCCTGCAAACCGAAGAGCGCGAGCGAAAATGACTTTTATTATATTTTATTAATAAAAAATGTAGGCGTGGGTAGCATATGTTTTGGTCAATAAAATCTATAGATAAAATCACGCGTAAATTGTTAGGGCAGACTACTATTTGGATTTCGAAGAGCAGTTCATTAGTGCATTCATGGCAGCCTGTGTAGAAATGCAGATTGAGACAGTCAGATATATGATATACTAAACCTTTTCAAATGATCAAATATACCCAACCTTGGTCACGAGCGGGTAACACTCGTCCTCGGCGACTCTGTCGCGTAAACGGCGACGTGTCGCAACAAGTTACATTGTTAAGGCGTTCTTCAATGGCAAATTAATGAATGCACAGATGTAGTGATTCCAGGGGCTGGGGGAGGGGGGGTTACAAAGTGCGAAGAAGCTCATCATAAACGCACTGTATAACCCCGGGTTCCCTCATTCACTCATTCCTAGTGTGCCCAATGCTCCCACACGCGATAACCGCCACAGCGTCAAACGGAAACCCAGTAGTGGGTGAAGTTGAAGGCTACGCGGAGGTTCAGCGCGAGCAGAGCCACCGGGAACTTTCCCCCCTTCAAACAAAATTGCAAAAAAGATCCAAAGTCTTACCTTTTGCTATCGATTGCCGGAAAAAAAAACGTCGTTACGCGGACAAGTTTGGTCAAGGGGGACGTGTGTGTCTGGCTTATTCGACCTGTGGTCTCCCAAAAATTGTATACGATTCCTTTTTACGTTGAGCAGCTGGAGCGATGAGGCAGACTGCGTGTCTTGTGTGGAGCCACGCGCTGCTCTTTGGCGCCTCTGTTCTGGGCGCTGCGCGAGTAACGGCATGGAACGTCCCTAGTGGCGACGCGAGGAACTGCCGTGTGATCATTAATCTGTGATGAGAGGGAATAATAGTAATGGAGAAGAGTGGATGATATAATACATAGCTTCTCGTGTCGTGTATACACATATTGGAGCGAGAAATATGTATCCAAAACCGAGATTAGAGTTCTGATTTATGTATTGAAAGTTATATTTACACAGTGTGTGACAATAGTAGGTCCTAGACGTCCAAAGGGCTATTATATAGCACACAAGGCATATACATATACACAGACAAACTGCTTGTGTGTGAGTGAATGACGTCTGAACCTTTAACAATCCAAAATGTAATAACAAAATGTAATAATAATTATTTGAGAGAATAAAAGCATGCATATAGGTGAATAGCACATTGCCTTATGAGATGCTTCACAAAAACAAGTTACAGAGCGCAGATAAACACCTAAAGAAAAAAATTGTCCCAGGTAAAAGTGAATGCATAAATTAATCAATTCCCAGCATGATAATGTATAATTATAATCATTATGATACTCCTACCCTTTGGAGGCAGCACTGTTGCTTAGCTTTAGTGTTAGTCGAGAAAAGAAAAAAATGATGATTGACGGAAAAAGAGTGTGTTGGGGCTGGTCTTGCGTGGAGGCTAAACTGCTGATTGCCATGCGTTTCAGCACTCAAGAGCAGAAAAAGGCCCCGCATTATGATTTAACCTGAATATGTGTTAAAGGAAGAGGGGGAAATGTTGGAAGCTGGCAGTTTGAGGCTTGACTATGTGTTACTGAATGCCTTGAGTGGTACCCCTGATAATTACAGCAGAAAAGTGTGCGTGCATGGTTCATGCATGCGTGCATGTGTGCGTGCTTGTGTTTATTTGAATACATATAAGCACGTTATGTATGGAAAGGAGAGATAAGGTGGGTAGTGGCAGAGGCAGTGTGCACACATTATTAGGACGTGTTGGAAAATGAACTCAGCCAGCCCGGATTAGAGGGGAAGGGGGCACGGAGGTGTCACCAGGGATCTGTGTGTGTGTGTGTGTGTGTGTGTGTGTGTGTGTGTGTGTGTGTGTGTGTGTGTGTGTGTGTGTGTGTGTGTGTGTGTGTGTGTGTGTGTGTGTGTGTGTGTGTGCATGTACGTGTGCTGTGCGTGTGTGTGTTTGATATAGAGGGAAATCAGAGAGAAAAAATTGATGAATTTGCTCAATCCACCTATCAAAGTCATTGGACTTTTGACTGGCAGACCCTTGGGTCAATTAGATAAGAGCCCACAATTACGGCAAAAAAACCTGCATGTAGCATATGTGAATACAATGTCCTGCTGGTACACACATTTATGCCTCAAGATATCAGAGATTAGTCTTTTGTTATTGTTCTTAAGAAGCTTTATAAACAATATTCATTTTTCAATGGATAATGTCATATGAACTATGCATGTTCTTTCACCCCTCTGTCATGTGGCCATATATCTGCTGTCCCTGGTATTTTCTGGTCTTTCTTACTCCGCCACACAGCTCTTATATAGGGAAGTGCTGACTACAAGAAGCTGGCTCCTGAATATTACATTTTGCTCGGGAGCAAGGTGTTGAAACTGCGGCTGTGCCAATCGCTCACACCCATAATGGGAGGCGGGGGGGTTTGGGGTGTGGTGGGGGGGGGGGGGGGGGGGGGGGGTGTCAGAGAGACCAGCAGCAACAAACATAAATATCCGTATAGCTATAGTACACAAACAGCACTGGATCAATAGCGGACAATGAGAAAGAGAGGGAGAGAGAGAGACATGTCTAGAGAGAGAGAGAGAGAGAGAGAGAGAGAGAGAGAGAGAGAGAGAGAGAGAGAGAGAGAGAGAGAGAGAGAGAGGGAGAGAGGGAGACTAACTGGCCACGAATGGGGTCAAAGAATGTCAGAATGGAAGTGATGCTCCACAGTGCTGCTAGTGTACTTGTGGGCTCAGGGGGTTGCAGTGGTGGGGGGATGTATGCTGTTTATTAGGTTCACGTACGAGATTGATCCAATCAATTCCCCCCTAATGATGACATCTTCCCCTGACACCACAGCATTTCAGCAGCCATCCGTCACACGTGGGGCTCTGAACCCCAACCCCCATCCCCCTCACCCCCCCCTCCTGCTTGTGCTTGCTTCCCCGCCACGTCAAACCTTTGCCTTAATTGATTCCCCCCCCCCCCCCTCCCTCCCTTTAAAATAGACCCGCTTGCTATATGCCCTGAACACAAAAAAATAAATATAGAAGCTATTGCGGGCTTCAAATTGCTTGTCATTTGTGTCCACGGTATCTTTAATACCCATGGATCAGCACAAATGTTGCGCTGTGTCTATGTAATGTGTGTCAGAGCGGGCATAATAGCGTGCTCAGTAAGTTTAAAATACTCCTCAGTGCTGTCTGTGGTTGGAAGAGGAGGATTGCGAATCAGCACCCTGGACAGCTCCTCACTGCCACGCGGAGCAGGAGGCGCTTGAGGAGAGGAGAGGAGAAGCTTTCCGTCTCGTAGTTCCACCAGCACCGGACTCAGTCTGACAGCACCGCACCACAGCCCAAAGTAGCAGCCAAACCACAGTAGCAGCTTTCAGCAAAACAACAAAGGGTGTTGGATAATTAAACCCCATATAATTAAATCACTTAATTCTAGTTAATCCAAGGCACAGGGCAAGACACCCGGCATGTGTGTGAGTGTGTCTGTCTGTCAGTGTGTCTGTGTGTTTGTGTGTGAAATTGTGTTTGTGTGTGTTGTTTTTGGCAGATATGTGTTTGTGTGTGTGTGTGTGTGTGTGTGTGTGTGTGTGTGTGTGTGCGTGTTTGTGCGTGTGTGTGTATGTGTGTTTGTGTGTGTGTGTGTGTGTGTGTGTGTGTGTGTGTGTGTGTGTGTGTGTGTGTGTGTGTGTGTGTGTGTGTGTGTGTGTGTGTGTGTGTGTGTTTTTGTGTCTCCCTGCATGTTTTTATCTGTGCATTTGGGTATTTCAGTGTGTGCATACTTATAGGTATAGGTTCTGTCGTATGGGTATTGGTTTGTCGTCATGCAGGCATGTGTGTGTATGTGTGTGTGTGTTAATTTGTCTGTATTTGTCTGTGAGCGTGTGTGTGTTGGTGCATGTGTGTGTGTGTTAGTGTTTGCATGTGTGTCTTTATGTTTGTATATCTGTTTGCATGTGTGTGTTTGTGTGTCATTGTTTCTGTGAGTTTCTTCGTGTGTGCGCACGTGTGCCTTTGTGTATTTGTGTGTTTATTTGCGTGGGTGTCGGTGTGTGGGATTGGAAATGGCTTTTATTTTTTTCGGCAGAGCTAAATGTGCTGCAGGGCATTACTTGAAATTAACCCACCTGCCAGACACTGCCCTCTCAGCTTTAAGGAGCTCTGAGAAGATCAACTGGAGGCCTAAATCAATAGGGCATCACCTTCTTTTTTCATAGGGCTCCTTGGCGATAGCACTCTGCTCCGCCCCATGCATTTAAAAGGGCTGGTTTAGACCAGGGCCAATTTAGCATGACCCCTATGAAAGATACACAGCCCACACTTCTCTTCTCCAGCTCACTATCGCTTAATGTCTTTCATGTATTGACGGTGTACAAGTGGTGCCAAGTCGCAATTAATTTCTACTTGATTTTTGAATGGTATGAAATCTTAGATTGAAATGCCAAATACTGTCTTCTCGTAGAAAGAGGGGTGCACTTTTGATTTTTGTTAAACATGGTTTATGTTTTATTGCAGGAACCTAAGGATTTTCGGTAAGTGATCATTTAATGACAAAGCAAGTGTTAATCTATGTTCCTGATTAAATAATAGGAAGCAATGGAGTTCTGTGTTTGTGGTAGAAGGTAGTAGCCAAAAACGGAAGTCTATACAACGGCAGGTATCCTTCTATTTTCCCATCCCAAGACAATAATATTTTTTTTCTTCCATAGGCAGTAAAACACATTGACATCAAGACAACAAGACACCAATTTGGAGCCAAAACACATTGACATCAAGACAACAAGACACCAATTTGGAGCCAATGCTAAAACTACTAAAAATAAAAATCCAACTACTTCCAACACAGGGCAGTATGTATGCCTGTGTGTGAGTTAAATATCAGTCTGTATTTGTGTGGGAGAGAGTTTATGCACACACACATACACACACTTGTGGTGTGTGTGTGTGTGTGTGTGTGTGTGTGTGTGTGTGTGTGTGTGTGTGTGTGTGTGTGTGTGTGTTTGTGTGTATGTGTGTGTGTGTGTGTGTGTGTGTGTGTGTGTATCTACAAAATGTGACAAACTAAAATGGAGGCAAAGAAAAGACTCCCTCTATTTGACAAGTTAAACAGTTCCTACCAGCAAGGTAAATCCATGCCCTCATGTCAACAGAGCACGCATAAAATAAAAACTCCCGGAACTGTCCTGGTGCCTGGTGGAAGCTGGAGGGGGGCCCAGTTATCTTGGCCGTTTGACAGACATCTGAAGTATATCAGCGGCTATCACCCCCCGTTCATCTGCGACAACAGCATGTGGGCAGGAGGCGCCATTCAGATGCAAGCGAGACGTGGTGTAGCCCTCAGCTACATCACAGTCCCCCAGCTGGGGCTTGTGAAGTACCACAACTTGATAATCTGAGCTGATCTGATGCTATCTGCTCCCAGGCACTGGAGGATTCCCTTTCAAAACGCAACTCTGGCAGCTCAATCCATCTACAGATCCGTGTAAAAAACCTCTCCCAAACACCCACCCACACACACCCGTTTCCAAACAACGCTGCATTCTCTGAACGCCGCCATGAGATTAACAATATACATTATGGACAGATGTTTGATATTTTCCCTTCTATTTATTTTTTATGGTTGTGGAAATAAGAGGAACTTGGTAACAGCCATGCAAGTCATCCCGACCCGTATCTGAACTATGGAGAATCATTCAGATTGTTTCTTTATCGACCAATACCCTCTGGTTTAATGTTGCTGCCGGTCCTACGTGCATTTGGAAAACACATCCTTCTGACTTGATGCTAAGTATATTGAAAAGCTAAAAATAGTAGGTGTAGATTCTCCTTATATACATCATTCATTTTATTCAAATCCCCTAGGAGATATTACATCCTAGGGTGAAAAGCAGTTACTTCCCAAAGAGAGGTACTCTGGGCACATTATATTACTAAGGCATAGCATTCTATGAGAAGGGGTGAAATCGGATATGTTGGCTTGTTTGGAGCACAAAGGACTTTATTGCTCACTGTTCTATTTTCAGACAGACATGACGAGGAACTATCAGGGGTTTCTGTTCATACCAGGATTCAATAGCCATTTGTTGGAAATGGGAAGAAAAAGAGCGCATTACATGAAACTTGTAGTGATGTTTATTTAGAACACCATAATGCACTGAAAGGATGCCTTGTTTCCACAGTTATGTCTTTTTCCTTGTCTCTTTTTTTACAGGAAAGTGAAGTATGTATACAATTCTTAAACGTAATGCCATTAAGGGGACTTTCTACATTTTCTTGTAAAGAAGAAACAAAATATGTAACCGTGGCATTGTATTGGGATAGAATGAATGTATATGCATAGGGTAAGGGAAAGTCACATTTATATTGACGCAAACTCTAAAATAATTACTAGTGCATTATGTGCCTGTGGTTTTACCATGGCAACTGGCAGACTGGTAATTTGAAAGAATGAGGATCTAGTAGATTTTTTCGTTTAGTGTCAGTAGAGGAACCTTTTAAATCCCCTAGAAAATATTTGGCAGCCATTACATTGTTGTGTGTATGTGTTCATGTATGTGTGTGTACGTGTCTTTGTGTGTGTGTGTGTGTGTGTGTGTGTGTGTGTGTGTGTGTGTGTGTGTGTGTGTGTGTGTGTGTGTGTGCATATAATGTATATTGTAATAATATAAAATGTCATATTGTGTTGCCCCATTGCCGATAACAGCATGGTGCAGCGATGTGTCAAGAATATCAACAGAGTTCCACGTGTCTCCAATATATTACTATAATGCATTTCTAGAAGCACAAAGCAGTGATGTATCAACACGTTTCAGCAGTGAAGTGCCCTGTGAGAGTGTCGGTGAACAAAAGGTCAATATGTGTGCCATTGAAACCGTATAAAGAAAGGGACCCCTGCTCTCAGCTGGCAGTGTCGGCGCTGCGTTAGGGACCGTTTGGTTTTGACACAAGGGCAGGGGGAGCTGTGATTGACGCGTGCGATTACCGCCTCTGGCCGCATGGGACCCCATGTTGCCAGCTCCGCCGCACCCCCCCCCCCCCCCCCCCCCCCCCCCCCCCCCGCCTTCCTCCTCTGGACGGGATGTCGGATGACGATCGGTCATTGACAGCGTTGCCACGGCGCCCCTTGGTCTGACACGAGTGGACGACCCTGATGGATCGAGCATTGCACAAAGCAGATGAGGCGGAGGTATTTTTTGTATGTACGTATAGTTCCAACCTCAGCACTGAATAAACAGCTATAGCGTCCAACGCGTTCCCGAAAGGAATGGAAAGATAGGGCGGGGGGAGGGGGGGGGGGGGGGAGAGAGTGAGGAAGAGACAGAGAGAGATGGAGATGACAGCATTATGGTTTATATGGATTTATATTAATGTGAATTAATTAATACACCCAATCTTGATGTTTGTGGTGGTATTCCTTACTGCATAGCTTACTGACTAATCGCACACACTTTCCACAGGCCCGAAAGGGCAAGTGGGATATTTCAACATTACCTAATTCATACATATTTTTCTTTTGAAGCCAAAAAAAGACTTGTTGCTGCAGCCTTTTTGTCTGTGTTGGACTATGGTGATGTTTTATAAATGAACGCATCTTCAAAATGCCTACAGTCTTTGGACACGGTCTATAACGGAGCACTGAGATTTGTTACTCATTTTAAGACCCTCAGGCACCACTGCTCTTTGTATGCTCGAGTTGGATGGTCGCTCCTGTCCACCCGCAGACTCCATCATTGGCATATCCTAATTTATAAGACTATCCTCTGTGTTCTTCCTGCATACCTGCAGAAGTATGTAATTCAGAAAAGCACAGGAGCTTATCAGCTCCGCTCTGAGGACTTGTTTTACTGACTGTGCCTAGAGTCCGTACTGAACTGGGGAAAAGGGCATTTAGTTATGCGGCTCCTTTTTCATGGAACCAGCTGCAAAATGCGTTAATACTTAAGGAGCTGGTTTCTATAAACAGGTTTAAATCCTTTCTTAATGATGTTGAAGCTGAATCTTCTGTCTGTACAGGCTTTGTTTGATGATGTTCTGACTGTGACTCTATATGTTCAGTTTTTAAATGATTGTCTGTAACTGTGGAACTGTGCTGCTGCCTGTCTTGGCCAGGACTCTCTAGTAAAATAGATGTTTAATCTCAATGAGACTTCTCCTTGTTAAATAAAGGTTAAAAAAAAAAAAAAAAAAAAAAAAAATACAACCCAAGGCCGTGTTTGTGAAGGACAACATGGAAAAACTTTTATTTTTATTCCTGAGAAATATATCCACGGGTAACTGCTGAATATGGAAACACTGAGCCCCGAGTCCAGAACAATGCCTGTTATGTTTTAACCTTTTACATAATGTCTTATTTTCACCTTCAAGATGCTTTTATCCACAAAAATGGTCTGTCTTTAAATTATATTACACAAACCCTGTTTTCAGACCAGGATGCATTACCATGGAATCCCATATATGTGAGAGAAAACATTTGCCTAGCAATTTTTTAATTCATATTTCTTTCCATTTCTTTTTATTTCCAATGAGTCATGCCTCAGTATTATATTGCAATTACAGTTAAGTTGCACCTCTAGTAGTCAATCATGAAGTGTAATCCTCTGACAGTGATGATTGATTTGATTTTCAGAAGCCTCCTCTCACGCAAATGTTTTAATTTCTTCTATTAATTAGGAGAAATAGAATCGTCACAGATAAATGGAAATGTCCACAGCTATATTTGTGAACATTATGAAGCTGTTATTTTCCATTTTGTCCAACACCAACACTCCACTATCAGAGGCCTTCATTTTGTGGAGAAAAAAATATTACAAATTAAGAACTAATTTCAGCCAGTTGATCCAAACCCCACATTTCCTTCAGTTTTATCTTTTGAATAATGTTACTGACAAAATACTGCTGGTTCAGGTAATGTTGCATGCAGTGTAGTTAAATGTTAACAGTGTAGTTAAAATAAGTGTGTGTGGGGGGGGGGTTGTGTGTGTGTGTGTGTGTGTGTGTGTGTGTGTGTGTGTGTGTGTGTGTGTGTGTGTGTGTGTGTGTGTGTGTGTGTGTGTGTGTGTGTGTGTGTGTGTGTGTGTGTGCGCGCAAGCGTGCGTGTGTGTGTGTGCGTGAGTGTATGTGTCTGCGCGTGTGTGTGTATGCGCACACACATAACACCCATTACCAACCCTTGTCCATAACTGGCAGGTTGCAACATTAATGTTGATGGCAGTGATTCAAGAATATGCTGACCTCACCGCAATCTCCACTAGATCAATACGGATGACGTGTATGTAAATGCTACGTCATTAAATCTCTCTGGTTTGTTTAGTGTCGGGTGTTTTGGGGAAATAGGTGTCTGAGCTGATCTGAAAAAAGGTATATAAAAATAAAACTTGTGACCATAAACCATAATCATGCAGCCCCTCCCTCTCACCATTGTTTTTTCTCATTTATGCTGACTTTGGATTATAGCAGGTGTCGTGTCTGTTTCAGACAGACTCATGCATTACTTTTAATGGATTCCATAGGGGAGACAGAGTAGATTAAAACCCTATTGTATGGCACTGGGGCCACAACGTGGAATGTAAATGTGCTGCTGTTGTTGCACTCACTGCCGCCCCCCCTGCACCCCGTCCGCGCAATAAGTGCACGCGTGGCACTGCATCTTATTAACGTCTTCATCTGTGGGTCTGGAAAATAGGAATAAAACGCATGAGCACATTCAATCAGAAAGCTCTTCAATATCCCCCAAGCCCAAACATTAGCCACCGATGCAGTGTGCATATTAATATTCACGGCGCGCTAATGCGTTTGACCCTGGGTTCACTGCTCTCGATTTAGGCAGTGTTTGAAGCTCCCTTGATCCAATGTTTGAACCTAAAACGGAGAAGAAAGGGCTCAGACTGTGGCAAAAAGCAACAATGGGTGTTAAGTGGCAATGGCGAAGATTCCTCGGAAACCAGAAAACATCTTATGGAAGGTAATGGACCCTAAAAGAAATGTTTAAAACCTCAGAAATACACATCTCAGACCAAACTCATTGTCTTCATATTGAACTTTAAGGTACCGGTACTCACCATACAGCAAAATATACATAGGTAGTTTAATTTTCCAAACTGCGTTATTGCATAACTTATTACCCCATTCCGCTGGCTGTCTGGCTCCACTTTAAACACAAAAACCCAAGAACACCCAGACACTGAGGTTGCAGAAGAAGAAAACAGAAGAAACAAAGAGAAAGGCGCTTCCTAAGCGCCGACTGCTGAGTCATCTCTTTGCTTCCACACACACACACACACACACACACACACACACACACACACACACACACACACACACACACACACACACACACACACACACACACACACACACACACACACACAACCTAAAAGAAGGCCTCTCATTGCATCGCACACACAACATCCACATGCTTGATAGGAGACCTGTCTTTGTGGGAATCTGGATAGATAAAGTCATTCATCTTGTTCTGTCATATACGTATTATGGTTTATGCACACACACACAACAATGTTCTCCACTCACTAAGGCCGCCACGAAGAGAGAGTAGAGGAAGAATTCTTTGTCGTACGTGTACGCCTGACGAGAAGATAGGTGATGCTAAATCAATATTAAATTTCCCCCATGAACAGAATATTGTGACTGTAGAGTTATGTTTAATCCTGTTAAAACTATTACGTTGTTTTCTTAAAGTGTGATGGTAATAATGGTAGTAAACAAAATTATGATGTGATAGATTGTTACATCATAAGGTTGATTGTTTTCTGTTGGCGGGGATTTGGCATTAATTATCCACCGATCTGATTGGCCAACAATATCATAAGTTTGAAACAATTCTATAATGATATTCAGTGAGTGGGACATTAATTGTTAATCTTGTGGAAGGCATATTTTGGGATGACACAATGCACAAATGGGCCCAAGCTGAGACTACATTTATAATCTGCCATTGTATTCGGATAACCCCTACCATGAAGTAATACTGGGGGGCAATAGGCAATGCAATAAGGCAGAGTCAATGTTATATTTAAACACTGCCCATTTACTTATTGCAGGGAAACCAAAAATATGACCAATATTATTAATTAATGTTTTTATATATATTGTATATCAAGTTTTTTCTTTTTTTTTTAAATATATTTTTGATGAGTTGTTGCTACTTGCTTTTAAACTACGACTTTTGATGGAGAGACACCAGCAAAACTAACATTATAACTTTAAACACAAAAATAAGATATTTAATCCCTAGGAAGACCGACAATTGTTGGCCACTTGTCGTTGGCCACTGGGAGCAGTTGAAATACCATTCCAAACAATTACATGCACATGCATTCAAACATAAGTCCGACTGCCAAATTAGCTTCTGTAAACTTAAAAAATCAGGCCTCACATGCCGATCCATTAGGTCTCCCAACAGTAGTTAGTTCGATTATATAATCTTTCTGCTACAAAGCGCACGTTTCTGTCCGGCTTTGGCAATCACAAAATAATTCCCATTAGCCCGATTCCCTTTCCTCATTATGCCTACTGAACATGTTTTTCTTTCGCAGTAAACAACAAGCAGCAATCATTCGATATTTCTGCGAATATGGGCAGGCGGCATGGGAAAAGAAACGCAGCTCTGAGGCTGCATACCCCGGCAACGGTTATTAATTCAATTTCGTTGCGCTCTTAATTTCTGGTAAATGTATTCTGCTGACTGATCTGCTTTTGTAATGGCCTAATAGTGTGCCACTACAATGCTCACTGGCCTGAAATGGATAGAGATGGGGGACATATTGATTCAGAAGGCTTCTTCTTTGAGCCCAACGATCAAATAAAGAGATTCCATTGGCTTTCTCGTTTTCTTAGAAGAATGCTTGAATATAAATGCATGCGGATAAATAAAATGATTTGAGTGAAAGGCAGACAGCTCTTAGGTAATGGTTGTATTTCGATGGTTATGAATTAAGAAATGCATGTCACTAAGAGAATTCCCTATACTCAGTTCCACCCAAGCACTAGAAGTAATACATGCTGCCGAATGCAAGATGACGGAGAAACAGAGCGTCCTCGGCCAGCCGGTCATCAGGTTAAGATGCACTAGAAAAAAAGCTAAACATAAATGTCAAAACATTGTTCGGCAGAAAGTACAATGGTTACCTGTACACGAGCCGAGACACATGAAACCGACACAGCATTTTCCATGCGAGCTATGTGAATGACATTTCTCAGGTCGTGCTCTCTTTGACTCCCCGGGCCCCTGCATCAGAAGGGACGCCCATACGCTTTAAGCAGCTCGGGCATCACACACACTACATCTCAGACTGTGTCGGGGAGATGGAGAGGGGCCATTAAAAGGGAGCACTTTTGGGTTTGTCGTTCACACCCTCCCACACACTCTGTTCTCCTTCTAGGCTGACAGCAGTGTAGTTACTGTCTGTCTGCGGAGAACAAAAAAAAACCTCACTGTTCGTAGCGCTATTTCATTTCACATTACATCTTTTCCTTTTTTAATACTATGTCCTTAGTCTCTTTCAGATGTATTTTGTTGTTGTTTGTTGTTGTTGTGGGCACAGGGGAGTGAAATAGGTTTGATAGTGGGGGTGCAAATTATAGATCTACAAAAGCTACAATTTTGAACCACATGTAGTTCCATAAAGGACAGTGTGGATCCTTTATGCACTGCATACACAAAAAAACAGAAAGGATATTGTTATGTCTTGTCTTCAGACCGTCTTTCAGAAGCGTGACACCTAGGAGCAATCTTTTTTTTGAAAATCGAACTGGAATGCATATAGGTCATTCATATACAAATGAGCATGAAGACCTATGGACAGAAATACTCCATAACTGTTGTTGCATTAAAGTGGTTGCTTTGGCTATATTCTTAAAGCGGGTTTGTCCCCAGTATTCCTGCTTTAAGACACAGACACATTCACAACCACACACACAATCACAGGGTTTACTGTACGAAATAAAAAGTATAGAAGAAACCAAACTTTCAAAATCAATTTTAAGTGAAACTGGCCATTATGACCTATGACCTGGGATAATCATGGGTCTGAACCTCATTTGGTCTATTGAAACATGGACGGTTCTGAACTGCATAAACAATTGAAGGTAAGGTGGCGTCGACAGATAAACCTTAAACAGTAAGGGCCCTATTTTAACGGTCTGAAACGCAAGTGAGAAGTGCCAAGCGCAAGTAGCTTTGTGGGCGGTTCTATGGCGATGTCGCAGGTTTACCGGCGCAAAAAAATTACTCTTGCGCCCGGCACAAATCTAAAAAGGCTTTGTCTGAAGTAGCCTAATTACTAGTGGTTTGGGCGTAACGTGCAATCAACCAATGAGAGTGCCAGCTCCCATCCCCTTTAAGAACCATTTGAATCTGACGAGTTGATATTTTCACAGCGTGTCTGCAGTCTCCGATGAGACAGATGCACATGAATTTCCAACTTCAAATGGCTCAGTTTATGGCCAAATAATATGGCCTTATTCACACATGGAATAAGGTTTTCTTCCACAACTTTAGAAATACTGAGTCCTCAAATAAATTTCGGCAAAGAAAACTTATGATATAACATGATGTGCGGTAACTGTGGTTCTATTTAATGATATACACATTACATTATAAACATAATTTCTTATCAGTATTATATGCATTATCGCTATCGACTTGAGTTCCTAATATGCACGTGTCCCCCCGTTAATATGCATTGCCATGGACTGTATTATGCATTACGTGTTTAGTTTGCGTGTGCTTAAACAGATGGAAGAAAACCCGCACGCCCGGCCCGCATTCATTAATTATTTTACACATACACACACGCGCGCCCGCATTCATTTATTCATTTTAACACTCACTCGCGGTAAAACAATGTTTTCTCACGATCAAATACTCATCAATCCTAAAAGTTATGGGCATGTACACGATGTCTGTGTCAAGAAATTATGTGTTTGCTGTACGGTGTTTGCAGATGCATTGATTTAATATTACAACTTATTAGTGCTGTATCAGCTGTTCTTTCCCAAATAATATTCCAAGAACGTGTGGCTAGGTAGATGAGAGAAGCAAAGTGTATGCGCGAGGTGCACAAGCAATATTATGCATGTGCCCTTAAAATAGCATCTGAACAACGCGCCACTGACATTAAACCAGGTATTTCCTGGTTTGTGGCGCAAGTGGTTTCTGAAACTACAAAATAGCACCAGGGAATGTTTGCGCCAGAACACGCATCCTCCTTTCGCAGAACCGCCTCTTGGGGCGCAAGATCAATCCCTCATTTACTGACGCGTGGCACAGGAGGGAAAAGAACGCTGTGTGCCAGTTGCAAAGAGTGAGAGAGGAAGTCATTGTGTCGTAGAACAATAAAACATTCTTATTTTTTGCCTCTTATGAATTCTCTTCTTCCCCTACCCATCCTATTTTCCTTCTATAGATTCTTCCTCCTCTCCTCCTCCTAATCTCCATCTCCTCCTCGTCATCTTTTAGTAATCTGCAGAGAGAGTGGGACAACACAGCAAGATCGGATTATGCTCCACTGTAAGTCTGCACACAGCTTTAGAGATTTGTGTGTGATATCGACCATCCACAATAGCAATGAAGCCGTTTGGTCTCACTGACCAGGTCATTATGTCCCGGATACAGGTGAGAATCCAATAATAGTCATCACACAGCAAGGGGAATATATGTTGATGATTGCCTCTGTGATTGGCAGGACTTAAATGGCATCCAGAGACCAGAGAATGGAACTCAAGTGACTCACATAAATAGTACTAGGTAGAAAACGGACGGTGAAGCATCAGAGCTCAACTTGGACACGTGCCGTACAAAGTTTACAGTAAAATGGTTACCATCACCTGACCACCTGTTCAATCCTCAGTGGAACTGCAACCAGGCGGGTCATCACAGGTAGGAATGGTCACTCAAAAATCAATGAGTTTTACCCTAAATGGTTAGCTTAGCTGATTTACCATCACTATGCTAACACCCTTAATGGATCAGCTCTTCAAAGCTGCTGTTCGAACAGCAGGACATTGGTCCCTGGTTAGCACATTCATGATTTTTTCAACTCAAGACACCCTTTAGTGACATATTTCTCTCTAATTCACATGCATTCATGCAAACTTCTGAATGCTTCATGTTTCATGTTTTCTGCATAATATTAACCCATTGAATGATTATATTCATTTGACCTCAAGGCTCAGGGGATGGAGGTCTCTCTCTCTCTGCGTTACTTTGTCTGTCGATGTCTGTCTGTCTCTGTCTGTCTGTTTGTCTATCTGTCTGTCTTGCATGAAATCAAATCAGGATTCATGTCAGTGCACAATGTTCATATCCAAGATGCTGGTTAGCTCGGCATGACCAGCAGTCAAACACACACACACACACACACACACACACACACACACACACACACACACACACACACACACACACACACACACACACACACACACACACACACACACACACACACACACACACACACACAAATACACACACACATACACGTTTACCCTACCAACAGGGGACTATCGGTTTTCATCGACCAAGTGTGGACCTCTATTTCTGGTCATTTAAAAAAATACAAAAACATAATACAGAGTTTAGTTTTAAGTTATTTTGTCATAATATAACTTCAAATGTGTTTTTTTGATTTATTTTAAAGAAGTTGCCAAGAGGGGACTTGAATACTTAAGCGATATTTACATATCAAAGAGGGGACTCCATTCACTGCAGCAAGGGAGCTGTCTGTGCCTATTGTTTCACTCAATGAGGTTTTGCCAACTGCAACTGTTGCTTCTGTCAATGTGTTTACATGGGAAAATATAAAAGATGGTCCCCACTTGGATTGTACAACATGACAGAAGTCCCCTGTTAAATGGTATGGGGCGACCCTCACACTCCTGCATGGATCTATTCATGAAGTGTGGAAAAGAACAAATGTAATCCTCATCAATAATCTATAATCATCTTTTAAGATATATTTAGAAGGGTTAAAAAATCTGCGTTTAATTTGCAATTTGCAAGTTAAATATGGACAATAATGCGATTAATCACGATTAAATATTTTTATTGATTGACAGCCCTAGTTAATCCTGTTATCTATAAGTCTGTTTTCCTCATGACAAAATGTCTCTTATGAACTATGGAAGAACTGTGTAAAGGCTCTATGGCAAATTATTTATTTTGTACTATAGAGAAAGCAGTTAACATTTTTTTCTACCCTAATGAATACATAAATGCTGGAGTGTAAGTGTCGCTCCATACCATTTAACAGGGGACCAGTGTCATTTTGAACAGGCAAAGAGGGGACTTCTGTCATTCTGTACAATCCAAGAGGGGACCATCTTCTCTGTTTAACAGCACAAAGTTAAAAACAAAATTCTACACATCAAACTTTCTTTGATGGTCTGTATACTATTGTGCAGGTTCTGACATATGCTGTAGGTAACTCCATCAAAAAGACAGATGATAGCTTTAAGGCGGTTCAAGTGCAGGGAACAGCGATTGTTGATTGATTGAACCGTGATAAATGATGGTAGTTAAAACTGAAGTCATGTTATTGTGGAAAAATATAATCTAGAAAAAACTGTGATTTACATAAATTCACATTCAAAGAACAGACAAAATTTGTGCTTTAAAATATGAAAGATGGTCCCCACTTGGATCGTAAAACATGAAAGAAGTCCCCTGTTAAATGGTATGGAGCGACCCTCACACTCCTGCATGGATCTATTCATGAAGTGTGGAAAAGAATAAATGTAATCCTCATCAATAATCTATAATCATCTTTTAAGATATGTTTAGAGGGGTTAAAAAATGGGCGATTAATTTGCAATTTGCAAATTAAATATGGACAATAATGCGATTAATCACGATTCAATATTTTTATTGATTGACAGCCCTAGTTAGCCCTGTTATCTATAAGTCTTTTTTCATCATGACAAAATGTCTCTTCTGAACTATGGAAGAACTGTGTAAAGGCTCTATGGCAAATTATTTATTTTGTACTATAGAGAAAGCAGTTAAAAAATGTTTTCTACCCTAATGAATACATAAATGCTGGAGTGTAAGTGTCGCTCCATACCATTTAACAGGGGACCAGTGTCATTTTGAACAGGCAAAGAGGGGACTTCTGTCATTCTGTACAATCCAAGAGGGGACCATCTTCTCTGTTTAACAGCACAAAGTTAAAAACAAAATTCTACATATCAAACTTTCTTTGATGGTCTGTATACTATTGTGCAGGTTCTGACATATGCTGTAGGTACAACCCGGTATCACGCGATTGCGTGCTCCTGCGCACGAACGTTAATCTATTGAAGCGTGTTCCAGAGCACGATAGTCTGACTTTTTGCGTGTTACATAGAACGAAATGTAAACCAATGCATTCTGAATGGGAGTGTTCTAAAACAATTAACGTGCTCCACAAAACGGTACGAGAGAGAGAGAAAGAGAGAGAGGGAGGGACAGAGAGAGAGAGAGAGCGAGAGAGAGGCTTCAGAAAGGGTGTGCGCAGATAGTACAGTGCACCCTAGTTATGTTTATGCCAAAACCACAAATGCTATATGTATATATATTAGAGCTGTCAGTTAAACGCGTTAGTAACGGCGTTAACGCAAACCAATTTTAACGGCCGCGCGATTAACGCAAATCTTTTATAAAAAAAAAAAAATAAAACAAAACATTTCTTTGGCTCAAAACAAAGAAGCAGTAGCCTGACTGCTATGTTCAAATGACATTTGTTCAAAGCAGTCGTTTAATTGCACTATAGGCTCTTTTCTTGTATCGTCCTGTTTTGATCAGTATATGCCAATGTTGTTATCAATAAAAATAATTTGCACAAGGCAAGCCGATGCACTTCACCATGTTGATAAGAGAATTAAAATGAGAAGAATTAATGGGACAAAGAAATCAAGGGATATTTAGCATATTTTTTTTTTGGGTGATTAATCGCGATTAATCGCGAGTTAACTATGACATTAATGCGATTAATCACGATTAAATATTTTAATCGCTTGACAGCTCTAATATATATATATTGCCTAATTATATATATTGCCTATATATATGTATAGGCTATATATATAATTAGGCTATAATTATATTATTTAGCGTGTAATGAGACAATCTATAGCCAAATTGTCGAAGATGCCCGAGAATCTCCGGGATATCAGCATGGGAAATCGGCGAATCAGACCCATGAACCCATAAAGAAAGACGTCATCTCAAGCGGGAGAGAACGTTTGCGGTGCTGGTTTGTGTCACGTAAGTACAGGGCTCTCATGTCTCATGCATTCGGCGTGAGACACACGCAATTCAACCCATGCACACGCTCGAACCTGTGCCTTGTTCCAATACCCGTACTGTCCGTACTTACTACCCAAAATTTGAGTATGCAGTACGTTCCAATTCAGATCCGGCGAAAAGAAGTATACTTCAAGGACCCGGATGCCGTACTCAAAACAGGCTAATCCTGAAGTGTGGATCGAAGGACACTCCCCGTACTCAACGACAGCCATCTTAGCTACGTAGCGGAAGAGGCGGAGCCAGGCTGAGCCAAAGTCGGCGCATTTTCCACATAGCCTGCATTAATAGAGTCATTTTGTAGTTGTTATAGTTTTTATAGCTGCTAGGCGTAAAGAGTTCACCGTTCAAAGTGGGATGTTTATTGCGGGGGAGGAGCCACGGCGGCAGTCGTGATTGTAATTTCCGGTTAGTGCACCACGGAGTACTCGATTTGGAACAGCACTCACATCTGAAAAAATAACGTAGTAGATAGTGTGGATAGTATACTTCCTTTAAGTATACTCATGGAAGTACGGGTATGGTCTCACGAAAATACGTGACACTGTCACGTTATTTAATCTATTCAAACGTGAACAGGGACACGTAGGCCTATTTTCTAAATTTTGTATTTCAATTGGAAGTAGTCTATATGTCGTGTTACTAAGCATGACTTCCAAACTAAGGTTCTGTCCGGGAGCGTTCTCCCTAATGTCCCTTATGGAGCTCCGTACAGATCATTCATTGTTGAAAATTGTCTGTGATAACTAACAAATTACAGCTTTTGGCCACCCGTTTCTACTTAATATTGTCTGTGATAACTAACAATATGACGGCTTTTGGCCACCCGTTTCTACTTTCACCTTTGATACTGAGAAATTGTGACAATACACCATCAAATCTCATTGGACTCAGCTTAACGTGTAGATGCTAAATAACATGTAATTTGTCAGAAATCTCCATCGGGAAGCAAATCTATAGCTGGTCATTATTGATAAAGGCCTCCAAAATCAACAGCTAATTACTACCCCGAAACATATTTAAATATGTTCATGTGTGGCACTGTTGCAATCGCCTCAAAACATAGATGTCAAAGCACACCTTGTTTGCCTCGTTACGCCACCGGGAAGATATTTTCATACTTCTAATGGATTGATTCATATTTTAAGGTTCTCGGAGTGAGACTTTAAGCGGCTGCAGCAGAAGTGTTGAGACGAAAGATGATATCAAGACATTTATAGAATATTCCCATTCACATTATGATTCTTCGCAGAACCTGCAGGTTGGAGAGACTTAAATAACCCCCAAAATGAGTAATAATGTAAAAGCAGCCTAGTCCCACAAATTGCTTGCACTATTTATTTCATTCCATTGTTTCGTTGATATGCATTATTGAAAAGTTTCAAGCATATGGATTTAATGCAATAACAAACAGTTCAAAATGGTACCATGATATGCGGTCACAGGTACATAGTTATCACCTGACATACATGTCACGGGTTGAAATCAAAGGCAGTACAAATAGATAAAAATGTAGCTGAAGTTTCTAATGTCTTGTTTATTGTATTAACCAGTTCATTTCTCTTTTGTGAAAGTCACAAAAAGTCCAAAAAAGTTAAACGCAAGGTCACAGTGGAGCTGTGTTGGGAACCAGCAGCCAAGAGCTTCCATGGAAACTTTCTACCCATGTTAAATAGATTTAGTTGGCAGTTCCTTTTCTGCCCATTTTTAAACTTGTGGAAGCACTTTGCAGTACTGGGAGACACCATTTCTAACGGCAATGGAGCTAGATTATAAAAATATCAAAAGATGCCTAAAGCAAATACCTTTAACCCATAGTTGTTTTATCAAATTTAAAAATTAAAAATTTGAGTTTCATTGACCACAAATTGAGCAGAAATATTTTGCATACAAATCTTTAAATAGTTGAACCACATTAAGAAAAATACATTCGTTAATTTTTTTTATTAGTGAAGCCACAAGTTTTGCACATTATCCAAACAGAATACCTGAAATGTTGATATTTTCAGCCCTTTCGGGTTGAAACAAGAGAAAAGGACAACCTAACAAGAGGGAAAAGTTTGGGTTAGGTGACCTATAGTTCAAAGATGTCCCTGGTCAGGTAGACTAAATAAAAGTGTATTCCCAATTGCTCCAGGACATTCGTGTAATTTACTTGTGAGCTCTCCCTCAAGCCTAGAGAGAGATCAGTGTTGAACCACCAACTGAAAGGGGGTATTTGCCATTAGTATGAGTGACAACATTTCATGGCTATTAATTTAGTTCATTATATTTAGCCGATTTGAATAGACTTTTCTAGCAGGTGAGGCTGTCAAAGAACTAAATATGGAGCAACTACAAAAAGTAAATTTGCAGCATGACCAAATTATACAAAAAGTATAGGAACTGTTCTAGCAGATATGTTTTAGAAGTCTCTTTTGATAGGCAGGGAATAATTGTCTTTGTCACCCTGTAGTCATGCCATCAAATCTGTTGGGCAAAGTACCGCTACTGATTAATCCAGTAGACTCACCAGTCAAGTCCCCCTAGTTAGAAAATGGAAGAAACCCAGTTAGTCATGTTAATTATTCTGTTGTAACAAATGAAGACCAATACTTTCCACATATTGCGATCCAAGTTACTGGCTGCAGTCTTGGATTTTATAGTTCTATATGAATAGATTCAATTTACTAAACTATTAATCATGCGTTACAACCCGGCTCGAGGGAAGTAACATGAAGTCGACAAACAAGGATTCAATATAAGAAAACCGGGTTTATCGTTGCTAAAGGTTAAACGGGAACGTTTAACCTGGGAATGGGAACCATGCTGCTGGCCCTGGCTAGAGTTTTAACATAATACGATACAATGCCACATAATAAAACCTGGTGCAGTTGGAAGCAGGGTCAAGAGAAGAGTGATTGTCTCCAGCGGCGGCCATTTATAGTAGCTCCTCCAGCCCCTGCACCAATCGACAGCCAGCACCTGGAGAGACACCAATGGTGGTAGCACCACCCTCAGGCTGGGAGGAACCACAGCACAGACGAAATCCGTACAACACTGCAAAATACACATACGACCCTGGGTCGTAACACATGCTTCAGAAGAATTATCCTTTCTTGGATAGCAGATCTACCACAAGCCTCCATTGCCACAACCTCCAGATGGCTTACGACCTACGGCAACTCCTCGACTACTGCAAGCCAACAAATTGGCTCTTGCACACCAGACACGCATTTTGCTTTATTTTAGGTTTCGTGTACAAATATGCAACTAGAATTGCAAGGTTCACAGCCCAGTTGCATAAGTGGTCGCAACCGTTGGATTGTAAGCAAGGGTAAAAAAAAAAACTTGCCACAAACTAGTCAACATGGTCAATTGAAAGCCTGTACAAAACGACCCTGGAATAGTCAAATGCAGCTTTACAGCGGATGAATTAAGCCAAATTGCATAAACATCCAATGGTATACAGTATACAAATGCAATCAAGGTTGCACTCACACTAGGCCATCTGGCAGTGGCCGTCGCAACTGTGGCCTGGCCACGGTAGGCTCTTGTACATACGCCATCACGTCGCTAGCATCCAAACAATTCTACCAAACCTTAACCAACTAGTGAAAAAGGGAACAAAACTTTAGCACACACCCAGTGACTAATCACCTTGTCCAGGGGTGTTCCAACGTGGTTTACCAGAGGGCCTTGTGGACTTAAAGTAAGCCTCACATTTGACAGACAGCACCGAATGACGTTAAACTAAGCTAATCTACAGGTTACCAGTGCTAGTGCAATTACATGAGCATTTTGCACAATATTTGTTCTCCAATGCTACGTAAGGCAGGCTTCTTCAGAAACCCGTAGCCTGCTACATTGAAGGGCAACTCTAACAAATCCTGACCAAGACCGAAAGATGACTCTGGAAGCCACTACGGCCCACGCAGCAGATTACTGCGTGGACCGTGGTGGCTTCCAGATCAACCCTTCGGTGGACCATTCATACACATGTATTCCGAGGATGTTTTGAAGAGACTGGAGTCCCATGGCACTAGATTCCTTTGAAGACTAAGTTGGTATGGGGGGGCCCAAAGGGGGCCCCCCCATAGATCTTGTCAGTCATCTAACACCTGTTAAGAAAAACACACACACCAAGATACAAATCAGCAAAGCTAGGTTAACAAACAGCGGTGACATGTATGTCAAGGTGCAAAGAGCAGGGATACTGATGGCTTGTGTCCGAGGAGACAGCCCAAAAACATCAACATTTAATGAAGGAAAATAACTTTTACTCACTGCGGTGGTCTGTTTCGAAGTGCCATGTTGGTAGCAATATTTGTCTGGGCTGTTCAGTCAAATGCCCACAAAAACAAACACGCAACAACGCATACTTTCAGTTTGTATAAAGTGACAATAGTGATCTGCAATCTAGATCGAAAACTTTCAACCCTCACTAAACTCAACCTCGATTGACACAGGCCGAGGCGAAAAGTAAACCAAACACATTGTGTTCACCTTTAATAAAGGGGTGCGTGACAGGTGATTTCAATTAAGAGCTAATCAGAAAGAACACACTGATCGGCCATGAGTGAGACTATCAAAACGAGGACGAGGATTTAACGGAATTGTTACCATTCAAATTCAAATTTCTTTATTATTGGATAGGGTATGATATCAAAAAAAAAAAAAAGTAAGTAATTTGACACTTCTGGGATGAGCCAATATATGGCATGTTTTCGACCACTGAGAGGTAGCGGCTGTAGCGTAGTGGATTAGTATAAGACCCGAATGCCAGCGACCGGGGTTCAAGTTCGCTGGTCTATCCTCATGAATTTTACCCCCATAGATGTGGTGCCAGCACGGCCTCGAAAATATGGGTTCAAGTTCGAAATAAGCACAAAAATATAATTCCATAAGCTTTAGTGAATAAGTATTCCATATGCATGAGAATTAGGACTTTTTAAGCTTCACATAAATTCCCGTCACTTGGGAGTCGAACCCCCCGCGCAAAAATTCAAGACTGACGCGCTACCTCCACTCTAGCACTCTGAGACACAATGCGCTACAGTAATCATTGTCTACATAAGGTCCAAAAGGACGATCAAATAACCAACACCCTCTGTTGAGAATCTGTATCTCTCATGAAGAACCCCAATTTCGTTGTTTGCACAATGACAATAAAGTCTGAAATCTGAATATCGTCAGACAATGCCAAGGGATGGTTCTGTCCCGTAAAACCCTTGTCTCCGGAGAGACGCCTGTACGAGAAATGCGCCGGGGTCCACGGGAACACCCACAAATGGTGACGCCATTGTCAGACTGCGGTCAAGTGAGCCGCAATTCGTTCATCCGCGGTTAAGCCAGCCGTCACACAAAATCTTCGTGCGCCTTTACTCTAAACATCCTTTGGTTGGTATCTCGCAACGTTTTCAAAATAAAACCCTTCACCTACGTGCGTAGATATATAGAACACTTGCTGTCTTACACTGCGGTCAGGCCAGCCGACTCATCAAGATCGGCGATCAAGCCAGCCGACTCAGTTTTTTGCCGTACCTGTATATACTAGCCATTACGGTAATAGCGTCTCAGAACTAGTTTCAAATAAAAGCATTCGTCGGGTACATACAAAAAGACAGTCAATAAAAGCAAATGCTATCAAAGGAAGTGTACGGCCGTTGTGGTATTTACTTTCAAAATAAAAGCCCACCAAACATTCCAATATGAGACATATTACATATGATTTTGGATACGATTTAAAAGAAAATGCCCTGTTATTCCAGGCTCACTGCAGGGCGATAGTTCAAGGCCCCACAGGGTCACCCAAGAAGTTTCAGGACATTCTGATGCGTAGTTTCAAAATAAAAGCCCACCAAATATGAGACATATTACATATGATTTTGGATTCAATTTAAAAGAAAATATGTCTCATATTGGAATGTTTGGTGGGCTTTTATTTTGAAACTCCACATCAGAATGTTCTGAAACCTTTTGCGTGACCCCATGGGGTCGTGAACTATAACCCTGAAGTGAAATGAATGATATAACCCTGAATGAAAGCCCACCAAACATTCCAATATGAGACATATTACATATGATTTTGGATTCAATTTAAAAGAAAATGCCCTGTTATTTCAGGCTCATTTCACTTCAGGGTTATAGTTCAAGACCCCATGGGGTCACGCAAAAGGTTTCAGAACATTCTGATGTGGAGTTTCAAAATAAAAGCCAACCAAAGTTTCCAATATGAGACATATTACATATGATTTTGGATTCAATTTAAAAGAAAATGCCCTGTTATTTCAGGCTAATTTCACTTCAGGGTTATAGTTCACGACCCCATGGGGTCATGCAAAAGGTTTCAAAACATTCTGATCTGGAGTTTCAAAATAAAAGCCAACCAAAGTTTCCAATATGAGACATATTACATATGATTTTGGATTCAATTTAAAAGAAAATGCCCTGTTATTTCAAGCTCATTTCACTTCAGGGTTATAGTTCAAGACCCCATGGGGTCACACAAGAAGTTTCAGAACATTCTGAGGTGGAGTTTCAAAGTAAAAGCCAACCAAAATCTCCAATATGAGACATATTACATATGATTTTGGATTCAATTTAAAAGAAAATGCCCTTTTATTTCAGGCTCATTTCACTTCAGGGTTATAGTTCACGACCCCATGGGGTCACGCAAAAGGTTTCAGAACATTCTGATGTGGAGTTTCAAAATAAAAGCACACCAAACATTCCAATATGAGACATATTTTCTTTTAAATCGAATCCAAAATCATATGTAATATGTCTCATATTTGGTGGGCTTTTATTTTGAAAATACGCATCAGAATGTCCTGAAACTTCTTGGGTGACCCTGTGGGGTCTTGAACTATCGCCCTGCAGTGAAATGAGCCTGGAATAACAGGGCATTTTCTTTTAAATCGTATCCAAAATCATATGTAATATGTCTCATATTGGAATGTTTGGTGGGCTTTTATTTTGAAAGTAAATACCACAACGGCCGTACACTTCCTTTGATAGCATTTGCTTTTATTGACTGTCTTTTTGTATGTACCCGACGAATGCTTTTATTTGAAACTAATTCTGAGACGCTATTACCGTAATGGCTAGTAGATACAGGTACGGCAAAAAACTGAGTCGGCTGGCTTGACCGCCGATCTTGATGAGTCGCAGTGTAAGACAGCAAGTGTTCTATATATCTACGCACGTAGGTGAAGGGTTTTATTTTGAAAACGTTGCGAGATACCAACCAAAGGATGTTTAGAGTAAAGGCGCACGAAGATTTTGTGTGACGGCTGGCTTAACCGCGGATGAACGAATTGCGGCTCACTTGACCGCAGTCTGACAATGGCGTCACCATTTGTGGGTGTTCCCGTGGACCCCGGCGCATTTCTCGTACAGGCGTCTCTCCGGAGACAAGGGTTTTACGGGACAGAACCATCCCTTGGCATTGTCTGACGATATTCAGATTTCAGACTTTATTGTCATTGTGCAAACAACGAAATTGGGGTTCTTCATGAGAGATACAGATTCTCATCAGAGGGTGTTGGTTATTTGATCGTCCTTTTGGACATTATGTAGACAATGATTACTGTAGCGCATTGTGTCTCAGAGTGCTAGAGTGGAGGTAGCGCGTCAGTCTTGAATTTTTGCGCGGGGGGTTCGACTCCCAAGTGACGGGAATTTATGTGAAGCTTAAAAAGTCCTAATTCTCATGCATATGGAATACTTATTCACTAAAGCTTATGGAATTATATTTTTGTGCTTATTTCGAACTTGAACCCATATTTTCAAGGCCGTGAAGGCACCACATCTATGGGGGTAAAATGCATGATGATAGACCGGCGAATTTGAACCCCGGTCGCTGGCCTTCGGGTCTTATACTAATCCACTACGCTACAGCCGCTACCTCTCAGCAATCGAAAACATGCGATGCATTTCTTGAATCATTGGCTCATCCCAGAAGTGTCAAATTACTTACTTTTTTTTTTTTTTGATATCATACCCTATCCAATAATAAAGAAATTTGAATTTGAATGGTAACAATTCCGTTAAATCCTCGTCCTCGTTTTGATAGTCTCACTCATGGCCGATCAGTGTGTTCTTTCTGATTAGCTCTTAATTGAGATCACCTGTCACGCACCCCTTTATTAAAGGTGAACACAATGTGTTTGGTTTACTTTTCGCCTCGGCCTGTGTCAATCGAGGTTGAGTTTAGTGAGGGTTGATAGTTTTCGATCTAGATTGCAGATAACTATTGTCACTTTATACAAACTGAAAGTATGTGTTGTTGAGTGTTTGTTTTTGTGGGCATTTGACTGAACAGCCCAGACAAATATTGCTACCAACATGGCACTTCGAAACAGACCACCGCAGTGAGTAAAAGTTATTTTCCTTTATTAAATGTTGATGTTTTTGGGCTGTCTCCTCAGACACAAGCCATCAGTATCCCTGCTCTTTGCCCCTTGACATGCATGTCACCGCTGTTTGTTAACCTAGCGTTGCTGATTTGTATCTTGTGATGTGTGTGTGTGTGTTTTTCTTAACAGGTGTTAGATGACTGACAAGATCTATGGGGGGGCCCCCTTTGGGCCCCCCCATACCAACTTAGTCTTCAAAGGAATCTAGTGCCATGGGACTCCAGTGTCTTCAAAACATCCTCGGAATACATGTGTATGAATGGTCCACCGAAGGGTTGATCTGGAAGCCACCACGGTCCACGCAGTAATCTGCTGCGTGGGCCGTAGTGGCTTCCAGAGCCATCTTTCGGTCTTGGTCAGGATTTGTTAAAGTTGCCCTTCAATGTAGCAGGCTACGGGTTTCTGAAGAAGCCTGCTTTACGTAGCATTGGAGTACAAATATTGTGCAAAATGCTCATGTAATTGCGCTAGCACTGGTAACCTGTAGATTAGCTTAGTTTAACGTCATTCGGTGCTGTCTGTCAAATGTGTGGCTTACTTTAAGTCCACAAGGCCCTCTGGTAAACCACGTTGGAACACCCCTCGACAAGGTGATTAGTCACTGGGTGTGTGCTAAAGTTTTGTTCCATTTTTCACTGGTTGGTTAAGGTTTGGTAGAATTGTTTGGATGCTAGCGACGTGATGGCGTATGTACAAGAGCCTACCGTGGCCAGGCCACAGTTGCGACGGCCACGACCAGATGGCCTAGTGTGAGTGCAACCTTGATTGCATTTGTATACTGTTTACCATTGGATGTTTATGCAATTTGGCTTAATTCATCCGCCAGCTGCATTTGACTATTCCAGGGTCGTTTTGTACAGGCTTTCAATTGACCATGTTGACTAGTTTGTGGCAATTTTTTTTTTTTTTTTTTACCCTTGCTTACAATCCAACGGTTGCGACCACTTATGCAACTGGGCTGTGAACCTTGCAATTTTAGTTGCATATTTGTACACAAAACCTAAAATAAAAAACCTAAAATAAAGCAAAATGCGTGTCTGGTGTGCAAGAGCCAATTTGTTGGCTTGCAGTAGTCGAGGAGTTGCCGTAGGTTGTAAGCCATCTGGAGGTTGTGGCAATGGAGGCTTGTGGTAGATCTGCCATCCAAGAAAGGTTAATTCTTCTGAAGCATGTGTTACGACCCAGGGTCGTATGTGTATTTTGCAGTGTTGTACGGATTTCGTCTGTGCTGTGGTTCCTCCCAGCCTGAGGGTGGTGCTACCACCATTGGTGTCTCTCCAGGTGCTGGCTGTCGATTGGTGCAGGGGCTGGAGGAGCTACTATAAATGGCCGCCGCTGGAGACAATCACTCTCTTTCTCTTGACCCTGCTTCCAACTGCACCAGGTTTTATTATGTGGCATTGTATCGTATTATGTTAAAACTCTAGCCAGGGCCAGCAGCATGGTTCCCATTCACCAGTCTGTTTAACCTTTAGCAACGATAAACCCGGTTTTCTTATATTTAATCCTTGTTTGTCGACTTCATGTAACTTCCCTCGAGCCGGGTTGTAACACATGATTAATAGTTTAGTAAATTGAATCTATTCATATAGAACTATAAAATCCAAGACTGCAGCCAGTAACTTGGATCGCAATATGTGGAAAGTATTGGTCTTCATTTGTAACAACAGAATAATTAACATGACTAACTGGGTTTCTTCCATTTTCTAACTAGGGACTTGACTGGTGAGTCTTCTGGACTAATCAGTAGCGGTACTTTGCCCAACAGATTTGATGGCATGACTACAGGGTGACAAAGACAATTATTCCCTGCCTATCAAAAGAGACTTCTAAAACATATCTGCTAGAACAGTTCCTATACTTTTTGTATAATTTGGTCATGCTGCAGATTAACTTTTTGTAGTTGCTCCATATTTAGTTCTTTGACAGCCTCACCTGCTAGAAAAGTCTATTCAAATCGGCTAAATATAATGAACTAAATTAATAGCCATGAAATGTTGTCACTCATACTAATGGCAAATACCCCCTTTCAGTTGGTGGTTCAACACTGATCTCTCTCTAGGCTTGAGGGAGAGCTCACAAGTAAATTACACGACTGTCCTGGAGCAATTGGGAATACACTTCTATTTAGTCTACCTGACCAGGGACATCTTTGAACTATAGGTCACCTAACCCAAACTTTTCACTCTTGTTAGGTTGTCATTTTCTCTTGTTTTAACCCGAAAGGGCTGAAAATATCAACATTTCAGGTATTCTGTTTGGATAATGTGCAAAACTTGTGGCTTCACTAATAAAAAAAATTAACGAATGTATTTTTCTTAATGTGGATAAACTATTTAAAGATTTGAATGCAAAATATTTCTGCTCAATTTGTGGACAATGAAACTCAAATTTTTTAACTTTGATAAAACACAACTATGGGTTAAAGGTATTTGCTTTGGGCATCTTTTGATATTTTTAGAATCTAGCTCATTGCCGTTAGAAATGGTGTCTCCCAGTACTGCAAAGTGCTTCCACAAGTTAAAAAATGGGCAGAAAAGGAACTGCCAAATAAATCTATTTAACATGGGTAGAAAGTTTCCATGGAAGCTCTTGGCTGCTGGTTCCCAACACAGCTCCACTGTTAGCCTGTGACCTTGCGTTTAACTTTTTTGGACTTTTGGTGACTTTCACAAAAGAAATGAACTTGTTAATACAATAAACAAGACATTTGAAACTTCAGCTACATTTTTATCTATTTGTACTGCCTTTGATTTCAACCCGTGACATGTTTGTCAGGTGATAACTATGTACCTCTGACCGCATATCATGGTACCATTTTGAACTGTTTGTGGATATTGCATCAAATCCATATGCTTGAAACTTTTCATTAATGCATATCAACGAAACAATGGAATGAAATAAATAGTTCAAGCAATTTGTGGGACTTGGCTGCTTTTACATTATTACTCATTTTGGGGGTTATTTCAGTCTCCAACCTGCAGGTCCTGCGAAGAATCATTGTGAATGGGAATATTCTATAAATGTCTTGATATCATCTTTCGTCTCAACACTTCTGCTGCAGCCGCTTAAAGTCTCACTCCGAGAACCTTAAAATATGAATCAATCCATTAGAAGTATGAAAATATCTTCCCGGTGGCGTAACGGGGCAAACAAGGTGTGCTTTGACATCTACGTTTTGAGGCGATTGCAACAGTGCCACACATGATCATATTTGAATATGTTTCGGGGTAGTAATTAGCTGTCGATTTTGGAGGCCTTTATCAATAATGACCAGCTATAGATTTGCTTCCCGATGGAGATTTCTGACAAATTACATGTTATTTAGCATCTACACGTTAAGCTTAGTCCAATGAGATCAAGCTCGCCCTCTTGCTACACCGAGATCATGTCCTAGACCCTAGGTGTACCATGTAAAATACATGTTACCATTTGCTAGAGTGTCATGCTTGGTGTCTTTGGACTCAGCTCAACTAGTACATGTTGAGCTGGGGATCGAACAATTTCAAAGGTCTAGACCCTTATATTGTATTTTAATTGTATTTGTTTATCATTTTTATTGATACAAATGAATAGATAGGTTTTTGTTAGACTATTCTGTTCCTAAAAACACACTAACAAATCAAGTTTGACAAATTATTATTACATTATATATTATATATATATATATATATAGTTATTTCCTCTTTTTATAAAAGCAGGAGTGTGAATGTCGCTCCATGCTATCTGAGAAGGGACTTGTGTCATTTTGCCATAGCCAACAGTGGACCCCGGTCATTAGAAAAAGTTACGTTATGCAAATCAACAGATAAAATGCATTCCTTTAACCGTAGACTAAGCACACAAGTTTGTAGTTGTAAAAAAATAAAAACCTTATTAAGTTTAGATATTTGTGTTCATGACAACATTGTTGGGGCAACTTTAATTGCAAAATAACACTATGAATATACATATATATATCATATTTTATTTAGATTTTTATTGCCTCTTAAGAACTATCCATTTTGCTTATTTATTTTTTTACTCATCCATGATGGAGTGTGAACGTCACTCTATGCTATCTAAGAGAGAACTTCTGTCATTATGTATCAGCCAACAGTGGACCCATGTCATTCCATGCAGTACAAGTGTGGACCATTTTCTGTGATGCAAATCAACAATTCAAATGCATTTATTTAAAAATAGATTGGGGACTGGAGTACATTGTAAAATGGTAAATTAAGGCTAATTTGGGGATTGAACCATTTCAAAGGTCTAGACCCTTATATTGTATTTGTTTATCATTTTTATTGATACAAATGAATAGATAGGTTTTTTGTTAGACAATTCTATTCCTAAAAACACACTAACAAATCAAGTTTGACAAATTATTATTACATTAGTTGAGATTGCTATCTTTCCCTTACAGTATATATAGTTATTACCTCTTTTCATAAAAGAAGGAGTGTGAATGTCGCTCCATGCTATCTAAGAAGGGACTTGTGTCATTTTGTAATAGCCAACAGTGTCATCCAAATTAAATGTATTATTATTATTATTATTAGTGGACCCCTGTCACTACATACAAAAAAAGTGTGGAACTTTTAAAGCTGAGCCTTTTTTGTTTGCATGTTTCAAGAGACTTTACTAAGTAGTCTGTTTAACAGCCCTCTACACTCTGACAGACGTGTGAACGACTGCAGGTCGTTCACACAATAGAGGAGTGTTTGAAGCGACGTGTGTGGATTGGTCGTTGAAAATCAAGCTCTGGCCAGCAGAGGCGCTATAGAGTATGGACTAAACACTCACACACTTCCAGGTCCCCTCTTGGCAAATGTTGTGAAAATGCGTCAAAATATTTTAGGCATGTTTTTAGGTTGATTTAAGGCATGACCAAAAGGGGACCTGAAAAATGTCCCCTCTTGGCTCGGAGGTCCCCTGTTGGTGAAGGTGTTACGACGTCGAAGTCCACTGTTGGATAGTTAGGCGAGTACACACACACACACACACACACACACACACACACACACACACACACACACACACACACACACAGACACACATACACTCAGACACAGACAAAGACACAAGCGTGCACACATACACATACACATGCACAGACAAAGACACACAAACACACACACATGAACATACACTGACATACACACACAGATACCAACACAGATGCATGCACACACAGACAGGCACACACACACAGGCACTCACAGATGCACCCACACACACAATTGATTGTGGTGACCTGGGGATGATGCAAAGGCAAGATGTTTCAATCTCTGGATGCTCTCGGGCTGTTGAACTTTGAAGGGAAGCTGAGCCTGGTTTGATATTTCCATGAGCTTCACCAGAACTACTTTGGTTACACTTTATGTGCATACATTTAAAACAGAGTTGTCATTGTTGTTTTCATGAAATCAAAATGAAGTCATAAAAGGGAGGCTGACTTCCAAAGTCTCCCTACTGGCTCTTAAGCATTCTGTTCAAAGTTTTGTTTACAGCAGCTCCTACACGTGGGGCAGAACTTGCCGGCTATATTTGTGATTCCTCTTTTATCCAGGACAGCATTTTCTGCTGTGGTGCACACTGGGAATGTTTGTGTTTTTCTATTTTACACTGCTGGGGACAGAATTTGAGTCCTTCACGTAGGAGTCGGAGGAAGTTCAAATGTTGAGTTGCTAAGACACGTTTAAAGCCTAAGAGGCCCGCTGCGGACACATTACATTAATACACATTTATATACTATAATCAGGACAGCATACTCTTCTGAATATTAGGAATTCATCTAAAATGGAGTTAGGAAAGGTCACTACACAATAGTATAACAGTATATAGTATAACTTCCTTATTCCTAAGTGAAGGATAAGGAAGGACATAATGGGAACATTGAATGAAGACTGAAGCGTACTGTGATTGACTTAGCCTTGTTCCCCAGAATCATCCATATACAAGCTGCATGTCAGCACTCTTTAGGTTGTGTGTTTGTTCCCTGTCTATCCTCAACAAAGGATTAGTGGGGTCGTACAGAAGCACATTGCTCAAAGTCTGCAGAAGTTGGCATACACGTCCTTGAATGTTTATGCATTGAGAAAAGTTGAGTGTGTGTGTGTGTGTGTGTGTGTGTGTGTGGGTGTGGGTGTTGGGGGAGGGGATTGTGTCTATGTTTGTGTATGTATGTGTTTACGTGTGTATGTTTGTGTGTGTGTGTGTGTGTGTGTGTGTGTGTGTGTGTATTTGTGTTAATTGTATGTAATGTGTGTAGGCCTGTATGTTGTATACATGTATGTATGTTGCAAAACATTGCTGATCAATATAGAGATTCAGTCCTCGGGGCTGGAGAAGGTGTAGGAGAAGTTGAAATGATGGCAGGAGGTCGGTGGGGCCTTGCTTAAGGATCTACCTTCCAGCCACATCATACTTTTGGGGGACTTGCTCACGTAGGTAATGACCCCTGGACAGGACAGACAGTGACAGCCTGCCTGATCTGGACCTGAGTGGTGAATGGCTTATTATTGGGCTTGCTAGTCACCGTTATCCCTAAAAAACATAATCTGCGTCAAACACAAAAAGCATTAATCAGACCAGTTCTGTGTTAGACAGTCGGGTGACTCAAAACCATCTGGTGGTGAGTCACCGATCTGGATGGATTTCAACTTGCACCTCCAAACGAACCCCTCCCTCCTCCCACCGGAGGTTAGGCTCTGAAGGGACCCTGTTCAGGGGCCATTGCAGAACAATGAGGGCTCTCCGGACTGGGACTGAACATCATGCCCGACTCAAGCTGTGGCGGCTGGACGAGCAGTGTTGGGGGTGTGGGAGGAACTTTGGAGAGGACCACGGAGAAGGACTTTCTGTAGGGATGCACAGATATCATCGAGGATGACCTATAGGATGTCGCCCTGCTTCCCCTCCTGCCCCTGCAACCCTCATGTAACAGAATCAGAAGAGAAAGTGAATTGCCAGGTTCACAGGATGAATATGAGCAGTGGCCGGGTCAGTGACACTTGCATACACCCCAGGCAAACATTGACTTGCAGGGTAAAAGATCGCAAGCTCCTGTCCGTGCTAAAAAGACACATGCCCACATCTGCCAGAGATAAAAAAAAAATGCACGATGGAATGCCAAAGAAGCGTGGCCCATGAAGGCAAAGACGAAGCCTGAGGTCAGCAGAACAGCCATGCAAACCCTGCTTCACCGGAGAGAGGTGCTATGCAGAAAGGGAAGGGGTCAGTCAGGATAGCACTCAAATAAAAATAAATCTGTGCTGTGCCTGTATATATATTATAACCTACAATATATTAAGTGGGCCTACACCAAATATATTAAATCTCTTTCAAACTGATCATTGAACTGAGAGAAAAATTGCTTGATTGTTTTTATTATTTCGTTCATATAATGGCACAGCTGCACAGGACATTGAGTGGCCCTCTGGGAAATTTGAGTTGAATCTTTTCGTATGTGATTACAAGAATTTTCAGAAATAAATAAAAAAATCTGATATAGAAATATGTAACTGAATTCATCATTACAGACATAATTATGTGTTTGTTTCATCTGTCTAAGACAAACCAAATATATTCAATGTCTCCTGAACAAATAAATCCCTTTTGAGAAGGGCTTTAAATATAATTTGATTAAAGTTGCTATTAAGTTATTAAAAAAGTGAATTCATTATTGGTAACATTATTATATCCTACCTCATCTCCTAGTCAATAATTTAAGACTTTCCTTGTGTACCCCCTCAAACAAACAAAACAGCCGAATCTCATAGGCTTATGATAACTAATAGGCTACATTGCGTGACTTCTGATTGTAACTGCTAGGCCTTTGGGACTCGATACATGGATACGTCCTCCAAGTGCGAGACGCAGCATCAGATTCCACTAATGTGTGTCAGTCTAATGTATATTTGCTGTGTATTCTCAAAACCCAAACAATGAGTCAGCAATATAAGAAAATACTTCGGCACAGACAGGCGGAGCAGGGTTGGGGTGTTGAAGTGGGGTCAGCCCTCGCGGGCCAGTAGCAGCGCAGCACTGGTGTTCACGAGGTAATCGCACTCTCGCTCTGTGTAGCCCTCGCACAGATGGGTGCACATGGTGAACCTTAACTACAGCATGAGAGTGTCAATATCTTACCCACGTCTCTCAGGCCTGGTTGCCTATCCAGCAGAAAGCCATCCCAAAGATACAGCATTCCTGAGATGCGGGGTTTGAGTGTATTTGAATTCTATTATCTATCTATTCTATTATAATCTAAATAAAAAAGAAACATATGTCTTTGTGGTATTCGGGAAATGGAGAGAGAGAGAGAGAGAGAGAGAGAGAGAGAGAGAGAGAGAGAGAGAGAGAGAGAGAGAGAGAGAGAGAGAGAGAGAGAGAGAGAGAGAGAGAGAGAGAGAGAGAGAGAGAGAGAGTTGAGAGAGAGAGAGAGAGAGAGAGAGAGAGAGAGAGAGAGAGAGAGAGATCTTGCCTGGCAATATCTGGATTTTCAGAGTAGTCTGACCAACAGTACTCAGCTATGACCAACAACACCAGACATCCACATCAGGCCTGGATGTCTGGATGGTTGTCTGGACTGTTTTTAAGATGCGGACCAGACTCGTAAACACTTTCTTCATAGACCTGGGGTCTATTTTTGTGGAGTATATTGGTTAGTCCACTGTCCACTTTGGGAGATGGGCTTAAGAGAAAGAGATAGGATTTTAGGAGGAGGAGGAGGAGGGAGAGAGCATGGTTCAGGAGAGGAGAAATGTGAGAAAGAGGATTTCTTAGAGAAGGGAGAACTTTGAAGCAGGCTTGGTGGAGAATACAGAGTAAGGTGAGGAATGGAAGAAGAAAGAAGAAGAACGGTGAAGCAAGAGAAAGGCAGTAGGGGGTAGAGGAGAAAGGAGAAGGGAAGACATACTAGCACATAAAAAGAATACCACATAAAAAGGAAAGAAAAAAAGGAAGGAAGAGCCGGAGGAGGATGAAGGCAAATATAAGGAGAATCAGGAGAAGGATGTTTAATATAATCTGATGAAGTCCCACAGTTATACTCCAAGGTCTATCAAAGCCAATGATGGTAAAATGACCACCATAATGATTTGACAAAAGTATGATTTGACACTTTTAGATATACTTTTTGTTGACTTACTGAATGCGGTATGCTCCCTTTCTTTGAAATGAATATGCACATTTTGATGTAATTGTTGATACACAGGACTACCTACAATGCAATTGTCAACATGGTTGGTAGTAGCTTAAGCTATCGTTGGTATCCTACAACAGCTCCAACTTGAACCAGGAAAACCAGTACTACCAGTACAGCAGTGACCAGCACCAGTACTCAGCTACTGTATGTCCCCCAACACTGAGAAATTCCACTTGAAGAGTTTCTACAAATTTGAACAGCAACTGCAGTACTGAATATTGAATAAAATATGACGTCAAGCAGCTGTTTGGTTATCTGCATAAAAATCTAGGCTAATATGTTTAATTCAAAAGTAGGTTTATGTGCCTCAATGTTGCCATACAAGGGCTTCATAGAGAGCACAAGATGGGGCTAATAATACATATTAACATATATAAGCATTTGTTTTTTGTTTTCAATGGTTTAAAATGATCAAAGTAATTAATCACTCTGAAAGGTGTTATTCAGGTATCGATTGTTGCCATAAGAAATATAATTTACTATTTCATTATTTAGCAGATGTCAAGGCAGTTTGGTGTGTGTGTGTGTGTGTGTGTGTGTGTGTGTGTGTGTGTGTGTGTGTGTGTGTGTGTGTGTGTGTGTGTGTGATTGTGATTGTGTGTGTGTGCTTCTGTGTGTGTGTGTGTGTGTGTGTGTGTGTGTGTGTGTGTGTGTATGTGTGTGTTTGTGTGTGTGCGCTTATGTGTGTGAGTGTGACCACCAGTGATGACACGTCCACAAAATACAGAAACTGCGTGTACCACTAACATTATCAGCTATATGCAGAGAATGTGTTTACTCCCCCGTTTCGATTCTCTGTCCCTGTGCTCCAATATTAAGACTGAACATTTCTGAACTACTTCCTTTGAATCAAAGTAATTGCTCAGCGTTTTAAGTCACATTTCACAGGCAGCGGATTGCTGTGCAGAGTAGTGAAGCATAGAATGAGACTTATGGGTTTGAGAATGTGTAGCGTAAATGTGTGCACGTCTTTGTGTGTGTGTCTGTGTTATATTCTCTTCATATGGAAGCATTCAGAAGTCTCCCCATTTTTCACTCCTCTTTCCCACGCCCAATTCAATCGCCCTGCCTCCTCCTCTCATCGCCTCTCTCTCTCTCTCTCTCTCTCTCTCTCTCTCTCTCTCTCTCTCTCTCTCTCTCTCTCTCTCTCTCACTGTTGCGCTCTCTCTCTCTCTCTCTCTCTCTCTCTCTCTCTCTCTCTCTCTCTCTCTCTCTCTCTCTCTCTCTCTCTCTCTCTCTCTCACTGTTGCGCTCTCTCTCTCTCTCTCTCTCTCTGGCTCTCTCTCTCTCTCTCTCTCTCTCTCTCTCTCTCTCTCTCTCTAGCTGTCTCTCTCTCTCTCTCGCTCTCTCCCTCTCTCTCTTTCTCTTTCATTTTCTGCTTCTCAATGTAAAGGTCATGCGTGCGCCCTCTGGGTAGCTATTAATGAGGAACCATCCACCGGGTCTTATTAAACCTTAATGACAGACAGGCACCTGGCTGGACGCCTCTGTGGGCTGAGCTCATACCATCATCTGCACAGGGAATCTCTAATCCAGGGCTGTAAGGGAAATAAAAGACCCCTGTGGGGCTTCATCTGTTGATCATCCCCCCAAAGTCTCCAATGAATGGAGCCTCGTTTTAGCCTTCCTTTGTTTGTTTTTCATATATGATATATATGACATACTGTATATATGCCAGTGTCCAGTAGTCGTTTGTTTGTGTGTTTGCATGTGTGTCTGACTGTGTGAGTGCATGGGCTTTTGTGCATGTGCACATGCACATCACCACATTTCTTTGGCAACCCGTCTGAGCTGTGCTGTGGAAATAACTTTTTTGATGGAAATTAAAACTTTACATCTCCTACTAAATCTATATTTGATACTTAATCCATACCCGGTACTAAATCCCTATCTGAGTGTAACTGTGTGTAAATCAGGCTGGACGTACACATGAGCAGCAAGTAGAGAAGAAGCACAGTGTTTCTAATCTTCCACCACACATGCCTAACTGAGGAATATGCGAAGGTCATTTTAGCAAACAGAGATTATAGGTGGTTTAAGGTGCAATCAATCATGGGGCTGATTGGATTCACTCTCGATTCGATTATTTCTGTGATAAGACACATTGGTTGCTTAGTTTTATCCGTTTGTGGGTCGGTGCGTGTAAAGCAGAGTGATAGGCATTTTGGTGAGTTGTATCTAATTCATTTCTGTCATTGTGACCTTTCCATTAAATAAACAAACACAAGGAATCGTATCGAAACGTCGCAGCACCCGTCCGAGCCATCGCAATCGAGTAAGCGGAGGAGATGCTTCTTCTGGGTAACCTTTGGAGATTCTCAGCAGAGCTTGTTTGCTCCTCAGAACATCTGACACAGGGCAACCCTCCAGGATCCTCTTGGAGGGACTGAACTCAGTCCATAAGACACCACGATGGAAAACCCATCGCTGGGGACAATTTGCCTAAGGTGTGCGGCCAGGATGAAAGCCTCTTGAAAGAAGAGGAGACACCTGGCCATGCGCCCCAATTGTATGACCCCTCCTCCAGTTGGACACTGGTGGCGGTGTGTGGAGGAACCAAAACAGGTGCGCTCGTGTTGATTTATTTATATTTTCTTCACTTGCAGTCGTTGCACATTTTGCCGCGGGATACTTAGGGGTTGGACAGGCAAGGTGTTAGCGTGGAGGCTTAGCATGGGTGATCCGGCCTGGGCCAGCGGTGTTAGTTAGATTAACATCCAGAAGCCAGAGGAGCAGAGCGCAGTGGCAGTGCAGCGGGCCAGTAAACGGGATTGGGAAGCCTCTGCCTCCTCCGCCGCCGGGGGGGGGCGGCTCTCAGAGAGCAGATCAGAGGAGGCTTTGTAGACTTTCAGCAGGGGATCATTTCCTGCACACAGGATCTGTACCTGTGGTGTGGGGGTGTTTGTGGGCGTTTGTGGGCGTGTGTGTGTGTTTGCGTGCGTGTGTGGGTGTGTGTGTGTGTGTGTGTATGGCAGGGATATTTATGATGTGGACAGAAGAAATGAATGTGTGTCGATTTGTGTGTGTGTGTGTGTGTGTGTGTGTGTGTGTGTGTGTGTGTGTGTGTGTGTGTGTGTGTGTGTGTGTGTGTGTGTGTGTGTGTGTGTGTGTGTGTGTGTGTGTGTGTGTGCGTGCGTGCGAGTGTTTGCGCTTCCATGTAGCCCTTTGTTATAAAGTGGGAACGTGTGTGTATGTCTGTGTGAAAGAGGTGTGCGCTTCTCCGTGTGTGTGTACTGAATATCATCCCACAATACCGCAAAGCCCACTCTCTGCACGAGACGTAATTAATCATTTTGCCCCGCAATTTACTTTTGAAGTCACCACCGCTGGGTCACATTAGTCAAAGAGGGGTTCGCTTAATAGCAGATCACTGCACCTTGACCACCGGCCCTCCCTGACCCCCCAGAGTCAAGCAAGAGTTGACCAATGATCCGCCCGTGTATCCCAGCCTGTGCCAGAGTGATGAATGCTCTACCAGCTGTGTGTTTCTGCTGGTGCCAGACAAAAGGCTATTTGCCATGTCTCATCCGCGTGATTCCCATTACCGGAGAGACTAGGACAAAGGATAGCTTTCTCTGTCAGAGTACAGGCTAGGGTTCTTGCTGCCATACTGCTGCAAGGATGCCACGATGTCATGGAAACTGAATGGGGCTCTTTTTTTTTTTTTAAAGAAGCCTGTGACGATGATACATCTCTGACCTTTCAGAGTTTATCAAAGAAGAATGGCTGAAGGCCGTGTGACACATAGGCCTAAACGAGGACAAATAGTGAAAGCTGACACACAGCCGGATAATTTATAAAACTTTGGTTGTTTTTTTTGGTGAAAATGCCCAACCGGGATACAAAGGACCTTGCGTGGCCACAAAGTGTCAAAAAGTGTCACGAAGCATACTTTGTGATGGGTGCAACTCTCCATTTTAACCTCTAGGAGTCAGTGTCACGAGCACAATGAGTTATTGAATGCTTGTTTAACTGCATTCGTGAACACTTGCAGCGTAAATATCATCTAATGTGTAATGTCTTTGAGTTAATGTATCCGACTGTACATTTTCATTTCATTTCATGCATGGCTCTTCCTATCCACTGTGTGGGTTGGCTGGTGTGCATGGGGTGTTGGTAATGCTTTTGGCCCCACACTGCTAGACACAATGGCTACATCGCCGGATACACAAGTCTGCTGCATATCGCATTAAATAAGAAATGGCCCATGTCATTGCTCTCCGCTCGCCACAGAGTCCACTTTCCTTGACGATTTTCGTGTATTTTGTGACACAAGATAACGTATTTTATTTCGCCATGGCTCGTCTTGACCTGCCTGCATTCAACAACTTTGTTTTGCTTATCCTCTCCGCACACACGGGGCTCAGCAGATAGATATCTGGCTCTCAGGCCGCGAGCTTGCTCTGCGTACACAAAAATGAATTATATGACACAGAGAGAGCCAGCCACCGTGGGTGCTCACTGCCCCCCCTCTATCAACAAGGCTGCTTTAATTACTGGGATTTTTTTATTCACGTTAATTCACTTTATGTGTGTTTTCTTTATGCCTTCAGTTTTATGTTTGCACCATTCAACAAGCAGCCTCATGTCAATGTATTAATGGTATCAAGCATTAGAAGGTGCATAATAGTCACAGTTATAAGCAAAGGATTCTAGAAATATATTTGATCTGTGAAGGACGTTATAAAACATGTTGAATGATAGGATGAAGAGAAGGGAGTATAAGGGAGTGAATTCCATAGGATTCAAGGTGAAAAACACTTATTATAAAAGCTATAATTTTCAAGAAATCATATGGAAAAAATATATATATCAAATCAAAGGAAAACAACCCACATTGGTTATGTAAATCTGACAGAGCATTCTTCCATTTGTTTTCCCTCCCTTTCACCACTTTGATCTCGCCATTCTAAATCCTGATGGCCTGCCATTGTACAATCCCCCAGGAACACACAGTACGGTCTGGTGGAAAGCAAAACCACCACCAGACAGCAGAAACACACCTCATCACATCAGAGGTACCGCTGCAAAACTCACGCACACACATCACATCCCCCCAGCCTCTGTGTGCCTGAATGAAATAATTAACCTTAAGCCAGGACCCGGTGGGAGGGTGTGCGGGTGAGGCCTGTACCGCTGGGGCCCGGTGCCCTGTAAACAGTGCTGTTAAAGACTCTAAGTGGCCGCCCCTTCCTCCAACCGTAGGCTGGAGCCAGTTAAACTCACTCCTCTATTAAATAATTCACTGGAGCCACAGGCTACTTCATCAGTCAGCCATCCCATGCTCCGTGCACCGGCTGTGTTGATATAAACCTGGCTGCTGTGGCTGCATCCAGCCCTTCATCACGCCAGCCCGACTCAGACAGGCTTTTGTTTGCTCACAGGGTTTTTTCGAACCATGGAAATTCTTCTCGTATGCTTCACGAAATACAACTGAAAAAGGGAAAACACTCTTTCGGAATTGCCGTTTCAATTGTTATTAGGGTTTTGTTGACACTCAGGGTTTTCGAATAGTGGCAATACTCTTGTGGTTCATGTGTAGGGTCAGGTAACATATTAGTGAGTGAGTTTAGGACATCATGAAGTGCTCTATCTCCTAACGATAACAACTGGTTAGTTATTTTTATAAACATGAGTATTTGGTAGTGATGTTATTCTTTTTAGAGCGCTCAATGACCCACAATGGTGTCGGTGTGATTTATCTTGAATAACACTAGTCAGGCCGTGTAATTTACCTCAAAACTTTGCACAATGTTCAAACATTTGCTTTGTGATAATTGCAAGTAGGCCTGGCCTCATACTATGGAAGCCAGGTGTTGTCTTCGGAAAGGTTTAGGCTGCACTAAAGCTCTGACGTAACCGAGTCGGACGAAGCCATTCGACGTCCACGCAAACATCCTACATGAGATTGTAGTTTAGTTTTTGAATTATTAAAAAAACTCTGTTGAAATGCAAAAGTAAAAGGAACAGCTGATGAGCACGTGAGTCTGCAGTGTTCCCCGCCCACTCACACTCAGGCAGGGAAATATACTCAGTGAGAATTGTCTTTTATTCTTTAATTTTTCTCTGAATATTTTAATATTTGTTGCTGGAATTGATGTATTCGAGCCAGCCTTGCTACACTGAATGTATAAGGTTGAGGCGACCTTTGAGTGAGAGACGCTAGGTCGCTATGACGGGAAACTGATGAGGAATCCTGATTAAAACAGAACAACACAGTTTGTAAATCGTTTGTTGCAATTGTTATTTGGGTTTATTTCAACCGATTCACATATCTATACTTTCCCTTATACCATGCATACCTGCATATCGGCTGCGATCATCAAACAGACTACAAGAGGAGATAAGACAACAATATAAGTTAAGTATGCACATCTCCTAGATAGCCCTCCATGCACTATTCCACTTATTCAACAGCCCTGACCTCCCCTGAGGAAAGAAAAAAGGACTTGACACTAAGCCCTAACCCCTGATCATAATTATTTGCAATTACTTTAATGTTCTAATTGCAGTGCGAAAGTCTACCCACTCTGATGGGTTTGACAGCTTCTCTCTCTCTGAACATGCGTGGGTGGTTTGCATTGTTCCCGGCCGAGAGTTTGCCGGTGTTTTGATGAAGTCGGCTACTCATGTATTTTGGTCCACCGTCACATAAGACAGCATGCTGAGCTCTGGCCGTCCCCCTTTTTGTATTTAATAGCCGGGTTGTCGTCTCCGGCCACTGTCACCGTTCATTAACCATGTTGTTTTTATTTGTTCTCTGCTCAGCTGTGTGTTCCTGTCTGGTGTTTTGATATTATTTGTGTTGCCCTTTTCGTTGTTGGTTTCCACCGCCTGTGAAGACGTTCCTATACCGAGGAACACATATGTAGGCTACACATGCATATATATTTATAGTCATTGCTGTTTGGCTGCAGATTAGTACACTGACCAACCTTTTCGATTATTTTATGAAATTAAAAACCGCTTGATAACATAAATAGATAATAAATGTTTTTTCTAATATAGGATAATATATATTAGTATGCTACACGTGAACCTCTTAAGATGGTGCAATTTGATTGGTTCACTATATCGGGATATTGGGCAATATCCCATGATTGAGATCTCAAACTTAGGATATTGTTTTCGCGCTCATCATGGTCGTCTCGTCACTTTAATAAAAACAAATAAACCGCTAATAAAAACAAATAAATCCCGGCAAAAAGTGTTGACTTGCTTATTTTTGGAGTGCTCACGTGTAGTATATGCTAAAACCATTATTCACCTCAGGCCCAACTCAGGCCCAGGAATAGCACACCTCGACCTTCGGTCTCGGGGGCTATTCCCCACTATTGACGGAACCTCCAGCGAAGAATTGTTAAATATAGGATCACAGTGAAGTCCAGAAGACCGTTGACGTCATGTTTCCAAATTGCATGTAAGGAGAAGTAAATCCCAGATGAAATGGCACCAATC
The DNA here is from genome assembly GCF_902167405.1 of Gadus morhua. NCBI lineage: Eukaryota > Metazoa > Chordata > Actinopteri > Gadiformes > Gadidae > Gadus > Gadus morhua. Next base: position 14,316,785 of record NC_044060.1, read on the forward strand.
GTCAAACCTTTACCTTAATCTACCCCAGAAATGCAGTTGATGTATCAGATGGCGAGAACACCCATATGAGGCAGAACTCTCCTATAGTACAAAATAGCCGAATGTGACAGGTCCCCTTTAAACATCTCATGGTTTCCGAGGCATTAGGGAAAGTTGTTGAAATGCATTGTGTTGAATTCCATCGACTCTTTTCCAAAAAACAATTATGTTACCAGCGTTTCCCTCGGGGCCAAAAGGTTGTCCATTTAAATCGCAGTGTGGGGTGGTGTTCCCCTATCATTCTGCTGGTTTTCCTGCCTGTGTGTCGTATTTTCTTCCTGCCACCTCCGGAATGAGGCAGGCTAGGGTGCCTGTATAAGGGGAGCTTGATTCCTGCTGCTCAGCCAAACACCATCCATTTTTGGTGCTTTCCACTTACAATTGCATTCAAAGGTATGCGCCTCATTAAAAATGCCAAGTGATAGTACCAGGTAGAGTGAAAAAGAAAGCGGACAAAATTAATTTGGGAAAGAAATAAAATGGTGTCATGCATTATATTACAAGTCTTGTGAAGAAACAGCCCTGCTCAGGAGAGAGAGAGAGAGGGAGAGGGAGAGGGAGAGGGAGAGAGAGAGAGAGAGAGAGAGAGAGAGAGAGAGAGAGAGAGAGAGAGAGAGGGAGAGAAAGAGAGAGAGAGAGAGAGAGAGAGAGAGAGAGAGAGAGAGAGAGAGAGAGAGAGAGAGAGAGAGAGAGAGAGAGCCAATGAGGCCACGGTGCAGTCTAATGCGATGCCATTGGTCTTTTATCTAGGTCTCAATTATTCAAGAAGCAAGCAGCCTCCCCCCCTTGGAGAGGAGGCTAGGTATTGGACTCTACATTACCTTTGTTCCACGGGGGAATAGCCACGGCGCACGCTACATTCCTCCAGAGACACTGCTCTGGGGCCCGGCGCCGGCTGGGCCCCTAATGACATCATCCATTTCCGGGGGCCCCTCCTGGAACGCAATTATGATGATTTACAATTTATTCACATCTGTTGTTTTGTGTTTTATTGTCCCACTATCTGCCGCTGCTGTTTTTCGTTATGTATGTACAAGGTGAACTACTTTAGGGTGGAAGGTTTCTGCGCTGCGGCTGCGGCTGACACTCATTTTTGTAAAGCGCCGCATGTGTCTCCTTGTGTTCTGACAGGAAGCAGCCGAAGAGGTGCACAGTGACGGGAGCGGCGGTTAGCCGTGTGTATTTCAACGATGTGTTGCAGTAGTCATTTTGAAGTCTGACTGTTCTGTCTGTTCGCTCTGTACTTTGACGTGTATCACTACAATTCAAAAGATGTGGATGATAAACACAATAAAATAAATTCCTATTCGTCGTGAGCGTATCATAAACCTTAAGTTTGCCTAAACTGAGGATAATAGGCTTAGGTGAATGCTCGTCAATTAACTATTGACGGCCATTCTTTTGATCCTATGATTTACTGGCCATGCATTGATTATGTTACGTTGTGTACCACTCAAACACAGTCATATGCTGACGGCCCTTCCGGCCCACCTGAGATTGGCACCACCAATCAGGCTACCAATGCAATTTGAACTAATTTCAGATTCATCAATGCAGCCCCCAAGTCCCCTCTCAGGCTGCACGCAGATACAAGCAGGGAGCTGCTTACCTTTAGCGTAGATTGCTCTCGTCTCATCGCCCTTCTATCAGTCAGCAAAGTGGAGCAAGCCCAGTCACCCCTAGAGGAGAGCTACATGTGATTACACTGGCACAAACATTCATCACTCTGTCTGAGGCAAAGCTTAACCTGCCAGCAAGACAACACACTCATGCACACATACACACATGCATGCACAAACTCACACATAGACGTGCACACACAGACATGCACACACAAACACACACATAGATGTGCACTGCATACACACAGACGTACACACACACACACACAGGCGTACACAAACACACACAGAAATACACACACACACACACACACACACACACACACATACACACACACACACACACACACACACACACACACACACACACACACACACACACACACACATAGACAAATGTGAACTCACGCAAATCACAAACATACTCCCACAAACCATTAAGTTATGTTTAAAGGATAGCAGATGGCAAGTGAGCTAAGAAGCCTCTACTGTAGCCAATTTCAATCAACCCAAAGCCTGCACCCTATAATATGCCGCCTGGCTGCAGTCGGGATTCCTAATTATCTATATCATGTAGCTGCCAGCAGTAGCAACATCCACCTTGGGTGACCTTTTCTGTACAGGATTGTAATACGTGAGACACCCCTACTTGCATCTCCTGCCACAATCACACAAACAAGCAAATATATATTCACCAGCACACCAACAGACATGCAAGGCAATAAGTGCACCGCGGTGCAGCAACGCAGCATAATCCGGCCATGCACCGGTAGGGGGTTCATCTGTAATGCATTACAATGGTGTTAGGTGATGAGTGGAACCGGGCCACGGCTGGTGCAGAACTAATGCAAGCTCTGAGAGCTCCAAGGGGAAGGATGCAGAGGTGGTTTGGCGGCAAAGCCCTAGGGGGATGTATATCAATGAATAACCAAATTCAATAGGGGATCCGAACCGCACCTTGCCGTGTGAACTTAAGTTCCTTTCCTAATCGCCACGGATGGGATCTGATTGTTTTGGGGTGGGGTGGGGAGGGGTATTTTTTCCTGCAGAGGAAGAAGCAAGATGATTGCACATCTGTTTGAAAAAAAAGGGAAACAGAGAAACCGGCCAGCACTGTTGTTGATGTATGGACGAAGGAAAGGTGAAGAGATGTATAGCAGAATGAGACCCATGCTATGTTTGGCAATTTACACTCGAAGAGAAAACTAAATCAAAGGAGCTGAATGCAGTCCGGGCTTAGGAGTGAATATTTCCAGATGGATAACAATGTTGTTGCTTGTGTGAGGAGTCACATTTGATTTCTGTGCCATGCAGCATACCGTATCAGCATGCAATGACATTGTACATTGTGGAATAACTTTCTCCTGATTCAAGCGTTAGAGTTGAGGCCTTTAGTGTATCTACAATGCACGGCATTAGGCTGATGCACATCATTTCCGTCCGAGGGTTACGTTTCCATTTTTGAAAGTAGTTATATTACATCACTGCCTATATGATGACTGCAATCAGAGGGATATTTTTTTGGCAAACAGCAACACTTCCATGTAAAATATAACTGGGCATTTGAGGACAAATTTGAGCAAAGTCATTGGACTAAGGGGAAGTGTTCATCAATAGAAAGCTGTAATGGTTTGGTGTGACTATTATTTATCCTTGGATTGAATCAATTTTCCAATTATATTAGAAAGCATTGCAGTTTCTATGGCATTTCCCTTCTGACCAACATCGAAGCGGTTCAAAACTTGAGTACTATATTTTTCCCACTGACCTTTCCATTTTCTTGTTAACACACTCTCTCTCTCTCTCTCTCTCTCTCTCTCTCTCTCTCTCTCTCTCTCTCTCTCTCTCTCTCTCTCTCTCTCTCTCTCTCTCTCTCTCTCTCTCTGCAGAAACCCCCTCCTCTTCATCAAAACCATGGCATTTGTCCTAAAAAAAACAAAAAACAGGTTTGAGAAATCATCATTCAGGCGTGCCCTATGGACGTTGACGGGAATGTCTACATTGATACGTGTGTGGAGTGCTGATATAGAGCACAAATCTGGGCTGATCATTCATGACTAACCCTCGACAGTCAGATGTTCAAACGCACGCCTTCAGTCGGAGCCAGTTTGATCTACTCCATCCGCTCTTTTGGAGATCGGCTGGATGTAATATCGACGCAGATCTCATCTGCATTTTTATATTTGAGATATTTCTTAGATTTTCCCGATCTTTTTCCCAGTATGACTTGAAAGATTGGCCTTGAATAATCACCTTGTTCGATATTGTTCCCTACAAGGACACAGACACGGGCATATGGCTGCCACACATGCAGACACAGAGGAACATATTGCACACAATTGCTTTTATTTGGTATCGAGATGCACATGGGGAGGGGAAGGAGTGGGAAGCTAGAAGGGGCGGGCGGGGGGGGGGGGGGGGGGGGGGGGGGGGGTTGGTCCCTGAAACAGAAGGTCTTGTCCTAGTCCTGCAGGAGCGGCTTGTTTGCATCTCTCCACAGGGGCAGATGTTGTGTCCCATCATGCAGACAGATATTAAATTACAGTGTCGCAAGCCTCCCCTCCCCGCGCCACGACGACGAGCTAAACAAGTTGTGTTGTTAATACTTTTTACATTAAGCGGTGGAAGCAGGTGGACTTTCCACTTTCATGTATTTCATCAACGTCCACAACACAAAGTGCATTTCACAGTTTAGTGAGCAATTACCCTGGCCCAAGATTTCATTTGAGACCTGATTGAATGCCCTGAAAAATAACTTGTAGGGTCTTATTGACACGCTATTAAAGTACCAGATGCCCTCCATTTTGCTTAACGTGTGATTGTTGAATTCCCTGACTCCCTCATTTCAATGCGCGAGCACGCCAGCCTGGGAGGTATTTCATTTGCGCAGGTAAATCAGTCCTGGTCTTTAATGTCTGAGGAACAGGCGGTGCAGTGTCTTTGATCATTGCTACTGTCGACATGGCCAAATTGTTGCAGCAAATGAACTGGGATGAATTTTCTCCAACATTGTTTGTTGGCTTTTTCCACCGCCTGAAATATGCAGTGGGCAATTCGTGTCTCAGAGATAACTGCAATGTAGATGTTCCTAACAACAGAAATCCCTGCATCATTTATAACAGGAAAACCCTGTTATCTGGAAACACAGCATGACAACACATGCAGGAAAATCCTCCAATTATCTTCTAAGCTCCTTTCAGCGGGGAAAAAACGTTGAGAATAAAAAAAGATATTGCTGTTTGACAAAGTGGAATCAGTTTAGACATGAAACCTGACAGAAAGTTTCCTCTCTTATTTACATGATCTGCTTAAATGAATCATTCCCCACCCTCTCTCTCTCCTACTATACTGCTCTCTGGCAGTAGCGGCAGCAACACAAGGTCAAAAGTGCTCCGGTGTCCGTCAGGCAGATACAATTAGCATCGATGATACATAGGCGGCTTACCTGTGGCCATTACACTGCAGTGCTCCCGCGGGCCGTCGTATATATACGCACGCAGTAAGGAGTGTCACTTCACCATGTGGTCAATAACAGATAAAAGCCCTGTGAATGGGGAAGGACTCGCCTCACCCCCGCCCACTCCCCGACATTAAAACATTTTTATAGATTTCTACATGCCGTCTCTTTTTCTGATGAAACAGGGGAGCGTTTACAAGCGACAATGATTGCTTCTGTCAGGGCGCCTCACCAGAGAAGCTGACGGTGTGTGTGTGTGTGTGTTTGTGGGTGGGGCGGTGTGTGTGTGTGGGTGGGGTGGTGGCGGGTGTGTGGGGGCAGAGGGGGCGGAGAGAGGGACGTTTTAGGGTCTCATAAGGCCAAGAAGGGAAGAGAGGGATGATAGTGATATTTTCTTAGAAAACTTTGAGCAAAATAGATACGTTGGCAAGAGTTGTGGATGTTTGTCATTACGAGGAACGTGTTGCTGGTGAAGGGGAAATGGGGATCCAACCTTCTATTAGTATTTACTGCGGACTATAATTATTTGGCAGTGAATACAAGTCTGTGAAGGATTGTAATCCACGAGTCAGAATTCCCCTGAAGGAAAATAGATTAATCATGACCTTGTTATGGTATTTTTTTTGTATTTTGATAAAGTGTCAAGGATTTTGTAATTATCCACCGTTTCAAGTGTAACCGGGAATGTTATGTTCATTTACTCGTCATCCAGAAACAGACTATTTTGAGACTAATTAACCTTTCTGAAAGGCTGTTATAAATGTTTAAATGCTCCATATCAGTTAATATTTGGTTACGGTGTTGTGCTATTTCAGCCACTGTGGAATATTTTTGTTGCCATAGATCATAAAATATTTTTGGTCGGTTAAATTTAACTGCATCCGGACGATTGACAGACTCTTGGCCGCACAAGTGAATCCAATGCGTTCATTCATCCTTCATTCCATCAATCAATCAACCATCCGTCCATCAACTATCTCTTTCCATCTATCTTTACCTGCTCATACCTGGTGGTTTGTTCAGTTCTGCTCATATACTTTTCTATTGTAATCCTGGTATTTCACGTGAGACCGAAATCCATTTGGACTTGAACTTGAACAAGACTAGCCCCCACTATATAGATGGTGGACTTAGACCCCGTGAGCGAGTATAAAATGGATGGATGAGTTCATGAGGGCCTTATCTTCCTCATTCTATATTCTAATTGCTACATTCTCTTTCTCGGCCACATCATTCAGAAACCCAACCTGGCTCCACCGTAGCTTCTCACCGGACACTAAGCCCGCCTAAAGGGGTCCTCAATATTCTTGGCAAATGTATGTAATCATCATTGGAAACCATGAAAAGAGACAAAGAAAGTGGAGCCTAGCTTACTCCATTTCCCCTTGAGAGAGTAAGTGAAGGATCCGGTGGTAATAGTAGCCTCTTAGAACGAACAGCGGGCAGGTTCGCGAGTTCAGACCGCTGTTCCTTCCCTCCGTTCTGACTAGGATTCAGAGGGACACAGTATACACTAAACGATACACAGCGGCCAAGCGATCAGTGATCCAGATCCCCTGTTCTCTGAAGCATCACGTGGCGCGGACCCAGCCTCCATACCTCCACCGTCCTCTGGGGCCACGTCGCTCTGGCGTTCCCGGGCTGTAAACTAAGTTAGGCGACATTGCTTTTAGCCTCCGCCTCCCGACAGTGTGCGAGATTGAACTTGAGAAACTTTTTGATGAGCCGTTAACTACGACTTTGAGCCTACCAGCTACACTCCTGGCAGCCAACTCGAAAGCACTAAAGCGTCGCTATGGTGATAAGCTTCCCTTCCCAACCCCCCCCCCCCCCCCCCCAGGATACTGTCTTCCTAATGGACTGGTGGTCGGTGGTCCCTGAGACAGAAGGTCCCCTCTAAGTCTTGAGGCTGCCTTAGTGGTTTCACATCCCCTCTCTGGAGGGCAGATGTTTTGTTGCAACTTGCACACAGATATTAAATTGTGTGTAAAAATGGTTGCCTTGTTTATGTTTAATACCACAAACAACCTTTTCTGATTACGTTCACTCATATATTTATTCCGTCTGGAACATAGAGTACATGTCAGACCAATTACTGCAGTTTGAATTTCTTTTTGCGCTAAAAGCATTATGAATATGCTGGAAATAACCAGGCCAGTCCTATGGCCGCACCATTAAACCATTAAACCTGGCTGATGCCCTCAACCTGCCTTACCATGTAATGCTGTTGGCTCTGTTCTTCTCAGGAGTCCATGGAGGGGGTTTTCATTGATCACCCTCCGTCTTCATACGCTGCTCAATGTGCTCTCCTGGAACACACAACGAATATTGCCATGATGCCAAATTAAATATTGTTTAATGGGTGATATAATTCTATGCCACATGTCTGACTTGGCGTGTAAGACTGGATTCGGTTTTGCAGGGTAATTGCTTCAGAGCATTTCCAAGTTCTCTGCAGAGTTGTATTAATTGATTGATTTATTTACCAACAAAACGTTTGACTGCAAACCTGCAATTTCTTTTCCCCTTTTATGCGCTCGTATACATTTGTTTTACATTTTGATTGTAATGCGGAGCACTGCGTGTTCCTTGCATATGATGTGTGCGACGTGTGCCTTGCCATAAACATCCAGTTATTCATCTACGGCGCCGACAGCTTGTTGTGTTTGTTAAGACATCTTATCAACTGCTGTACTGTCATACTTCTGTCATACCCTCTCACCATCAGTTTTGATGCAAGACTATAGATATCTCCTTAAATATACACACATACACCCAGCCAACTACCACAACACACACACCCACACCCACACACACACACATATACACACACACACAACACTCTCTTCTCTTATCTCCAGACAGGCTATCTTTTGTTTGATCATAAAGCCTGGCATAGTTCTACGTTTTGTCATGTTGTCGACAACAATGATGAAATGACGCATACGTTAATCCTTGGATATTTCTTCTGCTTACAAATGGAATCTTTCCAGCAGTGAGTGGTTAATAAACTCTCACCGTCAGTGGCGTCTGCTCCCATTGCTGACCAGAGACATGTGACAGAGCCGTCCTCAACAGTCTGTGGAATATATCCTCAGAGAGTCATTGGTCTTCGTCTGCTTCTCCTTTACACATATCCTATATCCTCAGAGCAGAAAACAAGCTTTTGAGGTGCTTGCATTCTGCTCATCCACTCCTATTAAACAAAGAAAAAGGGCTACAGATTCATTGTTCTTAGCTATGGTATGGGCCCATACTTTTGTGTTTTGAATTTGCAGCTGATCTTGTTCCACTGATGCTTTTTCAACCCTTGCTTATCTGCAGCCGTCGACCCCGCTGCTCCTCTTAATGACAAAAAGCCAACTATAAAAACCAGCGCCATGGTTCAATGAAGGAACTCACACTCAAACAAAGCTGCAGAAAACTATAAAAGAAATGGCGTTCGAATAATATGAAGTATATTATCTTGCATGGCAGGAATGCCAGCTCAGCTACAAATCCGCATTAACCACTTACAGAAACTCATATTTTGCTGTCATTTATTTAAAATAAACAACCCTAGGTTTCCCTTAAAATATCGGACGCAATAACAGACTCAAAAAGTGTATCCAACATTAATAGAATGTGTTGATGCTTCGACTAATCTTCATTTTGAACCTCTTGCCCCGACCATAACCACATGTCAGGCTAAATAAACACAGGCATCTACTACCTCTGTGCTTCTTCCTGTCCCTACCAGGGTTCTTAAATAACCGGACCAGTGTTTGGGCCTTCCCAATGGTTGAACCTGCTACTCAATAGTTGACCTGTAAAGCTCAACATCATGAACAACAATGCTTGGCCCATCCCTAATCTCCTTTCTTTTCTGAAGTACTGGTTACAACTGGATATAACCAAACCCTCGATCACCCGATGATGAACAACTTATTCGATACCATTCGGTCTGGGCTTAGGACTTTCTAGTCTACTGAGACTGCTATGAATAGATTATATTCTCCTTAGCATGGACAGCAATGCAAGCTCCCTGCCAGTGGTTCTTTACCTCAGTGCTGCCTATGGAACGATTGAAATTGGTCTGCCCCAAGGGTTGTTCCTCCTCGGTCCGCTGCTCTTTGCAATCGACATACTTCCTCTTGGCGATTTTATTCACAACTAAGGAATTAGGTTTTGGTTCCCTTCGTGTTCTCTTCTCCACTCTACCTTAGCGAACCATGATGCTATCTCTGTTTTAGTGTGTTGCTGTGATCATGACTTGACACTTAGCAACCCCACCGGACAGCTACCAACTTGCTCTCGAAACAGCACCTCATCACAATGGATAATAATCATTCTCTTACTTTTTTTCTTGTACTTAAAATGTTTAGCTAGTGTACTGTGTAGGTCCATTGTGACACTCATTGCACTCCTAAACCTCCCTAAAAAGAGGGATCCCTCCCTCTGGGTTCCTTCTCAAGGTTTGGTCCTTGAGAATGAGGGGATTTTTTTTTTTCTTTGGGGGCTTAGGGTGAGTGTCATAAATATATGGCCTGTAAAGTCCTTTGAGACTGTAGATGTGCACTATTCAAATAAAATCAACCCGACTTGACTATCTGTGAACAACGGACAATAGCCGGTGATCCAAAGTAAATCTTTGAAACGGTTGCTGTATTGAGGATTTTAGTGGTGAAGGACAGAGGAGCTTGTCCTATGCTATGTGGTAAGTCATCTTTGTGACAGGGTGTAATCCAACTAAAAAGCTATTGCTATAAATGGGAAAAAAACGATGTTCCTCTAGAATAACTCTGTTCACATATTCACCACATGAGTGACTGTTCATTTATCAACTGTCACAAATTCCATTAGCATGCATTGGCAACTTCACATGTAACGTTCTGTTTGAACTCATCTTAATTCAGGGAGATGCGTTCTTTTCGCTCTTGAACAGAGAGAACCGTCGTAAAGGCTGCGAAGGGATGCAAATATGTGCTGATCCACTGGGTTCATACACATCCCCTTTATCTCAATTTCCCTTTTGTACAACTGTCCGTAACCACAACCTTTAGGTTATTTATTGATATGCATATTATTCATTGAACACAACTGAACAATATTTTTTTCATTATATACCACAACTACTACTAGGTCATTAATCTGAAACGTATGCTTAACACCTATACTGTTTGTTAGTTGATCTATAACGTACATTGACGATGACAAAGCGTTACAGATTAACAGATTAACAAAAATAAAAAATAAACCTTTGTTCAGTGTGGGGCATTAAACCCTTGGGCCCAGTACACAAAAAAACACAAATGACATTCAAGCGAGGTACTAGGTGGTATTGTTCTCAATACCACCTAGTACCTGATATGCTGCCCCTCTTCCCTTCCTACCAAGGTCCTTTCTTTCTTTATTTCATCCTCTCCCCCCTCTCTCTCTACCAGTAACCTTTTTCTTTCTCCATATGCCAGAACGCTTCAACATTTTTCTAATGCCAAATCCGCCGAGACCCAAGCCTGTAATTCCTCCTGCGATGTCCCCCCTCAGTATGCATGAGCCCCATTACCCCCCCCCCCCCAGCCCCCCTCACCTCTGAGGCGACACGCTGCTGGATCCCTGCTGTAATCCAGGGGTCTCCTGTTGCAGAACCCTCATGCATTACAATCACCATCGGAGGGGTGGAGAGGGTGGTGGTGATGGTGGTGATGGGGAGAGGTTTCGGGTGGGGTTATCTTGGTGCCAAAGTAACCTCTCTCCACCCTATCACCACCGTCCACTGTTGCGTTTACTCCATCGTGCCAAATGAGCTGTTATCTGGTTGAGGAGGGGGGAGGAGGGGGGAGAAGGGGGGGAGGGGCCCGGTGGGACCCCGGGAGAGTAGCGCCACGTTGATACTCATCCTGAGAATCTCCAGAAAGCTGCAAAGGTCACCGCAGTCTAACTGTAGGATTCACTTTTATCACAGCACCTCTCCTCTTCCCCACTCCCCCTCTCTCCCTCTAGACAGCTTAACATTATACCAGAGTGCAGAAATTAGTGCAAACGACTCTGTGAGAGACCTGATGGAGGAATATAAAAATGGATTGCACTCATATTGCACTTCACCAGTCACTCCGGTCGCTTAAAGCCTTTTTCTGACGTTTCATCACTGAACCTTAATGACTCTCACTTACTCTCGCTGACTTAAACTGACTTACTGCTTAACACTGACTCTAATTCACTTAAACTGACTCTAGCTGACTCCCAATGACTCTTTGACTTAAACCGACTCTTACTGTCTCTTACTGACTATCACTGACTCAAACTGAGTCTCACTGACTCTCATTGACCGAAACGTACTCTCAATGACTCTCACTGAGAATGGACTCTCACAGAATCGTACTAACCCTAATGACTCAAGTGCTCAAAATGACAACTGATTCGCATTGACCCTGACCCAAACCTGACCCTGATGATTCCTCTCTATCTCTAACTGACTCTCATTGACTCTTACTGCGTACTTAGACACTCCAACACTTTGACATATTGAGAGAGGGCCGTATAGAGAGCTATTATAGAGTTGCTCGGTTGTTCTTGCATTCAATACGAAATACATTTTGCCAGAAGAAGGAAAAAATAACTGTCAAATGTCTTGTCTGAGCCTAACCAAATTAACATTTATACATTCAAATGCGGGGAGGGCCCAGGGTGGCACATCATGACAAGGGCTGTCAACTTAGCGCTTCAGAAAAGTGAGATCCATCTCTGTCCGCAAGGCCGTTCAGGATGTCTACCTGCTGTGCCACCGTGCCTGTAGGAGGAGGCGGCTGACGGTGATAACAGAGAGATATTAACATTGAGTAAGGGCAGCCATGACTTTTACATCTAAAACGACCCACGGCGAGGTGTTGAAATACCTCCTTCTTGGGGTATTTCTGTGAACCTTCTGTGCTGTTGCCCTCTTTTTTTTTTGCGTTCTACAGGGTCCAATTAGATCAGGTAATGATGATATGATCTATAACTATTTGACACCGTATTTCGCTGATAACTGACTAGCTTTGTTTTCTGTTTGTTGGTTTGTTTGACCACTCTGTATCATTGTTTCCAAACCTCTTTAGGCACCCCATTTTTTAGATTGGACATCATTTTCTGTGAGACCATCTTGTTCCATGTTGGAGCATCTGCTTCCGATCACATTGTTTCAAGACCATCAACATCTGCCCTTGTTGTCAATGTCCCAGTGAACCTAAATGTGCACAGCGCCATACTAAGTGATAAGTGGTTGATTGTTTGTAGCTATGAATCATTAGGCAGTCAAGAACCTTTACGAGACCTTTCCAATTGGATATCAATAAATATTTGTAAATATTACAAAAAAATGCTTGCTTGGGTCAGCAGGCTAGGGTCAGCAGGCTCTACAGGCTCTATATTATATTATAGGAAGCGACGGCCTTCACTCAGTGATAAATTCTGTGCGCACGTTCATGCACATAACCCCCGCCACCCCCTAACACACTGCTCCACCATGTTTATTCTTTCAAAGAGGTGAAAGAGTTTCATAAAATGTTGCTGTCCTCCCTATTATAAAAACCAACAACTTCTTAAAACACTCGTTCCACAACGGACAATGATAATAATATAAAAATAAGATGATATGTTTATGGAGATATAAGAGCACAGCAAATGCATAACAATGTGTTTGCATAGAGCAAGTACACTTTGTGTTTATCTAAGAGGTAAGAGGTGCTACTGCGTACCATTCACCCATCATTCAGGTCTATAATAAACCAGAGCATACTTTTGTCATTTGTAAACATGCAACACAAAAAAGTAATTGTAACTACTACACAGCGACGCACACATTGGACAGAAGAGGGAATAACATCCCATATTTCAGGTAAACGTTCCAAACATAAATGCAAGTTGAAGCAACAATGTGGCAATCATGAAAGTGCCCATCATAATCTGCTCCCTTCACACATATGGGATCCCAGGGAGGAACTCTACAATATCCAACCACAACCTCCACTCTTCCCTTGGTACACAAAAGCACAAAGTTGGGTACACATCATATGTATAAACACACACACAGAAACGCACACACACACACACACACACACACACACATACACACACACACACACACACACACACACACACACACACACACACACACACACACACACACACACACACACAAACAGAGGCGTACATCCCACTGCCCAACACACACACGCACACACACAGAAGCTCTAGCCTCAAGGGAGAGATGCCCGTTGACTACAAAGTGATTTTACACTGTGACCGTTTACCGTTCCGTAGAGAGAGTGTGCGCCTGGCGCCTGTGTGTGCTTGTGTGTGTGTGTGTGTGTGTGTGTGTGTGTGTGTGTGTGTGTGTGTGTGTGTGTGTGTATGTGTGTGCGTGTGTAGTGCTGCCAGCAGCATGGTACACCACAAGCAGTACGCAGTGGAGAGGGGAGCTATCCCGGGTGCTGTCTGATAGCCTGGCACCCATGCAGGCCCGCGGCTCCGACAAAGCCCCCACCCCGTGTCGTCCGTCCCCCCCCCCCCCCCCCCCCTCCATCACCCAGGAGGGCTCCGGGTCCCAAGGCTCATGGGTGAGAGAAGGACAAACACATGTGTTAGTGTCGTTTGAATTCATCGCCGCTCCACCATTACTGGAGCGGCGATTTGTATTTCTCATCAAGCATTTCATTGAAACACAGTGGTCCTGAAATGACCTATTTGAGCGTGTGTTTGGTCTGTTTGTCCTGGTGCCTTTCCACATGCCAGGGCTCTGTTCCGTTCCCAGGGATCACTGTGTGCTAGATCCATTGGTCTGCAGCTTCATAATCCCTGTTCTGTTCAAATGGGAGACATGGTTTTGTCTTTTGCTCCAACTTCTATAATTTTAAACAGAGAAAGGTTGTTTTTTATCCCCTCTCTCTGGTAAACAACCAGCATACAAACTAGGGGTGGGAATCTCTTGGCACGATTCAATTCCGATTATGAGGTCAACGATTTGATTCTGAAGCGATTATCGATGCATCTCGATGCAAAAAAAAAAATTATGTACATTTCCATCCGTGATTTTCAAAAATATATATATACATCTGGGTTTGCTACTCAGAGTTTGCTAATCACTTCCTACTTTTGTGATGATCATTAAAGACCTCAAGATTAATTAACTTATCTAATATTTCATAAGAGAGAAAGCTTTTGTCACAAATATTACTTTCTATGAACAATGCAATAATCAATGCAGCTTGCATTATAACACAATATGGAAGCATGCAAAACATAGGGTTCAGTTTTATTTTATTTAAAAAAACTCTTTTTTATGTCATTAAAGGAAAATCTGCTCTTGAATTGGAAGGACTTCTTGTGTCTGGCTGTGAGTTTGCGCTCATGCTATGCGTAGGCTGAATCGCAATCGTGTCAAGACAAATCAGATTGGCCAATACAGACTGAAGATAAATTCAATAATTTTAAAATTACAAAAATTATTCCTCTCTGGTGAACATAATGTTCCAACAGGCAAAACATTATTTTTTCTTTTTTTATTCTGATTATTAATTGATCTGCATCGAGACAGAATCGTTCTAGCGAGAATCACGATGCATTGAAGAATTTATTATTTTCCCCACCCGTAATACAAACCATGAGGGGTCCACTACCTGTCCGGACATAATGTGCCAAGACCCTCCATCATAGCCATTCCACACTGTCTCTCCGTGTACACTTTCCATGTAATGCTTAAAAATAGCCCATAATTAAAACTACAGGCCTGTGTGTGTATGCATACATGCATCTGTGTCTGTGTGCGCATCTTTATGGGATTGTGTGTGTGTTTATGCGCACGCACACACATCTTTATGTGTGTGCGTGTGTGTGTGTGTGTGTGTGTTTGTGTTTGTGTGAATGCATATGTGTATGAATATGTGTGTTTGTGTGCATGTGTGTGCATGTGTGTGTGTGCATGTGTGTCTGTGTCTGTGTGGCACAATGGGTGAAAAGTGAAGAATGATATAATAGCGTCATTTCCTTCCTGTCGCTCCCTTGCCAATTCAGCTTCCTGCACACACGCATTCAAACCAGGGCCATGCAACAGCACTTCAACACAATCACTGGATGCTGTACACCATCGCCCAGCTAAAGCCTAGGTGGCCCTACTTTGTTTCAAGGCTCTTTATAAAACAGGACAGGTGCGGGAAGAAAGGAAAAAACTGCGAAGGGCCAGATGAGCTTGTGCCATTAGAAGATCATGCAGACCATTTTATGTGTGCAGGGAAGGAATAACACTAAGAAGAAGAACGCAAAGCTATGGAGGGGCGCTGGGGCCCCAAAGTGCTGTTGTGAGGTGTAAATAAGATAATGAAGCCTCGTAACCCAGCGGCCGCCACCACCGCTGTGTGGTGGTGCCAGCATTCCCAGTAATGCTGGCTGCTGCTGCTGGCTGCTACTGCTGCTGCTGCTGCTGGTTCTGACTGCTACTGCTGCTACTGTAGGGCTTGTTCACACTACCTCTCTCCGTTGCCGTATCTCAAAAACTTTGCATGGGGCGCTCGCGAAATGCATTGTAGGTCCGTCCGTCCATTCGGCTCCGTGGCCTGTGTCAAAAAGTTGAGCAATGTTCAACTTTTCAGGCAGCGCCGGATCCGTCGGCCAGTCAGATCGCGGTTATGCAAATACACTCCCGCGTCTACTGGATCCATTTTGCCGGAAGAAGCAGGAAAAATCGGGCCGTTTTTTTTAAAGGAATGTAGAATGATAGGATTGTTTTTAGTCACCTGTTGTTTCTTTCATTTTTTGTATTTATATCCCCACATTGGCTTTGTAGCAGAAAACGATTTGATTGGCTGCAGTATGCTTCGACAAAGACTATAGTCCCCTATACGTCAGACACGCCCTCGGTCATCGTTACTGCTTTGTTACTGCTACTGGCTGCTGCTACAGCTGCTGCTGGTTCTGGCTGCTGCTGCTGCTGCTGCTATTACTGCTACTGTTACTGCTACTGGCTGCTGGTTCTGGCTACAGCATTGCTGGTTCTGGTTACTTTTGCTGCTGCTGGCTGCAGCTGCTGCTGCTGATGCTGCTGCTGGGCCTGGCGATGAGTAGACTTGCAGTGTGGAGACGGGCGTGTCATCCCTGCCCACTGCCATTGAGATTCAACGCAAACACAGCAGATTTCAAACAGGTGGGCCATCGCCCGGGGCTGTGTGGGCTGCTAGCGTTTTGATGTAATCACCCGCACCCGGCAGGATATTTTTGCCCCCCTATGACCCCTCACACATCACAAACAGCGCCTGCAGCGGATTCCGGGCTCTGCGTTAAAAAAGGAATGGCAGGCTAAATCGACTCCTTATGAAAGCCCTTCACAGGTGCTTTTTGAGCTGTACAGAACCAGGGCCAGTGGTGTCTTTACTAATGCTCCAAAAAAGAAAGGATGCAGTGAGCTACTTCGGATCCACTAATGGTAAATGAACTAAAAGTGAACCATGCTGTGCCTGTGTTTGAAATCCATTTCACGAGTGCTGTGCTCATATTGGCGTAGTATAACATCGTAAAACTTAAGGTTAATGTGTATCATTTACACAACAAACTCCCTTTTATGGCCTTTGATAGTCCACATGTCTCAATCCAGCTCCTCTGTCATTTACAAGATGAATTTGCCACCCACCTTTGGCAATGTCTTGTTTATGTTTTAATCACTCGCTCCCCGGAAAGATAATCAACTGTAAAAAGTGTTAATAGGGCGTCTCCAAAGGACCCCTTTTTTGTTGTGGATAGGATTATTTATCAAAATCGGAGACAGTTTTTCCTCACAAGCCAGCCTTCTCCGATCCTTCATTGTGACTGGGTGTGTGTGCATAGAATGATGTGTCTTACATTGAGTAATGTGCAACAAAAACTAGCATCGTGCGCCCCAGTCGTTTGTCAGACTGCAGCTAAAAAGGTTTCATCCGCCCTTGGACGGCGTGATGTCAGCTGGAGTTTAATCGTCCCAAAGTGAGCTCAGCAGGACACAACCAACAATGATAAATGTCTCAGTTTAGCATGATCGCTGGCAACGGATTGGTTTAGGCTATTGGGAAGCTCTCTCTCTCTCTCTCTCTCTCTCTCTCTCTCTCTCTCTCTCTCTCTCTCTCTGTCTCTTATCTATACTCTCTCTCTTACGATACTGTCTGTTTGACCTCCCTCTCTTTCTCTCTCTCTCTTTCTCTCTCTCCAATATTATCTCACACACCTATTCTTTATCTTCCTCTTTCTGTCTTGCTCTTGTTCAATCTCTAACCCCTCTCTCTCTCTCTCTCTCTCTCTCTCTCTCTCTCTCTCTCTCTCTCTCTCTCTCTCTCTCTCTCTCTCTCTCTCTCTCTCTATCTCTTCCCACGTACACAGAGTTGCCATTCTGTGTGCATTATTTAGCACCCAACTGTAAGATTTATTTGAACTAACAACTTCAGGATCAATAGCTATCAGCCATTGATGCCTTGGCGAGCAAGGAAGAGATCTATTATAACATAAGGCTTCTCGTGAATCAAGTATGGCCCATACTCATATATTCACCAGCTGGCTCTCTTTCCACTGCAAACCCTTCTCACTGTGAACCTCACAGAAGGCAGAAGAGAGGAGTGTGATAACCCATTATTATATATTCTTAATAATAATAATGGCCATAGTTATCACTGTTATTATTATTACCTCTGCTGAGCAGGCTATGTTTTCACACTCAGTCTCTGTGTCTGTGCGTCTGCCACTGTGTGCATGGATTTGCACCATATTTGGTGAGGACGTTGGTTATGGGACAACTAAAAAGTGGTTCACTTTTCATCCCAATGCGGCGAATTGGGCGGGGCATTGGGATTTACATTTGTCTGGCAGGATATCTCCAAAAGTATAGTCCACCTGTACACCCTCCAAAGGTGGGGTGTGCAACGATTTTTAAGGGGCGATACATTTGCGTAACGCCACCAAAATCCTATTCTGTAATGGCTTTTCACGGTTAAAAGATCATGGTGGGTGGCTTCCCCAAGCCCGGCCCACTGCCTGTTTTCTTGAAAATCTCCAAAGGGGGCCTTGTGGGGTGTCATCACACACAAATCAGCTCCCTCCAGTCAAGGCTCACTTCTATCCAGTCGATACCGTGGCGGAGTCACTTTACTCCTCTTTACTCTTTTCTCGTTATTATTATCATCATCATCATCATAATCATCATCATTAGCATCAAAAGACCCTGCATCATCATCAGCATCATCCTCATAAGCATCATCATCATCATAATCATCAGCATCATTCATACCTTCACATTCTAGAGATCTCTTGACTCCATTCAACGTTTCAAACCAAAGGCTGTTGTTTGTATTAGCAGGTATAATAGATAATAGTCGTCAACAAACCATCATTGTTGTTGTGTGTGCACCACGGAGGCAGACAGGGCTCCTCAAGACTGCTCCACAAAAGCAAGATGCTCAAATGAGTTGGTGAACTACCACTACACTACAGGAGAGTAGTCTCAGTTTTCTCTGTAAATAACAAAGTGTGTGGGCACATCCACGTGTGCGTGTGTATATGTGTGTGTGTGTGTGTGTGTTTGTGTGTGTGTGTGTGTGTGAGTGTGTGTGTGCGCGTGAGAGCAGTCTGGGGAATCCCCCGGTGTCAGTCAGAGCACTGCAGTGTCATCCATCAAGCGTATTCTTTTTATGGGCCTAAAGAGCTAAACCACAAGCTTTGGGGGGCGGGGGACCTGGCCCATTGATCTGTTTGAGATGAGCATAGGTTGGGGGGGGGGGGGGGGGGGGGGGGGGAGACCAGCATGGTGTGACAAGATTTGTGGCGTTTTCATTTAGTTCCACATCTCTCACCTCTTAATTAGATCTGAACGGCCCGAGGGCGCCCGTCTTCAGCGGGAGCAGCTGTGTCATTCGCTGCCTCCGAGGACGTCAATGTTTAGCGGTATACACGTTGAACATTGCGCCCGGTCTCAAAATAGCAACCCTTTTCCTTTCTGTTTAATGTTCAATTCTCTCCAAATTCTCATCCTCCTTTTTTTTTCTCTCGTACCTTTATTCCTTTTCCTCGGTGTCAGGGATCTGTAAGGGAGTAACGTGTATTGTCCTCTCCCCGGGATTGAAAAGCGCTTCTAAAAGTGACGCGCACCCCTCGGAACACACTTGGGTGTGCGCTATTTATTTCATCGTTGCCAGATTTCCTCTGTGGTGGTGGGGGAGGCGTTGAGCTGCATTATTTAGTCCGGGACAGCGCTCCACTTGCAAGCCTTTCATATGTCTTACGTTATTCCTGATATTATTCCAATAGCCCCAGTGACCCTCCAGCTATTAAACTACAACTCCCAGCTGGCACTGATTGATGAACGGCTAACTCGTACGCCACAAGATTTAACATCACTGACTATGAAGTGTCTCCGCAGCATATAGCCTGAGTCTGTACGTTTTTATGTTAAGATTTCATTGCTTGAGGAATGGTAACATTGCTCGTTCTTTATCATCATTTGTTCAATCATTTACTGATGAAAAGGAGCTCCCCAAACAACAACAACAACAAGTCATAACAACAAGTCAATCAAAAGCAGATTTATTTCAGGTAAAAAAAATTAAAATCAATACTATGGCAATTTATGTGTTTGTGTTCTTATATAACTTATTAACCATCACAATATATTCGATTATGTTTATTCATGCAATCAGGCTTCTATTCCAGGGATTTAATTTGCACAGCAGCCAGGCTAATGGGGAGACCTCATTACAGCAGCACATGTTCATGATATGGATTTCAGGAAGAACACAGTGAAGTATGGCTGTTGCAAAGCTTGCTGTGGATATGCTGCTCTGAGGCATGAGATGCTTTCGCAGAATAATATCTAATAATTCCGATATTCTGATATTAACGTTGAATCAATGGGCCACGTGTGGAGGGAATAGTGACCTCAACGAATGGAGGAAAGGGACGCGAACAAAAAAAAGGAAACAGAAGGAGTGATTTGTGTTTTCGGTAAGTATTTGTAAATACCCACAAGTGAAGGGCAAATGTAAAATTGTGCATTGCCAAGACGATGCATATTCATCTTCTCCGCTCTCCGCTCCATTGAGTAAAATACTTCATCAAAGGTGAACTTATGCATTACACAAAATATTCACCCTGCGCTTCCTCCTTCCTTCTGGAGAAGTCAGCGGCTTCAAAGAGGACCGAGTGCCACTTCAAAGATCTACTCATCTGCTCAACTTTTCCTCTCTGCTCTTTCACTCGTTCTGCTGTTCCAGCTTAACACACACACACGAACACACGTGTGTGTGTGTGTGTGTGTGTGTGTGTGTGTGTGTGTGTGTGTGTGTGTGTGTGTGGTGTGTGTGTGTGTGTGTGTGTGTGTATGTGTGGGAGAGAGAAAGAGTGTTTAAGTGCGTGTGTGTGTGTGTGTGTTTGTTTTTTTTTGTGTATTTGTGAGAATATGTGTGTGTGCGTGTGCGTGCATGAGTATGTGTGCATGTGTGGGTGGGGGTTTTTGAACCTTGGATTTCTGTGTGTGTGAGTGTGTGTGTGTGTGTGTGTGTGTGTGCGTGTGTGTCCGTGCGTGCATATTTGTGTCAGTTGGTGCGCATGTGTGTGTGTGTGTGTGTTTAATCTGCAGTCCCCACCATGCTTCCATGTCCCCCATTACCACCAGCAGCCCACTGTGTGCCTAATGAAGTTTTCTTTTTTGTATCTCCTAATTTTATTCTTCCCGTCATTCCATCATCAAGAATATGTCAAATCAAAGAGGGCTCACTGACTGCCCTGCCCCTAGTTGTTCCTCTTTGCTCTTATAGTACACTGACAATGTGAGCAGGTTGAAACATCACAGGAGCAGTAATGAAGACGTGTTTGAGCTGATGTACAGCAGGCTGCCACATGCTAACAAGACCAAAGGCGGCTAATTGTCAAGGGATGTTCTCTTGCGTCACACTTTTAATTATCTGTTAAGTAATGTGTCACACACTATTCCATTTGTGCTCCTCGTCATTTTCTGCAGTAGTAGATTAATGGACATGGGGGGGGGGGGGGGGGGGGGGGGGGGCTCATCATTGCATACATTTTGGTTTGTTTTATGAGATTATAAATTGAGTTGCTGGAACTAATATGGGGTACCACAATAAGGGAACATTAATTAACTATTATTTAACATTCATTATGTAGTAATAAGCATTATCTAACTGCTTACTGCTGTATTTACTGCTGTTAGTTGGGCTAGTTGTCTCGTGTTTTTTCACCTTTGGTTGGTAGCTCAGTAGCCAGCGTGCTTATAAGGTTGGTTTGGACAGGGGCTTCTGAACAGGTGTTTTCCTTGGATTTTGGCACAAGGGATTATAACATCTGATCCTGTGTATTAATGAATTAGTTAATCAACAATTAACTAATTGTCTATTAATCATTTACTAACTGTGTCGATGATAACTAATGAGGTCCATGATGAGGTAATGGTGCTCATGTTGAGGAAAGGAAAGGTTTTCATTTCAAGCCCCTTCCAGTAACTGTCCACTCTAACTGGTTGGCAACTGTGTGACGCAAACAGACTGCTTCAGCATAACTCTGGGAGGCTGGGTTGACGTGAGTGGGGAGGGCTTTGTGGTTGTCAACTTTAACACTGACCCTTACCCTAAACCCTATGCTGATGCAATATATTTAGGCTCAGACTGCATTAACTAGCTACCATTCTAAATTGTCAAATCATTGACAATGAGCTAGGAGGAAATCTGGTGGATTTTCTTGCAGTATGACACGATGGAGGTGTGACAATACATGGACCTGATGTGATGCTCACATTTATCTGAGACAATCATTCCCGGGGGTGGTTCGTAGAGCACTTATCACAGTCTTGTCCTTCACGCCACACAATCATACAGCTGCACTGCAGTGAAAGCTCCTCAACCTGCCAACACAATGCTCCATCAAACAAAGAATTGGCATGCACCTTTTTTTTTACTAACAAGTCAGTAATAATCAACACAAACAAATATAACAGCCATACTTTAGACTAAAATATGAACATCGGATTGTCATTTTATCAAACAATTATAAATATTCCTCCTTTATGATCAACTTTAGATGAAAATCGGCCAAAAGAAAAAAGTAAGACGGACACGTTTGAAATATTTCACACAATTTCAACACCTGTCAAAGCTAATGGACAAGCAGCTGGTTGAGGGCTCTGGTTCCACTCATGGTTATTCATCTCAACTCTCGGGGGCCCCGTCAGAAATCTTGCCCACTATGATCAAAACTTCTCTCCAAAAAAGAAAAAAATGAAAAAGTGCTTCCCTCTCCCGAGTCGGTCATAGCGCGCGTTGACAACTCTGCCTTTTATAGCGTAGTTGGGAATCGTAAAATGTTCTCTGGAGATGATTGAGTTGCCATCTGAAGATGAAATGAGTTCCATGAGAGTCTCCTGAGAGGAAATTAGCGTTCCTTTCTGTCTCTCTGTAGCGACAAGTACCGCAAATGGCATCTCTCCTTGTAGCCCTCCGATGGCCTCCATCTTACCCCGGCGTACAGGTAAATACCTGCCGGTTGACCGGGCCTGGAGGAAGGTACACTGTTGGGAAACCCCTTTTCAATCGGGCGAGATTCTGAACACTCCCTGGGCGCTTGTCAATGCGTGCCAAATACGTCCAGCATTTACATCTTAACACACACTGGAAGACACAGGCCCATTAACAAGCCCTGGAGGAGCTGTTGGTGCTTTGTACTTTTATGGGCCCTTCCAGGATGTTGTTTTTTTTTTACAAGCTCTTGCATGGCTGTGTGGGATAACCCCCTTTGCTGCAGCACAATGCATAAAGAACACAGGCAATTAACGGGAATATTAATGAGTAGCCCAATTCCACTGGTTCATCTGATTGACTGGAGCCAACAACTTTTGGTCTAAGTTAACATTCATGATTACAAATTGGATTGTTTCATTTATTTATTTTTTGGTTACAACAATTATTGTGACAAATATGGCAGAAGAGTCACTCCAGTGACTCATAACAATGATTATCTTTCCCATTTGATTGTTTTATTTTCACCATGAAAACCAGCAAATAATAAGCAGTTTGACGTTAGCAGTTTTGCTATCCGTACGTATTCCCAAAGCAAAATATTAATAAAATCCTAAAATCCTCCCAATAGAATCCTGGCGGTGTACCTTCGTTCAGTCCTACTACAGAGATCAACGTATAGAGCAGTGCATCTCCCGATAGTAGGTTACAGTGGTCACTGATGCAGCCTTAACACATCTTGAAAAATCCACTCGCTTCCTTAAGTGTGATAACCTTTAATATGGTGGGGAGATATTTGATACAGTCTTAAGTGATCTGTGTTGCATTGGACACTGCCATGTTAATGTCAACTGTATTAAAATTCAATCTGCCATCTTCATCATTCCTGATAACCTCCACCGCCCTGCATTACCTGAGTTCCTCATCTGGTTAGCATCATCATCATCATAATCATTATCATCTTCCTCCTCCTTCCTACCACCACCGACACCATCATCATCATCATCATCATCATCATAATCATTATCATCATCATCATCATCATCATCATCATCATCACTACCATTATTGTCATCATCCTCACCTTCCCCACCATCATCATCGCCATCATCATCACCATCAACATCACCATCATCATCATCTTCCTCCTCCCCCCTACCAGCATCATCAAAATCATCATCATCATCATCATCATCATCATCATCATCATCATCATCACCATCATCATCTTCCTCCTGCTCCCCACCACCAACATCGTCGTGGTACCTTTTAGACAAGACGCGTGTGTCCGTTTAGAGGCAGCCATCACCACCAAGCAATATCTGTTCTGATAAGGTTGTCTGGTCGGGATGTTGGCCTCAGAGTGGAGCCCCAGGACACCAATACATCCCTTACAGGACGCGTGAACTTTGGTGTGTGTTTGGCAGACTGAGATAGAGAGACAGAAAGCAAAAGAGAGACGGAGATGAAGGTTGTGTGTGGCTGGCGGTAGGGCGAGTCGCAGAGAGCAAAGTACCTGGGGAGAGAGAGAGGGAGGGAGGGAGAGAGAGAGAGAGAGAGAGAGAGAGAGAGAGAGAGAGTGCGAGATGTCTGGACTTATCTGGGCTCCCCTGCTCCTCCTCCCCAGGCCACGCTGGAGAACGATGGAGGACTTTGAAAAATCCTCCAGCTGCACACACGATTAAACCCACCAAGTCCCAATCAATTTCCTTGTCTCTTCTGAACCAAAGTAAAAGAGCCTCCTCTCGAAGGGCTGGCTGGATGGTCACAGTCCTGTCCTCATCTCGAGCACCCCAGATATAGCAACATGTAGCCTTCTGCTAGGTCCCTGAAGCGGTTATATGTTCAAGGTGAAAAATAAGCCCCATGACTTCGTAAAATCAAAATCGTGTTAATAAATATAGTTGCAAGCAACAATGACAGGTACCTACAGTATGGCGAGTGTGGTGACCATGGCCTAATAAATACATGATAGTAAAAATAAAATTGATTTCACGCCATGGCTTACAATATGGTTGGTCAAGGCCGGACTCGAACCAGTGACCCCTTGGCCAACGCTACACCACTAGGGTATAGCATGGTAGTGCTATACCAACTACATACGTGGAGTTATGGTGAGCTTATTAGGTATGGTCAATTGGCGATTGGTTAAAAAAGCATATAAAAACAACCATAACCATATTTCTAAAGCATACTGCGTAAAAATTCAGCGTCAAAACGGGGATGTGAAATAATGTGTGTACCACCTTAAGGCCCAGCCTGCATTGGTGCGAGGCCTCGCTTCAAAGAGGCAACTTCAAACCAATGTTTATATCTGATTGGCTAAAAAACTTCTTTTTTCGAGCGATATGATTGGCTCTAAAAAAATAATTTGAGGGATCTCATTGGCTGAATTTTATTTGATATAATATATTTGTATAAATATTTATCTAAAAAAAAGTTTGCTTTAAAATAGGTTTTGGCAAGCGATATGATTTCAGTCACAATACATCCTATTCTCGCCATCCACGCAGTATGCCTTTGTTGACACTCAACAAAGAGGGCTGCCCCTCTCCCTCTTTTTCCAGATCAGGGGGTATGGAAACCTTTGTTTTGTACTTGATGTATAGGCATATATGTTTATATATTTGGAGTTAAATTGGCGCTCATGTTTGATGAACAAATTAACTACAGTTCATGCCTGACCTCCACTTTCCCTTGTGGTCCGTTGGTTTACGGGCCATAACAATGTACAGAATAAAGAAAAAAGAGATGAACCAAAAACAAATATACACAATTATTCAGTGTTGGCTTGAGTGGGATTCAGCATATGTATGCTGTATTCAACTCATCTATCAAAATTAAGCATCAACCAAGTGTCTCACAGTGTCATTCAAGAGCTGACTTCAAACTTGACCAGCCTGTGTCGGCATCTTCCTCAGGTCTAGAGTGAAGGGAATGCATCTATAATGCCCTTTGCTAACCTGTAGCAACTCAAAGCACTTTAGAATTACTGAATCACAATCACCAATTCACTCACCATTCACACATCGACAGCGGGGTCAACAATACAGGGCCACAGCCAGCTCGTCTACAGGAGTGAGGGTTGGGAGTCTTCCTCAGGGACATTTTGACAAGATGAGCCAGAAATCTATCCAGTAACCTTTGACTTTGCTACACAGCCTCATGTTGGGATTCTAGATATACAGCAAGATAGGACCCTCAGCAAATGAGGAAAATTGTTTGTTTGTAGCCTTGGTCGAAGATTGTTTCTTTCTCACGCACACTCACACACTCATGCGAACAGCATAGATGTATATACAGGTGCTGGTCATATTATTAGAATATCATGAAAAGTTGATTTATTTCATTAATTCCATTTAGAAAGTCAACCTGTAGAATGTATACATTCATTCCAAACAGACTGATACATAATAAGTGTTTTTTGCCAAAAAGAAGATGATTATAGCTGACAACCAATGAAAACCCTAAATTCAACATCTCAGAAAATTAGAATATGGTGAAAAGGTCAGATATTGAAGACACCTGGTGCCACACTCTAAATAGCTAAACTAACTCAACAACACCTGGAAAAGCCTTTAAATGGTCTCTCGTTTTGATTCTGTATGACACACCAATCATGGGAAGACTGCTGACTTGACAACTGTCCAAAAGATGACCATTGATACTTTAAAGAAGGAGGTGCAAGGACACAAAAGGTCATTGCCAAAGAGGTTGGATGTTCCCAGAGCTCTGTGTCCAAGCACATTAATAGAGAGGGCGAAGGGAAGAAAAAGACTGTGGTAGAAAAGAGTGTACAAGCAAGAGGGATAAACGCGCCCTGGAGTGGATTGTCAAACAAAACCGATTCAAAAATGTGGGGGAGATCCACAAAGAGGGGACTGTAGCTGGAGTCAGTGCTTCAAGAAGCACCACACACCGACGTATGCAAGATATGGGCTTCAGCTGTCGCATTCCTCGTGTAAAGCCACTCTTGAATAAGAGACAACGTCAAAAGCGTCTCGCCTGGGCTCAAGACAAAAGGACTGGACTGCTGCCTGAGTGGTCCCAAAGTTATGTTTTCAGATGAAAAGTAAATTTGTATCTCCTTTGGGAAATCAAGGTCACCAGAGTCTGGAGGAAGACAGGAGAGGCACAGAATCCACGTTGCCTGAAGTCCAGTGTAAAATTTCCACAGTCAGTAATGGTCTGGGTTTCCATGTCATCTGCTGCTGTTTGGTCCACTGTGTTTCCTGAGGTCCAGGGTCAATGCAGCAGTCTACAGGAAGTTTTAGAACACTTTATGCTGCCTGCCGCGGACCAACTTTATGGAGGTGACGATTTCATTTTCCAACATGACTTGGCACCTGCACACAGTGCCAAATCTACCAGTACCTGGTTTTAAGGACCATGGTATCCCTCTTCTTGATTGGCCTGCAAACTCACCTGACCTTAACCCCATAGAAAACCTATTGGGTATTGTGAAGCGGAAGATGCGAGATGCCAGACCCAACAATGCTGAAGAGCTGAAGGCCACTATTAAAGCAACCTGGGCTCTCATAACGCCTGAGGAGTGCAACAGACTGGTCGAACTCCATGCCACGCCGTATTGCTGCAAGCAATTCAGGCAAAAGGAGCTGCAACTAAGTATTGATTGCCATACATGCTGAAACTTTCCATGTTCATACTTTTCAGTTGGCCCACATTTCTAAAAAAATCATGTTTTTGTACTAGTCCGTAACTAATATTCTAATTTTCTGAGATACTGAATTTGGGATTTTCAGTAATTGTCAGTACTAATCATCCAAATTAAAAGAAATAAACATTTCAAATATATCACTCTGTGTGTAATGAATTGATATAATATGTAAGTTTCACGTTCTGAATATAATTACTGAAATAAATCAACTTTTTCATGATATTCTAATAATTTGACCAGCACCTGTATATAAAATAGTTCTAACTGCTGGACTGTCAGAGTTTTCTATTTCAATACACAACGGGATGCAGCTGACAACATCTCTGTGGGAGGCTTTGAAAGGAATCGGATGTACACATAACTGACCTCTGGAACGTAGGATATGAAAGAACTTTGCGTTTGAAAACCCAAACGCAAGGATATTGCTCATTGGGGCTTTTGCGAAGGAAAACGTATTCAGAGGGGTGTTCTTGTCCATTGTGTATGAAGGTAGACTTTCCGTTTGCAAACATTTATTTCAAGGTCAAAGGCCTTCCAAAGTGAGGTTTTTGGAATCAGGGATTGTAGAAAATGAAGGTTTAGGTGTTTTTATACTTTTTATTAAAAACAACTTTATAAAAGTTTGTTACTGAAGACGTAATGATGAATAGTTTAATGGGCATATATTTGCATCATTTATTATATTACTATAAGTGTTTCGGTGTAAGGTTAATTATTGTATGACAGTATTTTTTAAAGTAGTAGAAGTGAAAACTTTTTTCCAGACTTAGCCCACTTTCTATTATTTAATGACAAAGCTAACATTTGAATCAAGAATCAGGTGTCATACCGGAAGGTAGCGGAATGAATTGCAATGTTTCAAAGTAAATCGGTTCTATTCATAGAGAGTGTTTTTATTAATACCTGTTAAACCGGAGAATGACTAAAATGATTATGGTGGTTCAATATTGAAAGGGTGATTAATGTTACACACAACACTATTACATATGAATACAAGACATTTTTCAATCATCTTGAACAGCGGCTTGTGGTACTGACGAGGGGAGTTTAAAAAGTTATCTATGTTGTCTGCACTGCAGCAATAGGATATCTATGTGTTTGGCCCCGTGAATGGGTAGCCCTTTTTTCTTCTATATATTGTAGCGGGTGGAGACAGGCTGAAAGATTGTTTTGTAACAATGAAAGAGTTCAGAGAAACCATTATCATTGCTAAGAAACATGCTCTGAACTATGTGAATGGAAGAGCTCCACTAAACCAGATCCAGATGAATGATCTCAACTCTAAAGTCGTAAGTAATATAAATGGATTGTTGGTTTTGTCGTTGTATTTATTGTTGTTGTTTTGAGTTAAGTTGATGATTTTCACAGACTCTGAGGTTCACAGAATAGTTAGAGTTGAATCTGAATGTTCTGAAACAGAATGATTTTTAAAAGAAGATGTAAAAGATCCTAATCATTTCATAATTTCACAACATGGCACGTATATATAGGAACCGACCTTAGATATACGGACAGATATGTGCCGTCGACGTATCAAAGGGCTGTTTTGACCGTCCTTTGACTGTTCTGAACACTTACAGAAACTTTGCATTTCTCTCGGCTTGTGAAGAACCTCATGGCCTGACATCAAATGCTCATCACTGGAACACACATCTGAGCAGACACTGGAAGGCGTCTCGCCGTGCAACATAAAAGCTGTCCACCTAACTTACTTACTGGAGGGGAACGCTTTGAAACGCGAACTTGTTTATCTCCATGAAAACCGGCGAGATGAATTCCAAGGGCATTAGCAATGCTGTGTGCTCAAGTTCAAATCCTACACTCTCCACATCTGGATACAGTAACAAAAGCTATACATCTCGCTGTTACTCTCCGGAGAGTGTACCCCTTACCCCAGCATTGGGAACCATCAGTGTGTTGGCCTCTTTGTTCAATAGCTCTGTGATTCACCCTTGAGGAAGATGCCTCACCCTTAAACCTTCTCCTTAATGAGATGTATCTGATTCACTGTTGCTTTGGATGAAGGCATCTGTAGATTAGCATATAGGCCTTCCTGTTTGCTGCTGTAGAGCAGGGGTTACTGGCGGTAAACCGTTTACTGAGATGATTTATGTCGAAAGACATAGCCTTACACATTGGCATGGAGTTTCCTGGGAGTAAACATTTGCGTTTGATCACACAATCGTGGGCCTTGGTACAAGGAGTATTTGAGCTGTAAACACTCCGATAAATGATGTTCAGTTCTTTAAAAGATGGGAAGGAATTCCCCTTAACACTATATCAAAGTGGGAATGTTCTTTTTGATTAGGGAACTCGACAAAATGTGCCACACTGAGACCCCCTGGAAATGTTGATTGTTTGGTTCAATTTGGTTCACAATTAGTTTCTGTGGACCAAACAAAAGATATGAACAAACAAACCAACAAAAAACATTTTGGCAAACCCACACACACAGAACTAAAATGTTAATTGCTTTCTTAACATGCAGGAAAATTCACAGAAATTCAGAACTGAAAATGGCCGAAGGACCACCCAACCCCAACACTACTAGACGACTCCCTTTATGGTTCAACTCAAGCAATTGCATGCATAATAGAACACGGAACGGGCTGCATTTTACTGTCCAAGCCCGTCCCTCGTCCGACAGAGAAGTAACCAAGCCCGACCCGAGCCCGACAGCATCAAGATATATATGTCCGAGTCCGACCCGTGCCCGACACAGTTAAAGTAATTATTTTCTCATACTAATGACACGTTTACGTTTGTGTATATGAAAGCACGCCTTTATTAAACAACTGCAAGGCAGTTGTAAATGTCAACAGATGAGCTTAACATGAGCGGTGCTGTTAACGCAAGCTTGTTGCGCAGAATCATAACCAATTTAAATTCACATAGGCCCACAAAAAAGGCCACGATAACGATAAAATAAATCACACAAGAGATTCCGAGGTTCTGTAGGACAGGTAGCCATGAAATTCTAATTAACAAGAGTGTCCCCAGCAAAGTAAAATTAACGTTACAATTAGGGCATTTATCCAAAGCGACTTGCATCGGTTTATACACACATTGACACACCGAAGGCAGAGTGAACCGTGCAAGGCGACAGCAAGCTCTTCAGGAGCAGTTAGGGTTAAGTGTCTTGCTCAGGGACACATCAACAATCAAACTTCCAACCTTTCTTTTACAAGACAACTGCTCTACCTCCTGAGCTAAGCCGACCCTTACGTAAACAAAAAAACAACGCCAACTCCAATGTCTTATCGCACTGATGTGAACGAGCCCGACCCGAACCCGAGCATCATTTCTAAATATTTGTCCTAACCCGACCAGGCTCGTCGGGTACGGGACACTGTCGTGTCCTGTCGGGGTCGGGTCGGGTTTCCATGCTCTGATGCACATGCATATCATATTTAGCATGCGTCGACGACATGGCGCAGAGAAAGTTACGAGTTTAAATAAAGAAGTGATGTCTATAAATCAGACCCTATAGGCCATGCTTCTTTAGCATTTCACCCATACCAATGGAGATATACCTGGGTAAATCAGACCCTTACTGAGCATTTGTGGTGGCTCCTTTAGCATTCCGACCGTACCAGTATAGAAAGAATATTTACTTGGGTCCTGCAGATGTTTCATTAGCCACCTCCAGAGTGTATGTCTGTTTCCATTGTATCTCTGATAAAACCTTGAACCTTTACCACTCTTCGAGTCATGCTTAGCTCTGAAACCACATAAAGAGATGCATGAAGTTTACCCCTCATCAAAAGGTTTGTTTATCATAGTGCTCTTCCATTTGTTAACTTAAGTTTACTATATTCTCTGCCATTTGGAAATAATGT
>NC_044060.1:14352908-14520408 GCF_902167405.1 Gadus morhua
AATCAGGGGAGAGGATGTAGGATAACGACTCCACGATCTTACACACGCGAAGTTAAAGCAATCACGCCAATTAAAGAAAACATAGATTACAAAGACCATGTCCATATACCACGTACACGGAATATTACTTGCATGCCATACCACAATGTGAACCAGCTCGAAATCAGCTAGGGACCGCTGTCTTAAATCGTACATATTCGCAGCTACAATGAGCCAGGTAGTTAATGGACTGCATTTATATTGCGCTTTTATCCAAAGCGCTTTACAATAGTGCCTGACATTCACCCATTCTTGTGAACATTCACACATTGACGGCGGTTCAGGCAGCTCATCAGGAGCAGTTAGGGTGAGGATAAGCTGGGGATCGAACTAGCAACCTTTTGGTTAGCAGCCAACCTCCTCTACCTCCTGAGCTACTGCCGCCCAATAAAGTCAGCAATCTTCTGCACTTTCTTGGCACCAGCAACCCAATAAGAGTAAGTTGGATGCCACTCCAGAGTAGATCACTATCGTTTCCAATGCTTTTCAGTTCTCTCATCTATGAGATCTGAGATGGGTTGATTAGAAAGTTACGATGCATGGAGCGACAGTGTGTTAAATCCACTGGTGTTATAATATTATCAGACACTATCCGCACTTCACCCATTTCCATACAACCGAGAATACATTTCACATCGTTGATGTGATTCTTATTATATATAAAATGGATTAAGTTGATTTATATCTATTTCCATTCCATTACATCCGAAGTTGTCATACTTGATAGTAAGATAGTCATGCAAATTTAGTTTGTCATACAAAGTGCCAAGTTAATGAAATTATTTATTTGTGTTTTTTTGTTGGGTTTAATTAATCCCCAAGCTATGAATTAACTATATCAAACAATTACACAGTTGTGCTTCTGAGTAGGCGTTATATAGTCCCAAATAAATGGGCATATTCAACACACATGAGAAATAACCTACTCGTTTTAGTTAACAAAACAATTATCTAAAATGAAAATAAATGTCTTCAACTTGGCATAAATGAAGGGTTCAACCCAATTAATGTAACAACACCAAAAAAGAATTGTATTTTAATCGAATTTCGTTAAAATACAGTCTTTCATGAAATAAATACTCATGGAAGACTCTTTTGTCAAAAACAAAATAACAACTTCCGTCCATGACATGTGTGTTCCGGCTCTGCTGCCAAAAGGAACCCACAGAAAACTTTTCCATTTGTCTCGGTGCGGTACTCTTGCTAAAGGCTGTCTGGACGCCGGACTGCAGATTCACTGCCGTCTGAGGAAGAAAAAACCAAACCGAAAAACCTTTCAGCCATTTCAATAATGAATGATCTCCCCTCGCCCCCCCTCCCCCATGGGTAGCATTAAGTCAATGTATGGAAGCCCAGAGGGGACACATGTGAAGCACGGGATGGGCCTGAGCAGCGCATACTGAATGCTGGTAAGCTTATAAGACAACCTGATGGAGTGTCAGAGCCCCTCTTCTGACATCCAATGACAACCAGCGGAGGAAGACATTCTGCTCATGCTCTGCTGTTTTCGTTATTTGGCCTCCGAGAACCCATGTGATTTGTTGTGTCGTAAGACATGAACATAAGCCAGCCTTCGCACAAGGATGCCTGAGTTAGTGTGCATGCAGGAGACAGCAGTTACTACAACGAAATTCTCCACCCAAACCCTTGGGCGGATGGTGAAATGTTGTCCTAGTCGCTCATTACACTCCTCGGTATTGAATTCTAGCTACATTGTGCCTGCTTTGCATACAGAAGGCCAATTAATCCAACTTGGCTGCTGTCCCTTTGAGAGTCCCGGTCTAATGCGATTAATAGGATTGTGTGCTAGCTTGAAGAATGTAGGTGACCAATGCTAAAGGGAGGGCTTGGGCTACACACAGAGTGCAGAAGGGAAAGTCTTATCTCTGCGGTTGAAATAAAATAATAAAGCACCTTATTCTAATGAAGCGCTGAGATGTGAGAATCACTTTGAAGACAGACTTAAAACGGAGAGGTGCAACAAGGGCATCGCAATTTCGCTTGCAGAAATTTGCCATTGTTTTTTTATATTTTTATCTGCCTTTTGTATTTAAGCTGCAGAAAAGAGACAAGGAATGGCAGCTTCAGTGAACATGGAGTTATTCTATACATCAAATGATTTCGAGCCAGATGAAAGTTAATGAAGGATAATTGAGAAAATTGAGCCGAACAGATGGAATGATGTTTTTTTATGACACATCTCTTTTACCTGTCTATGGTCTACACACCATTTTGTCGAGCACAAAATGTCGGTTTGTTCAATGAAACATAAAATCTTGACTCCAGAGTACTTCTCATCTAAAACGAGTAACTAAACTGAGTTACGTTGTCGCACAGCAACAACATCAACAGAACATGGAATAGATAGAGACTTTGTTTGATAATAGACATAAAGACCTGTTGGCAATATTAATATAGTACAATACTCTTATAATGTCGTAGCAAATATCCCAATTAAAGGACTACAGCATAGTGAAACCCTCACTGTCAGTGGGGCAGAGTTTATAAAGCTCCCTATAGGCTATATGCCATGGAGGTCGTAGCCCCCCTAGAACTGCAAAGCCGCTCAAAGAATTTCCACAAATCCAGAGACAAAAGGCAGGCAGGAGTGCGTAATTTACTGGGAGAAGCTCCGCGAAGGGCAACACTGCCCACACAAGCCCATTCAAGAGTCTTTAACTCTGGCCAGGATTACGCTTATCAAGCATAAACTGTTTGGTGGCACAAAGGCTCTGATGCCCGGGCAGAACCCCCATGAATGGCCCAGTGGCTGGCTGGGGAGTCAGGAGGGGAAGCTAGGAGGAGCTACCCCACCACCACTGCCGTGGCTCCAGGCACCGGGGATGGCGAATGAACGGATAAACACCCTGGCTTCATTGTATAGTATTATCTATTTGGAGCATGTTTGAATGGGATGTAGAAGGAAAAGCAATGCATCAGTGCAAAGAAAACATCACGCTTTCTTGTTCGTTTTTACGAGTTGTTTTCTTTTTTTTTCATCTCGGCAGCACTAATATTCTATGTCAATCAAAAAACATTCACACACATACTGTTGTAGTTTGCTTCAAACCCTTCTAAACTATTTTTCTGCATTCTTCCATCCTGGACTTTAGACCTTCTATGTGTGCATATAGATCAGATTTTGTACATAGCTCATAGATCCTACATAGCTCCCATGCTCCCATAAATCCCTACTTAGATGGATGAAATACACAAGGAGTCGTCTATTGCCTCATCTTACACTCATCTTTTGAAATTACCTTGATTGCTTGAACGTAATCTGCTGCTCTTAGGTGTTTTTTAAGCAAATTGTTTTGTGTAATATCATGAATAATATTTTATTATTATTACCATTTCTCATCGCCTCATCCTACCAAATAGGTAAGCAGAGATCTGCACCACCCGGTTTAAATGGCCCTTTCCATTCACTCATCAGCTGTGTGTGCAAACTTTTGCTGATAATTACAAAGAAAATAAATCCCCCTCAAAACAAGGTTGAATCCTGCTGATACCTTCACCACTATCAGAGACCAGTTTTCCCATCTGCTCCTCAGCCAGTTCTTTAATTCACCTAATGCTATTGGTTTATCCTCACGTCAATAGAACATAGAGCTTACCTACACATATACCCAGAGGCCGTGGCTGCCCGCCCTAAAATCCATCAGATATACACCCTTGTAATGTAATTCCACCCTGGAGACCTGCAGAGCCCCACTCTATGTAAATCTCCCTCTACCCATCTCACTCTCTCATTCTCCTTCCTTCCATCCACTGCTTTCAACTACTCTCACTCCTTTCTTCTCCACCCACAATTACTTATTTCTCTTTCTCTCTCTACCTATTTCTATCTTTCTCTCTCTTCCACTGTGCTTCTATCTCTCTCTCTCTCTTTCTGTTTCCTGCTCTCTGCCTCTCTCAACCTCCGTCTGTCTCTCTCTCTCTCTGCGTTGTCCATTCTATCCACGCTCTCCTCCCATCAGGCTGCATCTGTGTGCCAGATCAATGTGTCTGCATCCACAGCAGAATAAGGGATTCAACATTGCAATGCTGGATGTGGCACTGCCCCTCCCTACCTCTTCTTCTCTATGTTAATCTCTCTCTCTCTCCCCTTCACTCTGTCACTCCATCACTCTCTCTCTCTCTCTCTCTCTCTCTCTCTCTCTCTCTCTCTCTCTCTCTCTCCTTCACTCTTTCAGTCCGTCGCCCTCTCTCTCTCTCTCGCTCTCTCTCTCTCTCTCTCTCTCTCT
Source organism: Gadus morhua (assembly GCF_902167405.1). Lineage (NCBI taxonomy): Eukaryota > Metazoa > Chordata > Actinopteri > Gadiformes > Gadidae > Gadus > Gadus morhua. The sequence goes on from NC_044060.1 coordinate 14,357,195, forward strand.
CTCTCACTCTCTCTCTCTCTCTCTCTCTCTCTCTCTCTCTCTCTCTCTCTCTCTCTCTCTCTCTCTCTCTCTCTCTCTCCTCCACCACCCCCTCTGTCTCTTGCCATGCACCTGATGGCCATTTCTTAAGATACATATATTCATATGTGTTAAATGGTGTGTTTGGAGTGTGTCTTTGAGGTCTACAATGGTCGAGTCAATTATCAGCGTGCATCGGCAGCGGCGCGCGGTAAAAAAGCCACAATTAGTGGCCTGTCACAGAGTAATTGCAGGGTTGCAACATACACACTGTCGTAATGGGTAAAGATCCTTCTGGAAGAGCATGCGTGTCTCGTGGACTGTCTTCTATCCCTGCACTGAAACATTTTAATAGTTTCAGGAGGAGAAGGAGGAGGAAGAGGAGTGTCAGAGAGTGTCTAAGTCAATGACAGACATTTCTAAATCATTTGAAGGACTTGTTTAACTTCCTGTGGCTTGTTTGCTGTGAATAACCAGTACGGGATGTGCATGTTTTAAGGAGCTGCTTGGGCCTGGGGTTTTTGCTGCAATATCATTTGGATCTAGGAATTATTTGTGTTTGTGCCTCTCAAGCCATTATTCTCTGTCTATTGTTATTCCATTGGGCTCATATTCCATGACATCAGCACTCCCCATTCCCAGGATTACACCTATCTCTTCTTTATTTACTTGACTCTCAGGGTCGCGAGAAACAAAATAACATCATAGGCGACCATAGAAAACATAAAATAACGTCACCATATGTCCCAGGATAACACAACACATTGCATTGCACTTCCTTAAGCAAGGTATCAAACACAATATAACCTAACACAACACCACGGATCATTCAACAACACGATAACGCAGAAAGAGCACAACACAACATCGCAAAACGCAAAACAACAAGAAGGTACAATCCATAACATGACCTCAAAGCATAACACTCACACCCAGGCCCGCGTAACACAACCCATAGCATAACATTAGAAACAAGACAACGGCGCACAACAGGACAAAACGTACAACATAACCCTCTTCCACATCCAAGCTGTTTCCTGGGAAGCAGCATCAAGGAAGTTGAGCAGCCATCTGCCATCTCATTTTATTTTTCCTCCGTTCATTCATTTATTTATTTCAATTTTTTTTACGAGACCCTCCTCTGAAGTCTATGGCGATGGAATACTAAACAGGGTGGGCTGTGAGGCGGAGCAGGGGCCCAGCTCCCCCCTCACCCCCCCCCCCCCACACACCCCGGGGACCATGGGAGTCCACATAACCGCCCTAACCATGGAAGCAACACAGCTCTGTGGAACTAGTTCATTGACGCTGCCCACGAAGATAAAGAGTTTCAAATGGGCGGAATTACGGGATCAATAGTGTGATTAGCAGGGGCCTTGTAGCTATTGTGTGTTGTTGGCAATCCATCGTTGGAGCTAAACCCAGGGGGAGATTACTGTGGAGGGGGGTTGCTGCTCCTGGATGAAGGCCTTAAGGAGCAGATAAGGGACCGGGGGTTAGACAGAGTTATGCATGTGCATGAACACTCACACACACACATACACACATAAGCACACACTCACACACATAAGCACACACTCACAAGTACACACACGGACTCACAAGTTCATAAATACAAATAGGAAGCAAGGCTGCCGGCAGTGCAAATTGTGCCAGCAAACAATAATTCACGTGGAGAATGGGAAGAAATGGTGACTTTGAATGCGTGTCCGACCATTCGTTTACCTTGCTACAACCATCCTTCACTCGTCATCATCATTTTCAAGATGTTTAGTACAAGGGCAAAGTGGCTGTTGGAAAGTCAGTCAATTAATTGAAATAATTCTGGGGGGATTTCTTTCATATGGTCAATGGTGAACCCAGATTCCCCATTTAGCTTGCGCAGAAGGACTGGGCACAGACTCCTGTATTCACAAATGAAAATGACCCCATTTTAAAGGTATCTGTTTAACGTCTACGAACCGCAGAGTGGATGTATTTAGTATTTACGTTGCGGGGTTGCACATGGCAGAGCTGAGGAGTAGTATGTGTCCCCTGGGGTCACTGCAAATACAAACAGCCTCTGACTGTATCTTCGGCTGCGAGTCCTACCTCGGTGCGAGCACACTGCTAGCCTTAAATCTCCCGTACTGAACGAAAGGCTTTATGGCAGCAGGCTGCATGGCAGGTTAGGCCAAATGGAGGCTCTTAATAGCCTTTAGGTGTGAATAATGATTGTGAGTTTGTTTGTTGTGTGTTTCTGTGTGTGTGTTTGTGTGTGTGTCTTTGTGTGTATGTCTGTGAGTGTGTGTGTTTGTGTAAGTGCCTGTGTGTGGTGTGTCTCGGCTTTGTGTGTGTGCATGCACGGCATGCGTGTGTTTGTGTGCACGGGTGTGCAAGCTTGAGTGTGTGTGTCGTGTGTGTGTGTGTGTGTGTGTGTGTGTGTGTATGTGGGGGCTGGCGATGAACTGGCTGATCTCCTTGTCCTTTGCGTGCCCCTAGTCAGCTACTACAGTGATGGGGAACATTTGTGGGACATAATCACCGTGGATGGATTCTTGACAATTAATTGTCGCATTCGTTTTCTGCTATGGACACATAACAATGCCACCAGAAGGACAAAACAACCATCACATGATCCTTTATGAAAACAGCTTGTTCTGCATCTTGCAGCGAAGACAGCACAAGAGGGCTTGCTCTTGGTGGTCCTACGTGCCGCAACACGACCCCTCCAAGTCAGCCGTGGCCTGACAGAAAGCCCCACAGATATACAAGCAGAAAGTACGAACGGGAAGATACAGTTTGGGGCTGCAATCGATCGGATGATTGTAAGTTCTTACAAGGGTTACTCTGATATGAAGATGTTTTGAGTGTTCCTGTTATCCCTCTCATCCTATGCATTCTATATAATATTATTTACTACAGATTTGTTGGTGTTTTTTTGTGTGTGGTATTTCTGTCCTCCTCACATGGAAAGTGCTTTGTGTAAGCGTATTAATGAAAATGCAGAAAAGATCAAAAGTAGCTCTGCATAAAGCGTCAACACTTTGTAACAAATGTAACCATATCTCTGATTAGATTTTGGTACGTTCATGAATCACCATTTTAATGTGCCAGCTTGATTAGCGGCCCACAGCGATCTTAATTCCAAGCACTGGTTCAAATGAGCCTGAAACACTTCAAACATTGATCATCCTCCAAATATGACGGCACTTGGCAGGCAGGATTTAAGCTTAGCACGAAAATGAATTGGCCTTTACTCCACCGCCACACATAGTGGACTACAAAGTACAGCAGTGGTACAGCTGGTTCCTGTATTCTTGGCAACTTACAACGACAAAATTGCAAATACATTTTTGACAAATGGCTCCTCTCAAATACAGATTCATAATATTAAAATGACTGAAATCAATGAACTTTTCAGCCAAATGTTAAAAATCCCCTCTGGGTAAAAGTCGGACCATATTGGCTCCATTCAACATACATTTCAGGGGGCACCAGCCACTCTTTAGCCCCCGACATAGTGTGGCTGGGAACAACCACCTGCTTTCCCCCCCTCTGCTCCCCACCTTGTGTTAGTGCTAATGGCCGGATGCTCAGTGCGTCCTGAACGCTTGTGGAGCTGGCTTGCTAGTGGCTAGCCTGCCCCCTATATGGAAGGAGTCGCAGCGCGCGGCTAAGCTTGCTAGTGGCTAGCCTGCCCCCTATATGGAAGGAGTCACAGCGCGCGGCTAAGCTTGCTAGTGGCTAGCCTGCCCCCTATATGGAAGGAGTCGCAGCGCGCGGCTATGCTGCAGGTGGCAGGCGAAAGGCTGGAGACCGGAGGAGCCAATCAATACGGTCACTATCTGCCCCCTGTAATCTCTGACACCCGTGTCAGACGTGATATCTGTAATAGATCTCAGGGATTAACAGGAGGCCCCCCCTTCCTAAGACACTTCTACGTGCCGCTCCAGGCTATAGGCTGAGCGATGTGGCCGAGGGCAGGGTGTTGGTGTGGGAGGTTGGGCAGGGGGGTGGTGTTAGGGTGAGGGGACGGAGGACGGGGGGGGGACGGAGGACGGGGGTGAGGTGCAGCAGAGCTGATCCACTCGTGAGACGAATGGAGAATATCTGCGGTGTGTTGGAGGAAGAAAAACAGGGGAAAGGGAGAAAATGATTATGACAGGACAGCAACGGAGGGGGGGGGGGAGGGGGGATAAGTGCTGAGGTAAAGCAGGGAGGGAGACAAAGAAGGGGTGAGGGGAAAGAGAGATAAGGATTAGCATGAGAGAGAGAGAGAGAGAGAGAGAGAGAGAGAGAGAGAGAGAGAGAGACAGAGAGAGAGAGAGAGAGAGAGAGAGAGAGAGAGAGAGAGAGAGAGAGAGAGAGAAGGAGAGAGAGAGAGACAGTGAGAGAGAGAGTGAGAGAGAGAGCGATGAAGGGTAAAGAAGGTAAGGGAGTGAGCAGGAGATAGAGACGGAGAGCGAGGGAGAGGAAGAGAGAGAGATGAGCAGAGGAGACGGATAAGCAGCAGGCCAGGAAAGGCGAGAGCCCATGTAATTTCTCTAATCCTCCTGGCATTTATACTTTCCACAGACCAGATAATGAAAATGAAAAATAAAATGGAAAACTTCTCCCTGTCTAGCCCAAGGATTTTTTTTCTAAATCTGTTGCATGCACTAACTTTTTTTTTTCATCCTTTGAACACATCCATGGACAGCCACTGAGTCAGCAGAGGAAGTGTTATTATTCTATTCAACTAGCAGGCCAGCGCATTCTAGATCTGTCTAAAGGAGACGGGTTACTAAGACTATTGCTCGGTATTGCCACACTGTGGAGATGTTGGACGTGTGCTCCGAGGACAGCATGGAGCTCAAGGTAGTCCTGCAGGTTGAAGATTTTTATGTAGAGAACTGAGTCCGTGCCAATGTATAGGTTTGTATGTATAAAATAAACTGTATTACATTATGTTTACCTAACATTTCCACATCCCTTGCAAATGGCAGACGTGACAGCATGCCGTGCCTCAAGCGGAGGACACTAACATGTGGTTCCCCTCCCAGCCTCTAGGTGGTTTAAGGTACGTGGATGCAGAGTGATCCGCCACCATCCTCAGTCAACCAGAAGAAATGGGAATACTGTGTCGTTATACACAGCCAATAAATCTTGATGGTCTGGTCATTCAACATCGCAGTAGTGAGGGTAGTAGTCTTCCAATCTTGTGTTTTTTTTGGTCAAAGTTGACAACTATACTTAAAGTAATCAAGAGTTGAACATTAATCACTGAGACTTGATGGTATATGTACTCACTAGGGATTACTCTGATACGATGATGTTTTGACAGTTCCTGTTATTGCGAACATCCAATCAATTATATACAGCTATTAAAATATGGTGCCTAAATGGGATATCCTTTCACCGTGGGCAATACGCTATTATTCATTGGTTTAACATCCCCGTGGTGAGTTCATCTTTAAATTAAGCATTTTTTTAAGTTCAAAGTTGACGACTATACTTTATTAAATAGGAATCAAGGGTTGCACATTAATTAATGAGTCTTGACCATATTGCTGGGCGGCGGTCCAAGTCCTGCCCTCAATGTGCCAAATATGGATTGTTTCAATTAGTTTTAATTGCAAAGCAGCCAAAAATGGTATCAGCATCTTAAAACCAATGACAGTGTATGCACTGGCTGTTGGGATATCATACTGAACTGGGGCGGGTGTGTAGATAGAGATAAACAAAAGCAGATGTTAACCGCTCTGAAAGAGTAGGTTTTATAAAGACAAGAGTGCTTGACGTATTCAGGGGTGTCCACTTGATCTTCCTTTCTCCTCCCGAGTGGATTTCCCATAGACACAGACACACGCGCACACACATACACACACACACAAACACAAAATGACATATGCACACACACACACTTACACACAATCTCAGTTACATACGTACACACACACACATACACACTTACATACCCACACAGACACACACTTACATAAACATGCAGACACACATGCACCCAAGCACATAAGCACATAATCATGCACACACGCACAAATGCACACATACACACAGAGGCAAACGCACGTGCACACAGTGGTAGACACACAAGCACACATACACGACATAAACAATCAAACACGGCCGCTTACACAATTCACACACTCGCGTGTGCACACACAAACACACACACACAGCTGGTCTCCCGGTCCCAATCCAATTCCAATGATCACTGCACTTAAAACATCAAGATAGAGTAAAACAAAGCTCAGAATAAAAGCCACAGAATCCCATGAAACATTCTCAATCTCCCTCCCTCCCTCTCTCTCTCTCTCTCTCTCTCTCTCTCTCTCTCTCCCCCTCTCTCTCTCTCACTCTCTCTCTTGCCCTCCATGGGATTTACAAAACAACGGCAAGATTGTTTAAGCCTCTTCCCTACATCAGTGATAAGTTGACTTCCACTCTGCTCTGGAGAAGCAGTGCTGTGTGATACTTTGTGAGATAAGGGTGGGGCGTTCCAGTGCTACACCCATGCAACCCACATACCCAACCTGGTCAGAGAGCCATGCACAATGAGCCACACCCATGAGGTGCAGCTCGTGCCATAGCTATAATGCCACTGTTAGCAGTACCATTATAGCAACCTCTACGGTTGCAGATAGAAAAAACTTTAGTACAGTTAACAAATTCTACCACTCACTTAACTAACACTACTCCTTCTGCTAGCTTATGGCTGCTACTGCTATAATCACTTCTGCTCCTCTCCCTAGGGTGAAATAGGCCAGCCCATATGATTTAACAATGTAATTTTGTGTGTAAGAATAAATAATCATATTTGCATTCCATTGAACAGGTCTTCCTCATTTCTTTTGTTCCTTCACAACAATCAATTATAATATATTGAAACTGGTTCTGTACCGATGTTGTTATTGCCAGTGCTTTTATTTTGAAATCTGGAAAAATAATATGTTTTTGTTGTCTTGTCCAATGTCAAGAACGCTAAGTGGGGCCAAATGAGTCCTAAGACAATTTCTTCTAAGTGCTGAAAAAGCACCAGATTACAGCTGAATCGAATATTTCTAAATTGGCCTCATAAAGTGCTTTAAGGAGATTCCGTGTTTTCTTGCAGGCAGGCCAACATCATAAAACAACTATGTCAAGCTAAAATCTTTACCAGACAGATCAGCATCTGTGTCAACAATTAAACCAATTGCGCATTCAACTACAGTCTCCATGTCAAACTAAAGTGTCAATTCTTCAACAATACCAAACATTGCACTGCATCAACAAAGGAGTTATTGACAAACATAAGTACCATGTAATTTTCTATCGAGTACATTTTAGTGTAAGCCGTGAATTAATGAATACTGTTTTGATGCCTATTTAAGGCAGAGCTGTCTTTTCCTGCAAAGTATTATTCCCAAGACCTGAACCCAACCGCTGAAGGTAAAAAGCCCAATCACACAATATACCTCAAATACAAGGGGAGAGAAAATGTACTATCGGCCTGACTGCTATACTCCATGCTCACATTGTGGAGGGAACAGGCTGCCAATGCCCTCCATTTGGGGTGGAGGAGGCCTTCAGCACCATGGATAGAGGGGGTCACCCCCACAGAGGGAGACTGTGGCTGGGGTCATGGATAACTATTTAACACAGCTGCTGGAGCTTCTGTGATCAGCCTCCCCTGCAATCACTTACTAATCAAGCCTCACCTGCATATAAACTGTAGAGTCAGAGCGAGCGAGAGAGAGAGGGCGACGGACTGAAAGAGTGAAGGAGAGAGAGAGAGAGGGAGAGAGAGAGGGCGACGGACTGAAAGAGTGAAGGAGAGAGAGAGAGAGAGAGGGAGAGAGAGAGGGCGACGGACTGAAAGAGTGAAGGAGAGAGAGAGTGAGAGAAAGAGAGAGAGAGAGAGAGAGAGAGAGAGAGAGAGAGAGAACTCAACAGTAAACACAGCAGAGTCCAGGTGAGGTCTTGCATCGAACGGCCGTCCTCTTATGTCTTTATCTATCAGACAGTCTTTTATGGATAAAGGAACTTTGAGCAAGAGTAAGCTAACCCCTGGGAATTAAGGATAACTGTTTTTTGTCAAAGCGCAAGGAACTATTAGCCTTTGGAGCCATTATGGCTCATTATACTCAACCTCTCTCCTTTGGTTTTCCCAAGGCAAGAGCCTTACCCCCGACGGCTACAGCCCTGGTCCGTGAAGATATTTAGTTTGTTTTGTCCTCTACCCCACAATCCTTACGTTTCATCCGTAAAATATGCTGTGCTTTTGGAGTAGAGGATTATTTTCAAGGATTAGAAAGAGCGATTGAGAGTGTCACAACTAGATTAAGAAAGTGTACAATAATACACATATTTACTATGCATGCATAGTGTATTCATGCATAGCAAAGGGAAAATAGGATGTCAACTTCAATGTGTAAGCGTGTTTTAAAGAAAAATGGAGGAGTCCTCATTCTTGACGGAGTGAAAAGGTTAAAAATGAAGTCTGGCGGTCAGGAGGTTGCACACGAAGAAGAACTCCACTTCCTCTTCCTCTCCAGCATCCCCGGTCCTTAACAAAGCTATCATTTTCCCCAACCACATCACAATCAACCCCCGGCAACAGTTCAGGCAGGAAGCAGAGACAAGCCACTAACGATACTGAACTGCTATTTCACACAACTTATGATTTATTTTTCTTATATAAAATATAAGAAAAAGAAATATGAAATAATATAGAAAAGTGAAATAACAAAAGTTATTCTTTAGTTATTCGTTGTTGAAGTGCCACTTCAACAACCAACACCATTGTGCCTTGCCTATACTTATTCACTTGTGAATACTATTTCCATTTTTTCGTTGTTTCGGGAGGAAGATTAAAAGTCAGCATTTTTGATGTTGCATTATTTGTACAGATAACTGCATTACCATGGAATAATAAGGCTATAGCAAAAGTTCAACCATGTAGGCTACCTTTCACTAGCAACAGATTTACATTTCCCTGCATAAATTACTGCTCAGCCTCTGTACCCCCCCCCCCCCCCCAACCCCCTTCCGTAAACCAACTGTTTTGCTACCCATTGCCTCACTATTGTGTGTTCATTATTACTGCAATCATGTGCCCTCAAAATCTAAATACTTGATTAAATTAGATTAAACTGACTTTACCTAATCAAAATCCTATTTTGAATTAATTTGGAACGACCTCACTACACAAAGTCAACTCCACCAGCATTGAGCAATGCAAGTGCATTTTAATTAGGTGATGTACAAAATCCCATTTGAATATACTGTATAAATAGGGGATGGGGGGGGGATAATACAGGACTAAGCCCATGGGAGAGCCGGTGTTCTTTAAGGCGAAGACGTAAGTTAGCGTTAGCCACACTGCTCCCCCTCCCTCTCCAATGACCTGCCTGTCCATTCTTTCTAATTGTCACCTGCGCATTAGCAGATGGTGTCACTGTTCAGCTCATCAGCCAACCACGGTGGCGATCAGATGCGTGACAGCTACCTGTCAGCGCAAGGGCTGGTGGTGACGTTGGGGTGGTGGGAGGAGGCGCTGACGCAGGGCTTTCCACATGGCCTCCTTCTCTCTCTCTCTCTCTGTCTCTCTCTCTCTCTCTCTCTCTCTCTCTCTCTCTCTCTCTCTCTCTGTCTCTCTCTCTCTCTGTCTCTCTCTCTGTCTCTCTCTCTCTCTCTCTCTGTCTCTCTCCCGCCCTCTCTCTCCCTCCTGAGGCTCTTTTTTGCTGCTGCAGCACAATGTGACTATCTGTGCCCGTACAGCTGTCCCAATTCATTCTCTCCACCAGCGCATCGCCCAGGGTATAGAACATATCTCCTCAGTTTATTCTGGATACACACGCGCACGCACGTCTGCACACGGGCGCGCATGCAGAAACACACAGGCACACACACACACAAACACGCGGCAAAGAGGGGAGAGAGGGGGTGAAAGAGAGCACATACAGGAGACAGAGGGTGGGAGAGAGAGAGAGAGAGAGAGAGAGAGAGAGAGAGAGAGAGAGCAAAAGGCTAATAGAGACTGCACACATGTGCTATGATTTCTCAGTAAAGGTCCATGAGTGTAGATATTTTGGTGAGACCGTTGACTTGTGGTTATAATTGCCTAAAGCCTCTATCTATTTGTAACACCACTGTTCTACTGCAACTCAAAAGGTAACCGGGAAAGGAGTAGTCTTCACTTCTAAAAAATGGCCTCAAACTATATCATTACAGAACAAATATAATCCCAAATGAGCCAAAATAATGATGTTAAATATTCCATCTGGTATCTAGCTAATGGAAGATTGGGAAACCTAAACAGGTTGGATTGGGAATCTGACATATCTCTGAGATTATCTATTTCTTTTTTGTGACTGATAAACATCATGGTTAAACCCCATACAAGGTTAGATCCGTTTTTTTCACGATTAATGAGAGGGAATTCCTTGGTCGTTCATTTAGCAGTGTTATCACATTTGTCCTGCAAAGCATCTGTCACAATTGTTTTATTTTGTAGAGGATCAAGGGATAATGAGCCTTGCCCGTGGAAGCAAGTGTCACGCCTACCACCGGCTCTCCACAACACCCAAGCCGACCGAGGTCCCGGTTTTAAACAACAGCTGTAATCGTCGTTGTGTTTAACGAAAAAGGCACAACCATCAGAGTCACTTAACTTACAATTTAGTCCAACGCTGAAACAAGATTGTGGAAATTGTAATGGTTACGGTAGTCAACCCGAGCCTGGGAAATCAGAACATGCTAGCTACTCCAACGGTTCGCAGGATGACTAATCTGGGAACTTCTCCTTTTTTTATTTATTTTTTGGAGGAGGCTGCCACGGTGATTCAAATTGGGTTAAACGTGATTAAACTGAAGCGGATAATGTTCTGCTGTGGTTCAGAGAAAACATCCAAGACAATGCACTTTCATTCACACGGGGCGAGGCAGGCTTCGTGGCTGAGATTGAGGGGGACAAAGAAGAAAATATAGCAAGTAAATCATCGTCGATTATCTGGTTCAGGGAACATGCTGATTTGAGTGCTTTGATTCCAATTGGCATATGAAGTTTCTTAAATTTTCAATTGTCAATTCATTGCAGTTGAGATTATAATTTTGATATTTGTTTATAAATGGAATATTTCAAATAGCCACTGAGAAGTACTTGATTTCAGGCCTGAATATTCCATATTCCAGAAAACTAACGGTACACTCACAGGCTAGGCTCATCATCTCAGTAATTCCCATTTTCTTAATTCATGATTGCGTTTTTTGTGCTCAACTATAACGGGGCCTATTGTATAAAATAATTGACCAGATGCCATGACATCGGATATATCGACAACCATTTAATACCTGACAGCCAAAGAGAAGAAACAGGGCAGAGAGAGAGAGAGAGAGAGAGAGAGAGAGAGAGGGAGAGGGAGAGAGAGAGAGAGGAAGAGAGAGTTATGTGTGGGTGGCAGTGTTCCTTCCTTCTTATTTGGGAGCAGATCAATTGACTACGGAGCGCAAACGCTACAACCCATGCAGAGATAGGAAAAAAAAAACATAAAGAGCTGACAGGCCACCGGGTTCTTCAGGAAGGCGTGCTACTGTAAGCATCCAGCACCTCTCTGCAAATTTAGCGGTGCTGGCATGGTGCCAGGTTAGTAGTGTGCATCCTGAACTTAATGCCTTCCCCCGTGGAGAACCAAGACATTAAATAAAGAGAGGCAGATACTTTATTTAAGATCCATGGTGGCTCTTGTACACAGGGTCTTTGGTCCGCTGTAAGGCCGAGAGAGAGAGAGAGAGACCGAAAAACGCATTGATCATCAAACTTGAATGCAAATTAAAGACCAACACCTTGGTCAAAGCAGCGGCCCTAACTGAAGATTAGTTCAATGGATCGGCGATGGTTTTTAAGTCGCCGTGTTGATGGGCCATATTCCAAACCACGCAGCTGCTTGATATGAATACAATAAAGAAAAAGCCTGAATACAGTGTATAAATGAATGTATAAAATAATGTATACAAACAAAAAATAGATAGAATCTTAAAGGAAATTACTTAAAAAGTCCGGCTCATTGCATGAAATAATGTCAACATAGAAAGAAAAGAAAAAAAACACCAGGTTCAGGCAGAATGGATGAAATAATGTCAACATATAAAAAAAAAGGTACAGGCTCATTGCATATTCTGTGGAGCACTTGTGGTGTTGCATTAAAACTGTTGAGTTAAACCCAAAGATAAGAAGCTGCAGGCTGTGGGCACACTAGGGAGGGGGGGGGTGCGCACCGCAGCAAAACAACTTAATGTCAGTCACTAATCCAGTTGCAGGTGTTCCAAAGAGCTCGGCTCAATTACACCAAATTGGCTTTCACACCGTTATTTAAATTAGTTTAGAATCAAATACATACCCCCATGTGAAAATATGCTTACCTGGGCAGAAACATATCTCCCCCACATGCAAACACAAACACACGCACTCACGCACGCACGCACACACACACACACACACACACACACACACACACACACACACACACACACACACACACACACACACACACACACACACACACACACACACACACTCATGAACCCATCGGCCGCTTCCATTTCTCTATTGAGCCTGCCAGGAGGCAAAATATAAAAAAACATTGCAAAAAATTGAATTTACATTTATATCAGACTGGAATCTGAATGGAAATGTGATCAGTGTCTATGCGTTTTCCCACTGCCTTAATCAAAGCCTTGACGGGATGACACATGCTCCATAAGAAGCTGCCATGCTCCAGTCTCTTGGTGGAGCGCACAGTAATCAGTGAGCTAATGCACTGCCCAAGCTGTGATTAACCCACAGTTAAAAGAAAAACATTGGTCCAGTAGCCTGAATGTGAAATCCTGTCTTATACCCCCTGTCCAAACACATTCCAAGTAAGTGTATGTCCGACTTATGCTGCTAGTGAGAGAAATATTGCTTGCTAAAGTCTGCCTAAACATAAACAGACAATGTAAAGCAGACTTTCCCCATGGCCTACATTGAGGGTAGGCCTTTATTCAAATCTTTCAAGGTGACAGGCAACACATGAGACACAAGTGGCTTACCCTTAACCATGGAATGGTTTACTGTAAGTGTAACTGTAACCATATAGATATCTTAGGGGATATTTCCCCATACCAGTTCACCAGAGGGAGAGAGGGAGTGACTGGCTCAGGAAACACTTGGGGAACTTTAATAAGGAGCAAGAGAACAGGTAGTGGGGGTAAACAAACAGGAGACCATGAATGCATTGAGATGTTAGGAAGAGTAGCAGAGGTTACAGCTTTACGTTTAACACTGACCCTTTCCTCATTTGATTTCTGTTTGCGGTAACACTATATATAGCATACACTGTTATAATATAACATGAGATATGTTTACGGTAATTATTTTCTATGATGGGTTGTTATATACATTTGGGCTAATTGGATCCATTGTGTTCTGCAAAAAAAACAATTAATTTTAATTCATTTAATTCAGTTGTACATTAAACCAAACGGCTTACAGTAAATAGAGAACCAGGTTATTTAGGAGAGCTACAATAACAAGAATAGATCAAATCAATGATGTGTCCTGAATTGCCTCTTAACTCTTAAAGTGACCCCAACAGGTGAAGGCACCTAAAGTTGCAGTAAGGTTGGAGGGTTGTAAAGAGAGAGGGCAGCTAAAGAAATGAGCTCTCGCTCTCTCCTCCCTCCTTCAACATCAATCCATGTGTGGATGTTGAGAAGTGTTGCATTTCCGCTGTGATGGACAGACAAGCAGGATTCCCCGAACAAAGAACGAGAACATTGCTATCAACAGATTAATGATTGCTGATCTCATCCAATTAGTCCAATGAGTACATTTTTCATTACCCATCCCTTTTATTGAGAATTGTATGCAAAGACATGTCCCCTGCAGCCCGGTTTGTAGCGGGATTGAGAATCATTTGGAACCAAAGTGAGGAGTGCAGTGTGAGGGTTCACATTGCATGTTGATTATACTAATGTTCTCTTTAAATACAGAGGACTAGGAAAATTGTATATCCAGAGGAAAGAAATTAGGCTCAATCATTTGGAAAATACTATTTTGTTTGCCAATTGTTAATATTAACATTAGGTGAGTGCTGCATGCAGCGCTCAACTATTTTTCTTCATAAGTTATATTCTTTCTTTCTTTCTTTCTTATTCTCTAGAAACTTTGGGAATTCCTAAATTTCTCACCTGGAGACTCAATTCCAATTTTAAAATGTTGATATTAGCTTGGGATCGCGTGCTTCTATTCAGATTCCTTCAATAATTCTCGGCGGCGCCGTCCGCCTATTTTCTGACACTTGATACTTACAATCTTCGGCTATTTCACATTCTTCAGTACAATTCCTTTCACATTTCTGCATTTTTAGCAATGCTTTGCCCTTTTCATTCAACTGTCAATTTATTTGTTTCCAACCATTTACATTTCTTTAAATGGTGTGCATGTTTACATTGTTTACTCCATTTAGACTTTGGAACTCTGTTCAAATCCCATCACTTGATTCAAGTCATTTAACGTTTCTATATCTTGTCTTAATCTGTGTGGCTTTATTAAAAAATAATTTCAACCTCACTTTGTACTCAATGCATTTTTTGCAGGAAATGCATTTTCTAGTTATGGTTATTATTATTATTATTATTATTATTAGCTGTATTGTCAGACTCTGTTTAATTAAATAAGCATTCCATGTGGATTACAAGAAATCGATGTAGGCCGTGTATGTCAAACATATTTACATATATGGTAAGTAAGTAAAATACAGTGCGGCATATTAAAAGGATACATAAGTGTTTGGTCCAAATCTTAGTTTATACAATAACCATGATAGGCAGGGAATGAGATGGTGACAGAGAATGTGTAGGGTGAGAATGCTAATACACCTCTCCGAATAGAGAATATTCTGAGAAACAAACGCTTATACCTGCTTTGTCGTCTGAGGCTTCCCGATAAACCAGCCATAATTGATCAGTTGTTTGTTTTCCGTTCCTGTTCCCTCCTTATAATTCATAGGCCTCTCCTGTGCTCTTGCTTTGTCAGCGGCTGTGTGTCTCGCCCTTCACTTCACTCTTCTATTCATCTCCCTTCCCTCTCTTTCACTCTCTCTATCTTTCTGGTTCAGAGGAGAGGGCCACTGCAGTCCATCCCCACTCCCCTAATCTGACCCGCTCTCGCTCTTTATGACAGCTCTTCTCTCACGCTCTCTCTGTATTCCAAGGAGGGCGTGTGTTGCGGGTAAACTGAGGGAATCAGTCAGTTCAGTCAAGCCCCATTCTCATCCAATCTGACCAACACTCCATTTAATACCGCTACGTCTCTCTCTGTCTATTCTACCTCTCTTCATATGTGTGTGTGAACTTGTGTGTCTGTCTGTGTGTGTGTGTGTGTGTGTGTGTGTGTGTGTGTGTGTGTGTGTGTGTGTGTGTGTGTGTGTGTGTGTGTGTGTGTGTGTGTGTGTGTGTGTGGGTTGGGGGGATGTGTGTGTTTGTGTGCATCCATGCATGCATTTGAGTGTGTGTGTGTGTGTGTGTGTGTGTGTGTGTGTGTGTGCGTGTGTCTGTGTGCACGCGTTCATGCATGTCTGAGCGAAGGAGAGTGAAGAGTCACTGGAGAGGGTGACAGAGTCACTGTGTTTGCCTGTGTTTCTCTGTCATGTGTCTTTCTCACTCTCTCCGGTCCAGCAGGAAGGGGATCAATCCTGTCTCCCCCAGTTCCAGAGGGGGGCGGGGGGGCTGCTGTGGCGCAGTAGTAAACACAACCTCGGAGCATCTGGGCCAATTGGGGCCAGGATGGGAGGCCCACTCTGGTACCAAGGGGGGCGGTCTGAGTCATGGTAGAGAGCGGCTGATCTCCCAGAGTAGAAAAAGAAAGGAAAAACAGTTAAGTCTTGGATATGCAAGAACTAGAAAGGGCTGCATAGGGCTGACCGTAGAGACACAGGCAGACAGACCAGTCAAGGCTAAAAATGATTGACTCGATCTAGTTCAATAGATCCATTTCTGAACCAAACAAAACCCCCTCCACTTTATTTCATGATTGTGTTCCATCTAGGCCGCGTTTGATCCTACGTCTGCGTGAAGGTATTCCTCGCCGAGCCTTATGTTATAGAGCCTTGGTTCCCGGTTCCTGTAATCTGGCTTAGTACCCCGCTTTCTCATTGCATCGACGGGCCGTAAATCAGCTCCTCCCCTGGAGCTCATGTTGCCGTGCTCGTACATCCTCTCTTTTACGATTGTAATCCAGTGCGGCGGGCGCTGGCGTCGACTAGAGCCGAACCGGTGAGTGATTGAATAATAATGAGTCAGTGTCACACGTGCACACAGGCTTTCAGCCTGGAGCCGTCGGTGTTCACAGGAGTGTTTGGTAGTGACAGAGGAGAGAAAATGGGGAGGCCTCCGAACTTCAAATAATTTGGGATAATCTTCTGGACCCTACACATGCACGTCTTAAATCGAGAGTTGCCTCGGCATCTCCCTATATTTGTGTGATAGGAAGGGTCATTTTGACCTTTTATAAATGATAAATAAATGATAATTGATCAGAAATCTGTGTGTTATGTTCTCCCAACATGTGTTGCCAGGTCAATTCATATGCTCATCTTGGGAAAAGGAAAGGACAAATTATACTTGTACCTGTGTCAATAAGTCAATGTAGGCATGCAATGGATGTCACTCAAATGCCCAAAGCTCTGTGCTCTTCCTCCCAACACATGTCTGTTATAACATACTCCAACTGTTGGATCCATAATGAGGTAAATTGCAAAGCTCCAAAATAGTATGCATATGTAATCTTTTGGACAAATTAACATATGCAGACGCCACTGGAGAAGGGACTTTTGCCGACTTCTGACAGACTGCATTAAGCAACTAAATCCCAGACGCAGAACCATGTATGTAAGCACTGGTGAGGGGACCCAAGAGGGGCCTACAGAGGCTGATCAATGCAGGAGCATCAGTCGGCCTGAAGGCCTAGCGCCTGGTTTTCGTTTCACTTGGTTGAACCCACAGTTGTTCGGTGAGTGTGACCATGTGTTTTGTAGGCAGGCAGGTGAATTTGACAAATAAAGCGCATTGAGCGATTTTCATTGACTAAAAAGGTCCTAGATAAATGCAGTCCTTCTACACATTTTTAAGTGGACTTCTTCAGGCCCAAATGATTTTACTTGTTAATCAGGCTTTGTTTTTACTAATAGACCAGGTTACACTGCGCCAATCAATTTAAAATCATATTTTTAAGCAGAATAGGAGCAGACAAAATATGTATTGGAATAATCTCCCAGCCCTAGAATGAATAGATAATTAAGGTTTCTAATGGTTTTAGTATTCCTTCTCTGATTTTACTAACTGTGGCAAGAGAAAACACATTTTCTGAATGGCATAGGAAGACCGGCTGTGATGATTTCCGAGGTTAACCCAATTGCGACACACACCTATAACAGATGTTAGTCTGGGCCTACCAAGACCCAATCTATTTGTTCCAGCTGTAGATATAGATAGCTATACAAAAGGTTCTGTAGGCTGTGAGAGCATACCAAACAGTCCACAACGACACTTGTGGATCCATTGGCATGGGTTTTCAACAACCTATTTCGTCGACGAAGAATAAATATATTTCCGGTAGTTATTTAGATTTGTTCCATTCTGATTTCTAAAGCTATCCAACTGTCCAAAAATTACATAAAATAATAGAATTGTCCTCCTTGTTTAAACTCTTAAAGGTTGTAAGCCTATGAAGATGTGATAGGTTGCATAATCCAAAAGTTTTCATTTATACTATATTGAAGGAGCACTGTATTGATTCATCACACATATAGGGTACCTGGAAGTATTTTAGAGCTTTTCCCTGGACACCGTCAGAGTTCATAAATCTCATATCCATTTCCCCCTCCTAGTTGACACAACAGATTAGTTTTGGTTTTCATGTCACTGTTTTCCGTAAGGGGTTTCAACCTTCCAAATATTGATTGCCGTGCTGAACCTCGGATGAATGACCTCTCTGAAACATTGTTTAAAAAGAGGATTCCTTCTTTTTTTGGTTTATTTGCAGGATATAAAATCTTCTTTTGATAGCTTTTCTTTCAACAGCAGTAACCTTTTTCATTCCTTTGTGAGCCGTCTCTTCTTCTCGTCACAGGAAAATGTTTAGCAAGTCACCTTCTCCCTGGTATTTCTTTTGTAGTTTCTACACACACAGCGGTTCAACCTGAAAAAATAAACCAATACTTTTGTATGCCTACTTTTCTGCTGAAAATATGACAATGTGCTTTCTAACGTGATATATGACAAACCTTAAACAGGTGCCCTGTAGGATATTCTTTTATAAGCCTTTTTGTCCATTGCTGCCCCCCTTAATAAGACATCATTCAAAATGTGTTTGTTTTCATTACTTGCATTGACAGTGCTATTTTGGTTCAGGGCTTTCCCCCCAGAATTGTCAATGGATTCAGGAGAGTTGACACATTACATCGCAATGCCAGTGGTTGTTGTAATAAGACAAATATACATGCAGTTAATGTAAGGGACTGCACATTCTGCAGGTAATAAAAAGGGATTTTGTTTTAAGCTATGCGGCTGGACTATGTTTATGTAAAGAGTGAAGTGATAAGTGAATCACTTCAAGTATACACAAGAAAGCAACCCTGCTCATAAGATAAGCCATATAAATAAACAATATTTACAATTGTTGTTGTTGTTGTGTACCCTACCCTCACACTATGCGGTGACTATTGGCAACATAACCTAAAGTCCTAAACTATTCAACTATGAGTCACGTTCTCACGGTGACTGGTCTGCTTATCGACCCATCTTTCCATTATAGATGTAGCAATTTAATTGTGTGATTCAAATGTACTGTACTGTAAACAAATATTGTCAAACTGATCTACCAGTGAAGCCCTTTCATTTATACATTGTGTGTGTCTATCTGATTTTCGGCATGTATCTACAAAGAATAAAAACAACCGGACTGGATTCACATACCAATTTGTTCTTTACAAATGCATTGCTGCCACCTATTGTTGAAATACAAAAAGGTTTACATTTTTACCAAAGCATTAAAGACACAGGCATAGTAGTAGTCTTATCATTATAATCGGCCAACATCCTGGCTAGTTGTAAACTTGCTAAAGACAAATTAACTTTGGAAGGTTGCCAAACCTGGCAACCTTCCAAATGGGAAGCAACAAAAGGAACATGAAAAATCCTGGTCAGACGTTTTAGCATGGGAGGTGATAGCGCCCCTAGTGGCATCGTAGCGAAGTACCAGTACAGGTGTGGCCGCATTTCAGCAGTTGGTCACACGGGGGCCTACAGTTAGGCTCATAGTCCTTTGTCTTGTAGAAGCAGTAATCACTCTGGGTATGTCCACATTCTAAAATGAAGGGGACCATTACCTTCCTTACATGCACATAATGAGATTATTGCCCTCAGACTAATCCGTGTGCTGCGCTCCATCCATCTCTGAGGCTACCTGGTTTCCACTGAGTTCAGCCAAAAAGGTGAGTCTCTGCAGCTCGTCTGACAACTCTGAGACTTGTTCTTCAGTGAATTTCTGTTTTGGGTCAAAACGCCATTGGAGGAACACATCTAGTTTGTCTGTGAAACGGAGGCTGTGGTTTCCAGTTTCGATCATATGTTCCAGGCCCAGCAGGTCAATAACGGTGAGGTCTGACGCTAACAATCTGCTTCGAAGATGAACATTATATGTGGGGTGAATGTGTCACCGCTCACTGTAGGCATGACAGTGGGTTAGGGTTAGGGTTAGGGTTAGGGTTAGGGTTAGTGTCGACAGTGACAAACCAGGTACTGTTTTCAGCTGGAATTCAGAACACTTCCCCCCTGAGAAATTGTTTGGGCTAAGACCTAGGAAGGTGGCGGTGTGTTATCGCCATGGTTACACTTATTCTACAATAAGTGTCAGAATAGCTAAACTTTCTCCAGGCCGCCGCTGTCAACTGCTGCCCAGGCAGAGCCCCACACGTACACAAACCGTGGGGCCCGTGTCCCCTGATCGTGGTGTCTGAATGCCTTGGAAAAAGGCACTCAGACATCACAAAAAGAACAACGCCTGTGTTCCCAGTAGAGCGGAACATTCACATAAGTGTTTTCGGGAGAACAACATAGGATTTTACCTTGTATTTCTCTAAATTTAGGACATATTTTTTTAACAGTGATAAAATGGCCTAGATTACCATGTGGACGATTATATATGAAATACAACCACATTTAGAAAATGAAGAAAACTGTTTTGGGTTCAATGGCTCTTTAAGAAACAGCCAATCGCGGTCCAAAAGTCGTGAGCGGGAGAAACGTATCATTGCTACTGATTTCCTTGGGGGCTGTCAGCAATTAAGATGAAAAATTAAGATGTGATCTATTTGTAAAAAGGTGCAAAAGGCTTAGTGTGGCGATAACACATGTTTGTATAATAGCTTACATAGCCCTCTCACCCTGTGCACTCAACACATGCATTATTTACTTTTAACCATTTCGGATCTGGATGAAATTATCCTAACCCTGCGCATTAATAACACCCCAAAAATAACAAAACAGGTGGGGGCTTCTGTCTCCCGGTGCATTCCCATTGTTTCATCCAGGACTTAGTGGGCTCTGTCAGGAGATATGGCAACATCGCCATTGTTGAATAAAATGTGCAACATAAATCCCTTCATATTTTGTGTGAGTTCATTTTTTCCTCTCAATTAGGGACAGTGTAGATATATCTAAAAGAGGGTAAATATTCATTTAGTTACAAAATGGAGAGGAAAACTGATTAGAAATGAAAGCCATGCCTCAGGTTTAAAAGGTTAAATTCAGACAGACTTAATGAGCTGGTAATGAGGTGATTCAGAGGACATTCCAGAACAATATAAAGTTAAGTTAATTTACACTTTGTTTGTGGTCTGTATAACTTGGAAAGACCGATACATATTTACACATCACACATCAATATATTTAGGTCTACAACTTCATTTCATACTCTCTGACTGCAGAGTGAATATTTCCAGTCCGTCTTAAATAAAGGCAGGAGGATGCCATCGTACCAACCTGATAGTTGAGCCTGACGAAAGAGAAACCATTTTATCAGCTTGGACGTCACTTCCTTCTAAGCCCACAGGCTTTTCTGTTCGAATATTTAGGATTTCATATTATCATAAGAAAAAATCTTAACCAATGTCTTGAATAATAAAGATAATATATAACTATTTGATTTTTTTTTTAGAAACATGGGGAAAGTGTTACCCACCACTGATGTATCTGTCTAGACTTAATAAGATCAGCTGAAGGATCAATTGTTTAAAAACATCTTCACTTCAGCATACAGATGTGGTTGGTCATTCAATTATCTTGTGGATCAGAACAAACAGCATTCCATTGTCATTACTGCAGCCTACAGGGGCAACACACACATCCAAGTGCTGCACTTCCCTACTGAGAATATGTTCATAATACATCTAACGTACCTTCATGATTAACTGTATATACCTGGAGAACCAGGATCATAATAACACTGTGTCTGGGGCTGCAAACATGAGCTCTGGCTGGCTTGTTCTGGGTGAAGAAGGATGATGGATAGTGTCGAAGAAGCAGCAATATCATCAACAGAAGCAGCAACATTTGGAGTCGATGTTGCTGCTGTGCAGGGATTGCCGTCAGGAGTGGCTGTTGATCAGCCTTCAACCCAAATCCACCTGACCAGGGCAGGAAGTTCACCGGCAGCCATGGCTGTCATTGCAACTCTGTCTGGCCTTGATGCCTCTGTCTCCATGGTCAAGTTAAAAACCACCCCATTGAATGAAAAGGCAGCCTTCTTCAGATTAGCATGAAAAAAGGTGGTTTGTACATTGTGCAACACATTTTGCGGTTCCACAATTGCCTCTTTAGAACATCTTCTTGAATCTCAAGCAAGTACTCAAATCTGTTGCGCCTAATAAAAATAGTACTGGATTTCCCTGTGTCCACTTTTCATGTAGAGCCCCAGTTTTCTACAATGAAGTGCATGCAGGCTGGCGCTTTAGCCTTACTACCGGAATATAGAAGATCTCTTGTTCATCAAGTCACAGGGCTGTGCTCTTGCCGAGGATCAGAGTCAAAGTGCTCTGGCAAGGTGTTGGGTACCTGTAATAAATGATTTGTTGTGTTTTAATTTCCCTTGAAGTGTTTATTAATAAGGCATTAATGTGTTATTGCAAACGTATGGCCTTAATGCCCATGTTTGCTCTTTGCTTTGGGCCGGATCGCCAAAACCAGCAAAGCACTAGCCTTACGTTCATTCGATATATTGTACCAAGCCAACAGACGAGAGTTCAGCACTTTCAACTCATGCACACCGAACACCGACTTAACTCAACATATGATCAAATGTCACAGTGTCACCTGTGATATTCTCTGCACATATCAATATCCCTAGGCAGAGAAAAAGGACAGCTACTGGCAAATTATGATTGAGACAATATATCGATCATTATTGTATTGTAAACGTTGGGCAACGTACGTGGGTAGGCTACATGGCAGATGCTTCTATTTCTAGCATACCTTTGCATCCTATGATGTGGCGCAAGCCTTTTATCCAGATATGCAAATGCATTGCGCATCAGCAATCAATTTACAATCTCGTGTGTAAGGATTTTAAGTACTAAACCAATTTGTCGATTAAATTTGGTTAAATGTATTATTTATTGGGATTTTTTTTTTTTTGTAAATATATGTTTTTTTATAAATGGTTTTGCACATGCAGAAAAAAGTTGGAAATGCATCTTGTGGACGAATAAATTAAGCAAAAACTACAAGAAAGATATTAAGTATAAATAATCAGCATGCAAATATGCGTAAACAAGTTGGAAATGTATTATTGGGATGAATAAATTAAGCCAAAACTAATATATTAAACATAAAAAAAACAGTATGCAAAGGCAGCATATGTGGTATTCGGGAAACGACCAGCTCTTCGTGACATCCGTGGCAATGAAAGGCGCGCTATCTACATCTTCTCTCACAAGCTCAGACCAGGGGTGCAGCTACATCTGACGGCACTGTTATGAAGTCTAGGTTTCAAGAAAGCCTTTGCTTCTTCACATTGTCAAGAATATATATATATGTATTATTTTTTTTCCTTTATTTAACCAGTTGAAGTCCCATTGAGATATTGAATTGTCGCTCATCTTCCATTAAAGTTGGGGGGCGGCAAGTTCAACATCTATCAATCTATCTATCAACCTTGAATAAAGCAATTTATTAAACAGATTATTTGATTTATTAATCGATTGATCAACCCGTATATTCAGTGCACTCTACAAACTGGCTTGTAATGGCTAAACACCATGAGTCCAACACTGCGATTTTGTAGGCTACTTGGCAAATGAAACCTCTTGAATATAGCGTCTTACCAAAGGTGTTCTAGCAAGAAGATACCCAACTTGGCAGAGACCGCCAGGGGTGCAAATGTACAGTGGCGCATTGCATTCACATAAAGATCTCATAATTATGAGAAAATATCTCATAATTAAGAGATCTTTATGTCATAATAACAAGATGATTATCTCATAATTACGTGATGATTATCTCATAATTACGAGATAGTATCTCATAATGACGAGATAACTTTCTCATAATTATGAGATAACTATCTTAACTTTATAGTAGTCTCCACAAGGTAGTAGCAGTAGGGTAATGATGGATGCTGCTATCTGCAATTAGTATATGCTACACGTGAACCTCCTAAAATGGCGCAATTTGTTTGGTTCGCAATCTCGGGATATTGGGCAATATTGGGCAATCCCATGTTTGAGATCTCAAACATGGGATATTGTCGTGACGGTCGTTGGTCGCGTGTGACGGTCGTCTCGTCACTATTATGGGGTGTTGCTTCTGGCTTCACACATATCTTCATCTACTGGTTAGGACTGTGAACGTGCAACCATTTGCACGTTTCGCGTGCAAATTAACGTTGTAATTATGAGATACTATCTTTTTATTATGAGATAATTAGCTTGTAATTATGAGATAATTAGCTCGTAATTATGAGATAGGCTAATTAGCTCGTAATTATTAGATAACGTGATATTTTTTTTTTACTCATGTGAGTGCAATGAGCTTCCGTACAAATGAGTGTAGTCAGTGTGCTAAAAAAATATCCATTAACATCCATCTATTACAAATAATGTGAATTCTCAATAACCTGTCGATTGTCTTTCTGCACAGCAGCAGCGAACAGCTAGCCAGGCTCATAGGCGCCGGAACCTATGAGGCTGCGGGGCCAATGGCCTCCCCACTTTTCATGGAAATAAAAAAATAAATAATGTCTTGGCCTAATATTGTTACTATACAAACGAACAGAGATTTGTCTCCCCCCGACCTTATATTGATTGAGACTAAAACGTTCTCAACGATTCAGCCAATGAGAGTACTACAGCAGGTAGAAATCGCGTTGCCATGGCCATGGGCGTAGCGGACGCGGGGTACGCGGGGATCATGTCCCCCGCACTTCCCGTATCTGTGCCCTGTGTCCCCCGCACTTTTTACAGCCATTACAACCATTCAATTCATTTTTAACACATGTTAACACGTTTTTCCGAGCCGCCTTTGAACGCACCATGAGCAGGCGGAGCCAGGTGGCAAACACCGCTGTCTTGTTGTAATTTCAATCACAGAGACGTTGATTCAGATCTGTTTCAAACATGTTCAGGAAACCAGCAGCCATGAGGCAAAAAACTTGACCTTGTTTTTTCCAAACAAACTGTGTAAGTTGAGTAATGCTGTTGCATGTTGTTTAACTAAATGATGAATGACAACTAGATGTCAATATATCAAGTTAAGCTAGTTAACAATTGTTAACTTTTACCTATGTTAAATCGCTTGCTAGGTGCAGAGGTGATAGTAACTAGTGACAATTAGGCCTACTCTGTTACATGTCCTTGAGTAACTTTTTGGATAAATTGTACTCTTAAGAGTTGTTTTACTGCAAAATACTTTTTTACTTATTATTCTAAAGTAAGCACAACAACCGTGAGAACTTGTGCTCACGGTTGTTTTGCACATATTTGTGACTAGACCATGACTGACATGTGATAACACCATGTCTGGGGGCACCAATTATTGCTTTCATGGAAAATGGAATGCACCTTGCAGTCCATGCTAAGTTCGAAAAATACACATGAATAAATAACAAATGTGGCCAGACGTCACCCAAGGTCCAAAGAAGGGCCACAAATATTAACATCACAATTATTTAACTAATCAACGAGGATAATCAACATCGAAACTTCATTATTTTTTAGTTAATCTAACCATTATTTCATTTGTATCATATTATTGTTTCTACTTGGGTCTAAAAGAAATCTAGAACTGAAAATATTATTTTGTAATATAGTCAGGAGAGCCTGTAGCCTTTGATTCCCCTAGTTCAAAAGGTAAATACTGACATGGATGTTTGAATATATAGTTTATATTTAATTTCCTAGAGACTTTTTGTTTATTATTTATTTGCAGATATTATTTGACTACTGCATTATTTGTGTTTTAAAGAAAGCAGGTATAGTTCATACCATTTGTCTTAGTCAGTGGAGCAAGTAAGTTACATATTAATTTAGCATTTCGGCCTGTAGCATGTAAACAAAATGAAGCAACTGTCCCATATTTCTAACTGCATTTGAAGTAGACATTGAGACTCACCAAAAATGGACACTATAGGACAGTGATCATGATTTGTCTCAATATCAGAATAACAACAATGGGCAAAATAGCAATGGCTGCTGGAATGACCATAAGTAGGTCTGTATATGCAGTGTAATCTTGTCCAGGCCCTGCAAGTCAGGATGTAGGCTATGAATCTGAATGAATAGTAGGTAAATAGGTAGTGGCCATCCCCAAAATGCATCAGAATACAGGAAATCAAATCTATTTAATTAAAAAAAAATTAGGGGGGGGAACCCCAGACCCCATATTGACTTCTTCATGTCAATATGTTTATTGTTGTCACTTTCACTTGTCACTTCTTGCCATTAAATTAAATTATGTTGCTTATTACACTGTTACCTTGTTACTTCCATTCCAGTCTATTAATGTGCCCCACCAACATTTTTGATCACCAGCCGCCATTGGTCTTAGTCTTGAATAATTTCGCGCATCTGTGCTGTCGTAGTTGACGACGGCAAATGTAAAATAGCTACTTCTTCATGTCAATATGTTTATTGTTGTCACTTTCACTTGTCACTTCTTGCCATTAAATTAAATTATGTTGCTTATTACACTGTTACCTTGTTACTTCCATTCCATTTTGGTGCTGATAATTTGAAACAGGAATGGTGTTTTACAGTACTTTTCCTGTTCAGTATTTTCATTTGGCACTTAATTATCTGGCTACTTACCCTGTAGATGCTCGAGGGTCATTCTGTGTCAACTCAACCAGAGTTTGGCAGCTTTAGATTTTGACTTTAGAGTTTGATAGTATATCATTTTAAAGAACTAAAGTCAGTCCCCTGGTGCTGTGCTGTTTGTGGTTATGTAGCCACTAAGGAGAGGTGCAACTGAATGCGAGAGGATGATAAATCACTCAATAGACCTCTGAACAATTTGTTCCCCTCACTTCTGAAATGATGGCTACGTCCCTGGCCATGGCCCATGGGTAAACAAATGATAAGGCACCACCAAGTTAACTAACGATCGCTGTAGGCTTCAATATCATGCAAGCCCTTTATGTTTTATTTTTACTTTTTTCTACATCACAATTGCATGCTTTAATAAACGATTGTGTTTACCTACCATTACAAGTCTTGTTTGGTCTAGTAGGGAATTTGCACAATGGCGCTACTGCTGCTTGCTATGGCTAGTTCAGACTACGCGATTTGAGCCCGATTCTGCCCTGCTTCGTTCGTTGCAGACAAATTTTAAATAGACAAACGGCAAACTGACAAATTATATTTTTCTATAATCTCCCTGCTTCTGAAATCTCCGCCCAGCGCTCGTCCGCTGGTTTTCCATAAGCATTCCACTGTGCGATCATCCCAGCTGCATATGCCCTCACACAATGTTGAAATCATATGCTGGACGCTTTATTCTTTCTTTTAGTTAATGATCGGGCTATAATAAGACAACGTTGGCTATGTTCGCTGACAACAGGGGAAATTTCATTTTGTTTGTTTAGTTTGTTTACAGCCTGCGCGCAACGTGATTCCTGGCCAAACGTTAGCGATTGGTTATGGCAGATCCAGAGTGGCACTGGGCAGATCCAATAGTTTTAAACTTCAACAGACACCCGCCTTCAAGTGAGTTAACGTTTGTGAATTGCGTAGGTCCAGATTCTCTGTACAAATGAAATGAAGTACGAGAGTCTGGTAGGACCCATGTACAGCTGAAATATATGTTGAAAAAAAAGCACTCTGTGTCTAGCAATCTGCCCCTGTTGTGCAAGCACAGTATTGCAGTCTCTTTCCTGTATGGGGGGATGTCACCGCCAAAAATCACGTACAGAAACTACTTGACAACTAACACATCTGTGTACAAATATAATTATTGGGGTTACTTTCACTGCACTATAGCGCACAGTATTTCTCTGCTCGCGAGTGCAATGAAAATCATTAATTGAGAGCGTCATAAAAATGTGCTTCCTTTGCTCTCTTGCACGCGAAATAAGTAAATAGTATTATAAATATAATAATACCTACTCTTTCAGATATTTTCTCTCCTCATACTGTGCTTTTCTTTTTGGAGCGAGGTGCGCGGAGGTCCAAGCACTTAAACAAGTCCAAAGACCTGTTCAAGTTGTCAGTGACATACTTGGTCAGACTCTGTTTGCACTATTTGCACTCTGTATTGACGAAGTAGAACTTTGATTTGGTTTTGCAGATAATAGTGTTCGCACATTTCCAAATGCATGCGCAACTCGGTTAAATAAAAGTCTGTTGTTCCAGTCATATATTTTGTCATAGTAGTTTTCTTAAAATCTCGTCTCGTCTCGTTCTCGAGAACCGAATATCGTGTCTCGTCTCGTCTCGTGGGCTGAGTGTATCGTCACACCCCTATTAATACCTCATTCATTGTCCAAAATAATTCAAATTGGGTTTTGTTGTGGGTACAAAATGAATCTTGAAGAAAACTCGTCCTAAGCGTCCCCGGCGAAATTATCGTCTATGATTTGATGACTGATTTCAACGATCAATGATAGTAACCCACCACAAACTGTTCACAAGAAGTCACAAATATATAGTACTTAACTTTGCCCTTATCAGATAAAGATTATTGATGGCCAAGTGCCTCACTTTAGCGTCCCACACCCATCCAGCCACAGCATATTAGTAGGCAACAGTGCTCTTGAACGCTTTCAAGATATCTCAACTGTGGGGAGAGGTTGTGGACTAAATAAATATATATGTCATGAAGATTGATTTGAGGCAAGCATACTAATGGACAAAAAAAAAACTAGGGATAACAAATAAGGATCGGAGCCTAAAATCGATAATAACTCTGTCTCTCTCTAACATTCAGATGAGCGGTGTGGGCGGCCATACTTGGCGAGATCTATCGTGCAAATGGCGGCGTTCCAGAAAACGTGACGTAGATGAACCGTATGAATAATAAGTGTGCGCAGCTGAATGCACACGCCCCTTTTTAACCATAAATGGTCAATGCAAACATCCTCATGAATGCAATCTGCATATAAAACTGACCGATGCAAGTGTCTTGTCGGAAGCAATGGCAGAAGGACTGAGAAAAGCAAAAAAGTGAAATTTCACAGAGGTTGAAGTGGAGACACTTGTGGGTGAGGTGGAGGCCCGAAAAGTAGTTTTGTTCGGCGGTCACGGGATTGGGATAACTAACAACAAAAAGCAGAATGAGTGGCAACATGTTGCTGCAGCAGTGAACTCGGTCTGTGGCACGGAGCGCACAGTCCCAGAATTAAAAAAGAAGTGGTCTGACATAAAGGTACATATTTTTATGTACCAATAAATCGTTATGGTCCCTGAAAACCCTCTCCCTCCAAATCCTGCCATTTGCATGGTCCTCCAGCAGGGCCAGCGGTGCCATGGTGCAGCATTACGCACGGGGCTCACCGTTGTATTTATAGGGTTACGGTCAGGCCCGTCGCGAGAAGGCAAGCAAACCAAGCAGTTGCTAGCTGGACTGGGGCCCCAAGACAACGACTGGTTATGAATAAAATGCAACAACAAACTGTGTGAGCGCCCCTTTGATAGTCAATTTAGTAAAGTGCAATGACACTGTTATCGGTGTCCCCCTCGAGGGGCCCCCGAGCTGGCCTGGGGCCCCAAGACAACGACTGGTTATGAACAAAATGCAACGACAAACTGTGAGCGCCCCTTTGATAGTCAATGCAGTAAAGTGCAATGACACTGTTATCGGGATCCCCCTCGAGGGGGCCCCTCTCAGTCGCTGACAGCAGCCAGCCAGCCAGGTTTGTGATCTCTGCTGCCGACAAAATACAAAACCTCGGCAGTCATGAAGCGGAATTATGAATCAGGAAGCCATAAAAGAAAGAAGAGAAAGGAAGAGGATAAGAAAAAACAAGATAGTGGTAAGTGATAAATTACACTGGATAAAATAGCTCTACTTGCCTTGTACAAATGGTGTAATTTCGCAGCTGGCTAGCAAAAAAAGAATTATGTAAGCATAGATACCTGCCTGACGGCCAATGCTGCGTGTAACAAACTAGAACAGTTCAAATAGTGCAACTTTTTTTCGAACGGATGGAATATGGTGACAAGTTCATTAACGTTATAAGGAAGACGCAGATCTCTTCCAGAATCACTAGGCTATTTATCGTATTTAATGACATGACATTGCTATAGCTTTGCAATAGGTTTTGATGAAAGTGGCATAGTATCTCTGCTATACTAACTATTCCACCGTGATAATCTATTTACCAAATGGGGTTAGGAAAACCACACGATAATTTCCGTCCATCAAAGCAGAGTGGAATATTCATGTCTAGTTGTATTCATGCATGCCAGCTAGTGGTGCAACGGTTCACGGGTTACCCGTGATCCGTACGGATCAACCCTCACGGTTCGGGTCAAGTGATCCGCGGATCGGCTGATAAAAAGAAAATGCAGGCAATGCAGACATCCTGAATTGTAAATCCAGGGTTAGGGATTATTTACTATCCATGTTAAAAAGAAGAGGGAATAATGCCACAGATTGCAATTTTTTTAAATATTGACCATGCTTACAGGAAGCAGGATTATTACCAAATTTTTCACTTTATTTTGTTTTTACACATTTTAAGATTTTATTTAAAGTCACATTTGTATTGTAATCTCTATTGTTGTTGTTGATCCGAAAATGATCCGACCCGTGACTCAAAAGCCATGACACGATCCGAACCGGGAGTTTTGTGATCCGTTGCATCCCTGTTTTTAAAGCACCAGGTGCGTCTGTCTAATTCTCAAACAGCAGAATGCTTAAATGCCATGTTAAGCTACAAGTAGGTCAATGTATAACATTGGCTTGGGATGCCAAACATTTTTTATTTATATAAAGTGTTGGTGAACTTAAACTGTATGGCTGTAGGCTTTGCGGTGGGGGGGGGGGCTTTTGTCCATTTTGCTTGGGGCCCCCAAATTCCTTGAAACGGCCCTGGTTACAGTAATAAGACTGACCGAGAACATCTTGGATAATCAGTTTGTAATCACCCACGTAAAATGTTCTTGGACATAACCCATTTTTAATGCCTGATTTGTCATGAAAAGCATCAAGAGGAACGGACAATAATATAACGATTGTGATGAGGAGTATATGTGGCTTGGTTTTCCACACTTGGGATTTAATTGACATTTGATTATGTGTTTACAGTGTCACATAAAAATATTATGTTATTGACACATGTTGGACAGGTGCTTTATTCCATGCAGTCGCGCCGTCAGTGGACAGTATGGAGTGAAGGGATTAAATATAGAGAATTTAGATTTTGAGTTTTCATTTCGATTCTAAGGAGATGTTTCTGGAGTTATAACTGAGAAATAACGCAGTTGACTTCTGATTACATAGATTTAACGCATGATACGGGTTTAAATTAAATGTATGTGCCTATGATAATTTAAACATAATCGTTCTTCTCACTCTACATTTCTTCTGTCTGACTTCAGTTCACCACCACACCATCTGTGTCGCCAATTCAAATTTTCCTCCAAACTGTGCGTGCGCATGGGTCAGAGTTTGCTTAGGGCTGCGCACATTCTCCTGTCAAGTTAGTTTTTTATAGATCACAACCTTGGCGTGGAAAGTCACGTACGCCACTTTCAGCCCCGTTCTGTGAGTACGCAACGGTTATAAATGAGACCCCTGGAGATATAAACATTGTAGTTAGTTTAACGTAGTTATTTAGTTTAATGATAAGACAGGGATCAACAAATTAAGTTTCATAGATCAGCACTGTTGCTTTTTTTACATATGTATTATTATGTAATAGTAAAAACTAAATAGAAAAAATGTAAATCTCCTTACATGTACATTGAGAAATCAATGTCTAAATGTGTTAGAGCAACCTATCACGTTTAGGGATACAATGGCCAATCACATTCAGGGATACAATGGCCAGGGCTGGTTCCACCCACTTCGTCCCGAAAAGAACAGAAAAGATAGTGAGCAGGAAGATACTTTGCGAGCAAAGTACATTAAGTTAGGAGTGGTTCTCATAGCTCCGGTAATACCTTGGCCTTGCAGAGGAGAGAGATTTTCTTGTTGCTCCGTGTCTCCTCCAACCTTTCCACCGTGTTCTGATATTCCTCCCCAGACTGCTGAAGTTTATCTTGCAGAAAATACCTTTAGCGTGACAGCACAAGCCTGCAGAAGATGATGTTGGGAGAGATTACCAAGGCATTGGTTGGGGCAATTATATTCATTACAAAACTTGAAATAAAGAAAAATGTTATTGAAATGGCTCACAGATTGGTGCTAGAGAGCACTACACGTTAAAAAAAAATCGAATTTCCAATCAGAAATGCATGAAGACTTTATTCAACAGAAGCTGGAAATATTTTTGTAAAAAGTAATGATGAGGCCTTTGCTTATCGCCAAACAGGGATGGAGCTTGGCTTCATTCCAAAACTTTTTCCTACGCTTGCTCCTCATTTCTTATTCACTTTAGGTAGTTAAGTGGAAAGCGGGTGGAAGGGGGAGCAAAGTGGAATTCAGCTTAGCTGCTTGAGCGTCAAGTTACCGTCTACTGTTGGCGATCTGGACCAATCACCACCAACACCCAAGTTGGAGGGGGGGAGGACAAAGTCAGAGTACACATCCTGCAGTGTGGAGTTATAGCATACTCTACTGGACAAACTAGGCAACATAAACCTCAAAGTTTACCAGAATTGGTTAATTTTCAATAGGCCTATTGGTTCAACTTTATTACACAAGTTGAAGTGCGATCTGTAGAGCTTCCTATACATTCAATAATCAAAGAAACTGCAAAGCATCTGCACCAACCATCGATGTATCAGGAATATTTAACTAATTTCTAATCTTAATTAAATTTATCGGAAGAATTGAGGCGTATATAAATGCAGCTGGTCCTTTGATGAACAACGTGCCTACCAAGCAACAGGTTGGCAACTATTGAAACGCCCGAACACTGAAACGCCCTGGAATCTATACTGCAACGGCATGGATTACATTAAAGACATAAATGTGTGTTTGTTTATGGGCGTTACCTGGTATTTGAAAAGTATCAGTGAAATAGCCTACTAATTGGCTGTTACACTGATCAACTCTTCCAGAATTTTTCTTCTTGGTTTCTCCACCCCCTGTGTTTTCAGTTATTCCCTCCCCACTTCAAAGGATCGCAAAAGAGAAACTAGTAACCATACAATAATGATAGTTAAACAACATCATGTCTCTGGAGCTCTGCCATCACTTCCCTTAAAATCAGATGCATCTTTTTCCCCCTGGTCTTCTGCTCCAAAAATGTTTACTTTTCCCAAGATTTCATAGAAAAGCCAAACGTCCACAGTCTCAACCCATTTTGCCTACATGAACATTTTGTTATTGTATAACTACCATACTGCTATCATTAGGTGGATACCAGTAACAGTGCACATTTTTAGATCTGTACTCTTTTAAGAAAGTCCTTAATTCTCTTGTGAAATGTGTGCTTGGAGTTTTCTTGATGTTGTGTGCTTATCAATCGACATTTTCTGTGAATGGGGCTTCATGTAGTTCAGGAATGTCAGTGGCTCTACAGGATAATGCAGTTTAATAGTGTTCTTTAGGTTAGGAGTTTGAATCCTGATTAGAGCATTATGAACAAGCTGAACATGACATTCTGCCATTGCAACTCATTTAAGAAACACAACATTGAACAGCACCTGAAATTCATCAGGCAATCAACATTACGGCTCATTAGTTTCAAAGAATCGGACTGCCAAGACACAGTATGGCATGAAGGGAAACTTCTTCGTTAAAATATTTTTGTCATATTTTATGTCT
Organism: Gadus morhua; assembly: GCF_902167405.1. Taxonomy (NCBI): domain Eukaryota; kingdom Metazoa; phylum Chordata; class Actinopteri; order Gadiformes; family Gadidae; genus Gadus; species Gadus morhua. The sequence continues at coordinate 14,390,639 of NC_044060.1, forward strand.
TCCGTTAGTATTCTTGACTACAAATGTTTAATTTCCCCAGAATTTCAAAGATTTTTCAGGTTTGAAGAAAGCCCTTAATTAACTTGAGAAATGTGTGCTTTGAGTTTTCTGGATGTGCTGTGCTTAGCAATAGACATTTTGACCATGTGAATGAGGCTGCAGTTCGGGTTTATTAGTGGAACATCTTTCCTTAAAGGAATACTTCACCGGTGGAGATTTGAAGGTTAATGAAGTAAATAATCATATATATTATAAATGTGCAAAAAAATCGGTTCATCCTAGCCTGAGAAAAGGCAGAAAATTAAGAAATCCTCCAACTAACACATGCAGTGCATTGCACTCGCTGCACCGCCTGCCTGTTTCCGTTTGGAGGGGGTCCTCCGCGAGTGTTAGCGCGAGGTAACTTTGTGTAAACATATCCCCGTTATACTTTGACTGGTTTAGACATCTGCCCTCGTTTTTTCAAACGCATTATTTATATATTACTGTACAGCATAAAAACATTTGCTAATTACATTAGCTCAGCATATCAAGTATTTGTAGGCCTACTCAACCTTTTCTCCCTATTTGAAATGAGTGTTTGTCTTATAAAGTAGGCCTACTTTAGTATAAAAGCACTTGGGTTAGTAAACAAATCACAACAACCAACATGAATTTGAAGTTTTATTCATGGAAAAATATGAACTATTTACAAAAATAAAACGTGTAGTGTGTGTTTGCTAGAGTCAAAATAGTCACAGCTCATCTTGAGCATCTACTGTCTCCTGGTAGCCACGGTACTGCCCATTTTGTGCTGGGTAATTAGCTCTGATGGCCTGGACAACACAGGAAGCCGATACTGTCTAAGAAAGAAAGAGAACAACATTAGCAAGATAAATTATGCCTTGAGTAGCCTATACAGCATTACAGACTTCAAGCTAACGTAACGTAGCCTATAATCTGCCAATAAGATCGGCTATTTTCGGATAGCTACATTGTCAAGTTCACCAGGACTCAAAACTACTGTAGCTAATGTGTTAGTAAAAAAACCAACACTTATGCCGCGTTTCCACTGCAGGTTGCGGTACGGTTCGGTTCGCCTCAGTCCGGTAGGAAGTTGGCGGTATAGCCCAACTCAGTTCCGTCGCCCGGAAGTGACGATTCTGTCGACCATTCAACGGAGGGGGTGTGTAGCTCGAATATTCCGGCACCCTTTCAGGCATCTCAGACTCAGTACCCGCACGGAGGAGTACTGAAGACGAGGGCAAAACGAGTAGGGCTCAGTCCAGGTCACGCCCACTTTTGGCGGTGGCAACGCAATCCGTACCGCACCTTTGCGAACCGAACCGTACCGCACCCTGCAGTGGAAACGCGGCATTACTCTATGCTCAGACGTCTGCTTTTCCCGGCGGGCTTTGGCCGGCGTTTCCAGTACACTTTCTGGGTCCGGAAATATGTATCCACTACCCAACTGTTCAGTGAGGCCTAAAGCCTGGGGTGCGAAACTCGGGTGATCGACAACACACACGTCCGTGTCATCCTCCGATTCCGTCATTTCGTCCAGAAGTAATTGGCCCCGCTGGAATTCTCGGCAGCAGACAGACTCTTGTTCTGTGTCCATTGGTGCAGTGAGAGCTGCAGGCACCACCAATCCGCCCCAGCTCGAGCCATTGCAGGCTCCTCGTCTGTGGCAGGCAGGTCACCTGCCTCGGCTGTAGCGGCGGCAGCTTCAGCCAACTCCTGTTCCTCCATAGCCCTCAGCTGCTCGTCGCTATATTGTGGCTCATAAAGGTAGCCACGAACATCCGTTTCTACCATAATTTCTTCAAAATCCCAATCCTCTATATTGTGTCCGTCTGCGTAGTGAGTACCTTCGGCCAGGATTTCTGCAGGTGAAGTCTAACGCACTGTCACTGATCTGTGATAGGTCTGTTAGCGCATTAGGTCCCACCCCCCATGGGCGGATTTGAAAGGGTGGGACTAGTGTTTGTAGTCTCAATAGAAATCCCCCCTCTTCCTTCTGGGAATGACGCAAAATTACGATTTTTCCATCATTGCCAGAAGGAAGTGTAAGAGGTAAATACGGATTTCTCCCGTCTCAGGGGAAAATGAGATAGTGTTGCATGACCATTCAAAAGTATGACTGGGTTTCTAACAATGCAAAGCTTAATGCAAATGGGTGGAGTGTTCCTTTAAATATGACAATTTTATGTTATATTTATGTATCTTCCATTAGTGTGTTCTTGACTTCTAATTTTGCTCGGACCCCGTTAATCACAGCTTGCGGTTATATTTAGATTTGGGTTTCATCTGTAATTTGCATGTAAATTAGGTTGGCCAAATATTAACCGAATAGAGAGTAAGTTATGGATGGATGGATGGACGGATAATTATATAGCCTACCTATATTATATCTACAGTTCTGTCATGGTATAATATTTTTTTTATTGCATTATCTTATCCAAAACAAAATCATGTTTGTCCTGACTCACACAAATCTTCATATGCAACAGGAAACACTGGGACATGCAGTTTAAAACCGTATCCTAATCAAGCAAAAGAGCTAAGCAAAAAAAGGTTATAGATTGAACTCCCACCTCTAGAATGGATGGGGATAGTTAGGTTTCAAATGCGTTTCTTTGGGGTTCCCATCTCTGTTATTACACTGTGGCAAGAGATGACACATTTTCAAAATGGCGGTAGGAAGGGAGGCTGTGATGACTGGTTTAACTCTGCACATTTACTAAACACCTATAACGCTAATGTCTGTCTGGGCCTACGATTGATACTCCAGCTGTAAATATAAAAGGTTCTGTAGGCTGTGACAGCAAACCCTTAAAATAAAACAGATTACAGCGACACTTCTGGCATGATTGGAACCATGAAGTCTTAGCCTACTATTGATTGTCCAATAGTCATTTCGTTTTTTTGTTTTAACCTTATTTAGGTATTTTATAGATCTTTACAACCTTGTTTTTTATCAACTAATATAATTTTCCTTTAGGAAAATCTTAAAGGTTTTAAGACTATAAAGATGTGTTAAGTGATATTATCCAAAAGTTGTTGATTAGCACTGTATTGTAAGAGGACTGTATTGATTCATCACACATATAGGGTATCTGAGAGTATTTCAGAGCTGTTCCCTGGGCAACGTCAGAGTTCACAAATCATATACCTCCCCCTCCCCCTTCCTAGTTGACACAACCGATTCGGTTTGTTTTCTGTAAGGGGTTTCAACCTTCCACAATTGATTGCAGTGCTGAACTTCGGAGAGGTGACCTCTCTGAAACATAATAAAAAATGACATTTGTTTTCCTTTTTTTGTTTTATTTACAGGATGGAAAACCTTATTTTGACAGCATTTCTCTCTAGAATAATGACCTTGTTCTTTCCTTTTTGATCAGTCTCTTCTTCTCCTCACAGGTAAATGAATAGCAAATCACTTTCTTGACTTTATTTTTTTGGTACTTACTACACACACTCCTGGTTCTACCAGACCTGGTAAAAAAAGTAGGCCTACTGGTCTACTGCAATTGTGACAATGAGCATCTTAACATGATATATGAGATAATCATTCAGCATAAATATATTCTTATATTTCATTGTCAGCATCTTTGTCCATTATTGTCCCCCTCGGTAACTTTGCAAGACATCCATTTAAAATGTCATTGTTTTCATTACTTGCCTTGACAATGCTATTTTAGTAGGCTGTACTTTTCCCCAACGTAGTTGTCCTTTGATTCATGAGTGGAGAGTTGACACAATAAATCGCAGTGCAAGCAGTTATGTTTATGTAATAACTGAAGCACAACACTTAAAGCATTAACAAGAAAGAAATCATCATTCGTTTTTCAAATGCACTGCTCTTCGTAAAGATATATTTTCTAATTGATCCAGTGTAGCCATGTTATTTATAGACTGTGTGCATCTGTTTTTAGGCATGTGTGTTACTAAAAAGATTAAGAACTATTTTGACCATAGCGTTGAAGTTACATAGTGTTCTTATCATTATACCCATATAATCGGCCAACATTCTTGCATATGACAATTTTTGCAAGATGTAAAACTACTAAAGAGTAGGTTAGAGTAGTCAAATTAACTTGCCGACCTACTAATCCTGTCAACCTACCAACCAATTAACAATCCCCACATGCAAAAACTGGTCAGCCAACAGGTGGTCGTGTTTTAGTCATTAAAGTCGAATTGATCAAAATTCAACATATTATTGCCCTCAGACCAAGCCGCGTGCTGCGCTCCGTCCATCTCTGAGGCGACCTGGTTTCCACTGGCCAAAGCGTGACTTTGTCCACCGATAGTGGCATCACAGTCTGGGCAGAGTCTGCTCTCCATTGCCCCTCCGCACTCCGTTATGATATAGACATGGCCGTTGGGACACTTGTACCAGTGACCAGGTGGCAACTTCAGAGCTGAAACGACCATCGCCTTCTCCTTATCACTAATGCCAAGGCCTGTGTAAGGGATCTTTTCTTCTATATCCTTTAGGGCCAGCTTCACTTTGATTGCGTCTTGTTCTGTGAATGAGTCAATCTTATCCAGAACCTTCCTGATAGCATCTACCTCAGCCTGTATTTCTGTCATTTGTTCTCTTGCGTCTGCCATTGTGCACCGTGCGTTGAGTTCAGCCAAAAGGGTGAGTCTCTGCAGTTCCTTTTGCAGATCTGAGACTTGTTGTTCAGTGAATTTCTGATTTGGGTGAAGAAGCCATTGGAGGAACTCATCGACTTTGTCTGTGAAACTGAGGCAATGGTTTCCAGTCATCTCCTTTCTTTGGATCTTGAGAAGCATGGCGGCTCTCTCAATAAAAAGCATTGTATGTTCCAGACCCAGCAAGTCATTAGCGGTGAGATCTGACTCTGACAATTGGCTTTGAACATGATCTTGACACTTGTACGGCAAATATGTAAGAAGTTGTCTGTGGAAGTAGCCTTTTTGCCATTGCACTTTGATGGTGTTTCTTTTAGTTTCAATATCTATCTTGTGTCCATTTATCTTCTCCTTGACTTTCTCTATCTCGGCCAGGCTGCGGTTGATGTGAGAGCCGTAGCGAAGGTTCCTGCGGATCGGAGTGCGACATCTGGGGCAGTCTTTCAGTTTGATAACCATCTGCTCGTTGTCCTCTGACTTCTGGTCCATCTCCATGTATGTGTCCATAGCTTTGGACTCAACAATGTGACCGCAGTCCTCCAGTTGAATGAAGTAAGCCTCGGGATCGTCCTCAGAGCCGAAGAATATTTCTGTGACCTCGTCTTGATCACAGACGCGACATTTGTTTGGACATTTGTCTCCGCAGAGGCCTATGCAGGGGTGGCCGCAGCCCAGCATTTTGGAACAGGGCTTCATGCATGGCGGGCGGTCACAAGATTCGTGGCAACGCTTGCTGCAGCTTTGGTGCTGACATTGCCATGCGCAAGGCTCTGCGCAAGGGGCACAGGGTTGTCCACAACGTTTCTTGCATTTGCTGTGGATGCAGACGTTCTCGCAGGGCAGCTTGCATGGAGGGCACTCACCGGTGCAAGGTTCCCTGCACTTATGGGAACAAATGAGCAGACGTTCACACTGGTAGGAGCATGGGAGGTGATAGCGCCCCTGGTTGCATTCGTAGCAAGTACCAGTACAGCTGTGGCCGCATTTCAGCTGTAGGTCACATCGGGTCCTACACTTAGGCTCATAGTCCTTTGTCTTGTAGAAGCAGTTATCACTCTGGGTATGTCCACACTTGAGGATGAGGGGGACCATTACCCTGCATTTGAAGTCAGAAGGGTCCATGTAACAAGGGATCATTTGCTTGTGCCCACAACCTGGTATGGTCTTCTCAATCTTCACTGGACACGCTGGGCATTGATGGTGACAAGCCAATGGGCACACACTGTGTCCACGAACACACAGTTTTCTCTCACACTGTTTCTCACACTTGTAGTACTTGTGCTGGGGGTCATAAGGGTGGCATACTCGAGCACAAACATGACCGCAGTCCAAGCGGAACTCACAAGGCATCAAACACCCCCCTTCGGGGGCTTTTTTAAAGTCCTCAGAGCAGGCGGCCTGAATCTGTTTTACTGGGTGGTTCTGACAGCACAGAGTGAGCGCTTTGCCCATCTGATCCTTCTCTTTCAAGGTGCCGAAGATATTGCTCCACAGTTTGACTTTGCTCAGTATTGCACTGTTTCCAATGCAGTAGAGGCCTTTCTTGGCGCGTGATAATGCCACGCAGACACGGTTGGGGATGCTCAAGAAGCCCACACTGCCCATGGTGTTGCTGCGGACCAGAGACAGCAAGACAATGTCGTTCTCCTCCCCTTGGTACTTGTCAACCACATGCACTTTGACCCCTGCAAACTCGGAGGAGCGCATCATATTGCGCAGGCAGAAGAGCTGTCCGCTGTACGTGGTGAGGATAGTAATCTGTTCTGGATTGTAGTCCTGCATCAGAAGATAGCGACACAGAGCAACTACAAACATGGCTTCATGTTGGTTCTCGTGACTCTTCCCATCTCTGAGGTTTTCCTCTAGGTGTCTGTGCTCCAGGAAGAACAGATTGGTTTGGATGCCCTGTGATGAAGCAGACAATCGAGAATATACATTATGGCTCTGAAAGGATCATCTATTTGGAGTATACAAGCATTAAAATACATTTAATAGGAGGAAAGAGAGACGTTAGGAGAAACTTTTAAATGTAGAAGGGACAAAGATGTCTGCCACCCTGAGGCAGAGGCAGTGGATTCAACAAGCACCTTGACATTGTCGTAGTCCATGACTGACGGGTGGTTCTCCAGCTCAGGGTAGATGTGAAGAGTCAGGAGGCGGGCGATTTCGGGCCTCATGCGATGCTTGACCCGACGACCAAACACGCACGCATGCACGCACACACACACACACACACATACACACACACACACAAACACACACACACACACACACACACACACACACACACACACACACACACACACACACACACACACACACACACACACACACACACACACACACACACACACAGCTCGTCATTGTTTGATCTTTTGCTTACAAACCAATAAGGGACAACAGTGAAGTTTTGAACCAAAATTCAGAAAATATAATATAATATTTGGTTTTGCTTTCATTGTTTCAACATGTTTTATTTATATTAATTATGTTTTGTATGTAGAAAGACCCATACATATTATTTAACACACAACTTATGTCCACAACATTTCATATTCTGTGACCGAGAAGAGTGAATATTTCCAGCCTTTCTTAAATCAAGGCAGGAGGCTGCCATTGTACCAACCTGATAGTTGAGCCTGACGAAAGGGAAACCAGATTTCACCAGCCTCTCGAACATGGAAACCTCCAGATTGAAATTCTTGGCCAGATCGTACACTGTAGCACTAGGCCGCAGCTACCAGGAGAGAAAACATCATATATGTATATGTATATATGTATGTGTTTTAGTTCAAAGCATGTCCCCTTTAAGGGCCTTGGTCATTGAACAGCAGCCTACTCAAGTAAAATACTACAACATTTGTTTGAGAAATAATGTGTCAAGTTGCTTTGCTTATAGCATATGTGATTGACACTTCTAATCAAGCGGGAATTATTGACTCTGCAATATTTCACTTGTTGTTGTTTGACCCCTAATCTAACCCCCTCAGGAATGGAGCTTGCATTAGAGTTCTGAGTATAGAATACAGAGTATGTCACACAAACAATTTCAATGCACATCCTGTATGAGACAAATAAAAAACTTTGAATCTTGAATCCTTGAATCCTGAATCCTAATGTGTCCACATTATAGTGACAAAGGGAATATTCCCAGGGAAAGGGCTTTATTCGTTATTCCCTTTTCCTTTCAAAGGGCCTCTATTTTACCAGCAGGTTTGCTGATGTTGATTCGCCAGTATAAGCTGTTTCAAAGTCGACAGTGTGGTAACATCGCCACGTGGTATTGCCCGTCCAGGTGTATGAAAGTAGGATTCATAATATTATGGTATCTAGATCTTCATTATCGTTAATTTTAACTAAAGTGCTGAAGTGACAGCTTTAAGACCCAACATGTGTTCTCTGTTGTTGTTGTTGTTGTTGTTGTTGTTGTTGTTGTTGTTGTTGTTGTTGTAGTACCTGCTGGTGGTCTCCGATGAGGATGAGGTGCTGACACTCTGGGTTCAGAGAGGTGATGGTGTGGGCCTCCAACACCTCAGCAGCCTCCTCCACTATCACCAGCCGCGGACGCACTTCCTGCAAGATCTTACGGAACTTGGCCGCCCCTGTGGTCGTCATGCCGATGACCTGGTTGAGCAGTACACAACATTTTGATGTTTGGGTAAATGAAACCTCTTGAATCGTATGTCTTAGTTTTACCAAAAGGTGTTCAAATAAAAAGATAAGCAACTTGGCTGAATATGTGCATTGACCACCAGGGGTGCAAATGATTGTAGGCAGTATGCTTGATATTGCATATAATAGTGAATTTCCAATACCCTGTGAATAGCCCACTTAAAGCTTAAGTAGATGGAGATTAAAATCCCATCTCCGTGCGTTACACACAGTCTAGCACACTACCCGCGGTTCTCAAGCATGATACTGCAGTCTCTTTCCTTTCATGTTCCTTCATCCTGGATGGCATAACTCTCTCACTCTATAATAGCTGTGGTTATACCTTGGCGTTGCGGAGGAGACTGATTTTCTCGTTGAGCCGCACCTCCTCCAACCTTTCCACCGTGTTCTGGTATTCCTCCATGGACTTCTGAAGTTGATCTTGCAGAAAAGACCTGTAGCGTGACACCCATAGCCTGCAGAAGATGACGTGGGGAGAGAAAAACACACCATTTTCTTTTACGATCCTCATCAGGAACTTCAGAACTTGGACCCTGTGGACGTCATGCCGTCCTTTTGGGGATACTATTTTTGTTACAAAACTTGAAAGAAAGTTCTATCCCATGAAGCAGGGGTTCTCAACCACCTGGCCGTGGACCGATAGCGGGTAGTGCAGGATTGGCCAATGGGCCGCAGAGGTTTAAAAATAAAGCCAACTTTTTTTTAGATACTTATTGCATACTGTTAACAGACGATGAACAAGCTCATCTTTGTTTTTATTGGCTTGATTTTTACACAGTACATCACAGCCGTGTTGTTACACTGATAGACTGCTACTGTCTATTGATAAAACTGTGTTTTTATTCTTAAAGGTCCCATGGCATGCTACTTTAACAATGCTTTAATTTAAATATTAGTGTGCCCCAAAACACAGTCTTTGAGGACGTTCCCGAAATTCAGCCGTGGTGCAGAATTACAGCCACTACGAGCCAGTCGCACATTGAGCTTTCCCCAAATGCGCCGTTTCGGTGTCTGTAGCTTTAATGCAAATGAGGAGGAGAGAGGCGGGTCAAGGAGGAGGATGGGGGTGTGGCCCTGAGCAACTTGCGGCCACGGTACCATGCGCTCTATTTACAGTGGATGTATCGCAATGGCGAGGCGCACACAGCCTTTGGCCGTGTTCTGTAAATATCTAGAACACTCCCACGGGAGTCCTGGAGCTCTATATCTAAATATTATCATATTATACATAGATATCTATTGTGTATAATATATATTATCACCGCCAAAAGCTGTGTGAGCTTCCAGACGATATTATGGATCTCAAACGACTGCGTCGGGTTCTCCGATGTCTCTGGTTCTTCCATGTCCACATCAATCTGAAGTAGGCTGAACAACAACATGGAGGGGAAAGGGATTGTTGTCCGCAATTGTTGAGCGCGGTTGTCTTCCGCCGGAGCCTCGCTTTCCAGGGACCACCGCCTCGGCAGCGGTCAGCGCTTAGGCACCACCGCCTCCTGCAGCGCCGAGGCGGTGGTTCCTCGGCAGCGGGCACAAACACATGTGACGCTAGCTCGGTCGAAGCTCATTGTCTCATTGGCGGGCCAAATTCTCTGGGCGGGCAAGACAGAGAAAGGGGTGGAGCTTGGCCCCTTATGACGATATATGGGGCCACATTCCAAATCAGCGCGCCTGAGCTTCAATTTTTTCACAGGCGAGCAGTATACCTAGTGCTTGTTTTACACCGAACGCAAGTTTTAGCCAATGGGGGACGATAGGCAGGCTAGGGGAACTCAAATTAATGTTAGAAAACCTCGTAAAGTGATTTTCATGCCATGGACCTTTAATAATGGTCCTACAGTATCTGTGTTCATAGGTTAGGTTAGGCAGGCATAGAATGGTTTGTGTCATGGTCGCTGCATTAGCGACCCCTACTGGTTGGTCGGGGCAGCTTTAACAACAATAAGACACCACAAGAAGCATGGCTTTCTGGACTGACGTTGGGGGTCAGGATGGTGCTAGAGCACTTTACATTAAAAATGTTAATTTCCTTTAAGAAAAGACTATCTGCACATTCATGCATTCTTATTTTTTAAAGGGGGTAAAGGGGAACTCCTCCCCCCTTACCCCCCCCCCCCCCCCCCCCCCGCCCACACCCCTCTTACGCACTTATTGTATGTAGTACCTCCAGTCACTTAATGTACGCACTTATTGTATGTATTGTATGTATATTTACTTGCACTTAAAAATAGTACGTACCATTGTGTAGCATCTTATCCTAGCTATCCTTGTTGTATATGGGGAATCGGTTTACCTAACAATCGTTAGTGCTTGGCACTTGTTACTATGACCATCCTCACTGTACCAACGGTGATTTATTGTTTCTCTTTCTTCTGACAAATGTACTTATTGTAAGTCGCTTTGAATAAAGGCGTCTGCTAAATGCCCTAAATGTAAAATGTGAATTTAAACCCTGAAGAATCAAACCACAATCTTACAACATTTTCTTCTGTTTTAGTTTCTATAACCAAAGATAATCTACCTTTTCACATATTTAAAGCTTCTTTCTGCATTACATACATTTATTTTTTAAAGAAAGTAATAAGTGAAGTCAGGATAAATAATTGAAAAAAAAGGTCATGAGGAAGTGAAAGTGAAAAAAGTTCACCCATACCGATAAAGTCTCCATCGTTCTGCAAAACTCAGTTGCCGAACGTCATCTATGGCCATTTCCTCTGCTTCAGTCATATCTGATTCCTTATCCAGTTCCTTCCGGAATTTTCTCTTCATACATTTCCTCTGGTTTCTTTGCATCTGAAAAATTCAGAATAACGTAATATAATAAGGTTTTATTCTAGGTTACAATTACAATTACAAAGTATGAAAGAACTACGATTGCTTAGATCACTTGTCTGTATTATTTCAGATGAATAAGTTAAAGGTTTAGCGAGTGAAATTCATGATACAGCCATGGTCTATTCGCTCTTCCTAAATACTCCCATTGCCGTTGAGCAAGGAACTCCAATTTTACTTTCTTTATTTTATGAGGCACTTCTTAGCTGCCTTGACATGTTAAAAAAAACACTTCAAAAAGCATCTAAGAATTTATAAAATATGTATTAAAGATGCATGACGTCACTGTTCAACAGAAACAAGGCTGTCAGCTTTACCCGCCATTCCCGGTCACTCTGGCCCCCCTGTCGGCGGACATTCTTAAAGTTCATTGCCAGAATCTGTTCCTCTGCCTGGTGCACTTCCTGCTGCCTTATCATCCTCAAATTTGGACGCTCAAAGCTGACTTCCATAAATCGCTCATTGTGAATCTGGTCTGCTTCCTCAGCGATCTGGATCATCTCATCCGCTTCCGCTTCTGGGTCAGATTCTGGGTCTGATGCATTGAAACCAGGAATTGAAAATATTATTTACGCAAATCTTATTTACGCAAAAAATGTGTGTATACAGTTTACAGGAGATTTGTGTACTGACTTATGTCAATCTACTGTTATACAGACTGTGATAGTCAGTGTAGCCAGGGATATTACAAAATGTATAAAAAATATATCATTCAAATTGAATTTAAATGTAATTTAAATATGAAATAAATGTTCTGAAGCTATTTTATGTGATCAAATTATTTGTTTCCTTTCAATTGTCAGGGTATAGAAGAAAGTCTTTGAAAGTATCTAACCTAAAAAAAATCCCTCAGGCCTCCCTCCAAATCCACTCCCCCAAAACACATGATTAGCTGGCAAGCAGGCCTCGATATTAATGATTGCCTGCTTGCCCGGTGTCTGTGATCGGGCAACTTAAATGCGACATTTAGTTGCATGTTCGGGCAAGTATTTCTTTTTTTTTTAAAACGCTAACGTGGGTCCATCTTGCCGGCGGGTAAAAGTTAACTGATTGCGGTTGTGACTACCCCGCTATCGGTTTCATCAACACAATTTCTCTACATTACGGGTGTAGTATGTTGAGGACAGTTTAGGACACTATATCAACAAAAATCTCAACGACAGGTTGCTATTGATATCTGTGCGAGAACAGCACTTCAGGTCCCATGACATGCCACGAGGTGTGGGTTGATTAGCCGTTACAAGCTGTTTTGGAAATCTGTCCCTTATGACTTCACAGGTGGGCGTGTCCACCTAGATGTGTGACGAAAGATGAGCAACGTTTGCTACAGTCCACTGGTTAGGCTGGTAGACTGATCTGTCCAGCTCACATCTAGTTGGACACGCCCACCTGTGATGTCATCAGCCCACACCTGGTGGCATGTCATGGGACCTTTAAATCTACGTTCCGGCTGCTATCTGTTTTAGGGGCCGTCTACAAATTACACCCCACAGACTTCAACGTGGAATTGTTTCAGGAAAGAAATCACCACAAATCAATAAAAATACATTTTGTCATTCTCATCGATGTAGTAGTTGCCAATGGTGGGCTGTTACTTACTACAGGGGATTATTTGCTGATAATGAATCATTATATTACTTTGCATTATAGCGAATCGGGATGCAATTAATAGTTTGAAATATTCACCAAAAATCAATAAAAATAAATGTTTCAATAAATTAATATATCAATTAATTAATTTTGAGGCCCCAGTGTTTCTTCTGTTGGGCTAGCTGGTTTGAAAGCGTTGCAGCCATAATTGTTATGTTTTGTATTTGAATAAATTATTATAATTCAACAAATACTTGTTGGTTTACATTTTCCATTTTGGGCAAGTTTGTTTTGCTATTGGGCAAATACAACATAACAGAAAAAGCTTAAAAAGCTTAATGTTAAGGCCCGCAATCTGTCTTTAAAGACTTGTGGAAGACAGTGGTCATGTGCAATGAGCGCAAGAGAATGAAAATGCTTTCGGGTGTAATGAGGATTTATAAATATGACAAAAATGCTTTGCAATGAAATAAATTGCCAACCCTAACTTTAAATTTGTACAGCCCTTAAATATGGATGGCTGTTTTCTTCAACAGTGACGGAACCAGCAGGGCAACCATTAAAGTAGTTGACTATTTTGTTGTTAAGCAGGAACCTCACCTTCATGTGCTTCCTCTTCCGCTTCCTGCTGGAAGAATGTGGGACCTAATCCCAACCACTCAACCATCGGACTCTGCCTTTTTTCTCTTGAATGCAGCTCTTCGTACCAGCCAGCTTGTTGGGAGAATTGCATGGAAGATTAATGATGTGCATTAAAAATATCATATGAATAATATGAAAAACAAACTAATAACTTACGGCAGTAAGGCAGTTCCAGACTGGGCCAGTGTCTATCTGAAATGTAATTCTGTAGAATGTTCTCCCGGAGGACCCCCTTCTGACTGCACTGTAGTTGTACCGATTTATCATTGATTTCATCCTCCCGACTTCTTATATTGCTTATAATCTATTTAAAAAGGTTTAATCGAGTCAACATTGTATTTGTAATTGTGTGGGACATTGTTCAAATAAACGAAAAGCAACATAAAACATAACAAAAAAGTTGCTCAGGTGGATAACAAAAGTATCTGACCTAAGTACAGCTTTCGGTTAGTCGGTTAGCCAGCCAGCCAGCCAGCCAGCCAGCCAGCCAGCCAGACAGACAGACAGACAGACAGACATTAGCGGTAGGTCAGTTTGTCAAGGGATCTCACCTCTGTAAAAGCATATCGTAGGTGATTGGGCATGTTTATATCCAAATTCCCCTTGCGGAAGTCTTCCATTAGATGTTTAAGGTTGAAGGGCTTCAGGTCCTCGCTGTTGCTCCGGCCCCCAACTCTCACAATGCCATTTCTTAGAAATGTATGGATACCTTCAAATATCCAAAGGAAGACGAAGCAAGAGAGCAAAACTTAAAGCAGTTTGAAGCAATTTGTAGAGTGGAATATGAGCAGAATAGGGTTGTACTCTCACAGAATTCCCAAAAGATGTTACCCATTCCAATACAATTATATAGTGAATTTCACATTAAAGCTGAGGTGTGCAAGTTTACCAGAATTTTTTAATTTTCAATAATGCTTAAACTTCATTAAACATGTTGAAGAGTGATATGTATAGCATCCTGATAGGCTGAGTGACAAGAAGAAGCTCATTCTAGAAGAATCATGTGCATAGAGCTGGAAAAATCAATGATCAAAGGAACTGCAAAGCATCTGCCCAAAACATGGGTGTATTGAAAGAACCATGTTACGGTACTTATTTCTAATCTTACTTGGTAACTATATCGGAAATTGTAAGGAATCGATTATCAGTTCATATCTATACAAACAAAAAATTGTGTTTGCTCATAGCAGTTGGCGGAGAGCGATTCACCTATAGAATTAAGCTCTTCAGTGTTTTCTCCTGCTTTTAATCCATGTAGAGCGAGGTGAGAGAGGCTCGTTGGGCCTGGTCGAGGGACGAATTGAGACCAATAGGAAGGGTCTGTGGGCCACATTGGCTGTGGTGGCAGTGGTGCCTGCTTACCCTCCAGGAACTGGTCCAAAGCGTGGTTTGTGTAACACACGACAAGCATTGGCGCAGCCTCCTGATCGGCACTCCAGAGTCCCTGGTTGGTCAACAGAGCCTTGGCGATTTTAAGGCCGACATGGGTCTTCCCTATAGACAGATCAGAAATGTAGTTGCAGCCTAACAACAGCACGAAATGATTGTCAAGCTTTACTTTCCTGAGAAACCATAATCGCAGGTAAAGTGGAAACCGCCCTAATTTGAGTATGTTTTATCCTGAGTCTGTTGTTTGAGCTAGCCTGAAAGGGCATGGGGGCCGTTAGCAATTGCATGATTCCCCGTCTCCAGCATGCATCTGTCCCAGACCACCAGATTAACTCAGGACCAAATACATTCCCTCACCTCCTACACTAGATAAGACATTTCTTGACTACAGTGTCTCACCAAAACAAAAGCTTCTGGTTTTAATTGAAACATCAAATGTTTGTCGACCATTCAGAGACAATCATCCAAAAAACTAGATGAGAATGATACGGATTTGGAAATCCCATTTTTGCTATCAATGATCAGGTAATCCTCCTTAATTTTTGGATTGGATAACCTTGATCCAGATACAAACTGAAAAAAAAAGCATTGATGTGGATCCAGCCAGGATTGGAATATGAGATCTAATCCTACAGTGTGTTCCCCCACTTTTCGTACCTCTCATCCCAGCACAACTTTGCCAAATCAGAGAATATGTGAACCTATCTGAAATCAGCTTTAAATAAATAAATGTATGTATACATAAATATATGCATAAAACTTGAATTGCAAATCAATATATATTTTTGATCTATGGTTAAAGTAGAAGTGTCTACCAGTGCCAGGGGGTCCTTGTATGATGGCTAGCTCCTTAGTGAGAGCCAATTGAAAGGCTTCCATCTGAGACTCGTCCAGGTCGAGGGTCTCCTTGGCAGGCCAGTCAGCAGGCCTGAGGCAGTGAAAGGGCTCGAACTTCTGGTTCTTCTTAGGGTCTGCCACCTGTTCCAGGTTGTACATGTCGTTTTCCCTCAGATACCGTGGGGGTTGCACATCTGGGCTGCACTCCACTATATACCTGAAGTCGACACATTGGGGATTGACACATTGGGGATCTTGGTTGTAAAAAAAGTACATACAAGTGATTCAGGGAATAAAAGAGCACCCAATGTGATGTTGACTTACTGAAGACTAAAAAGTAAGGTTTAATGAGGTGAGATTGTATTGTATTACATTAATTATTATCTTTCTATAAATAAACTCTCAAGCATGCACAGATATTGTATGATGCAATGTCTGTTTATGTATTTTTTTGTTAGCAGAAAATTAAACAAATTTTTAACCTCTGAAAGGGAAGCTCATCTCCCTGTACTTCCTGCAGGCCCTCCAGAACATGACGGTAGGCCTCAAAGTAGGCAGACGTCTCCACCATCAGAAACGGCAGATTGGTCTGTAGAAAAAGGTAGGTTATTGCTGCGAGATATTCATTATACAATGCCACCTTAATACCCCACACAGTAACACACAGTAACACAGTAAAATACACAAAGTCCTACCTGCATGGTTGCCAGCTTTTGTTTGCTCTCATCAGAAAAGATGACCTGAATTATGCCTTTCTTCACGTCTTTCAGCTCTCGTTCAGATATTGTAGCAAACAGGATGCTCTCAAAATTGTCACACGACATGCACAACAAAGAACCATAGAGTAACCGCTTTGAGCTTTCCCAGCGAACAAACTGTTGAAAAAGATGGTTCCTTCATTACATCATAACAGTATAATCAAAATAATGTTCAATGGTTGTTGTGATTAATATAGAAAGACTGTTGGACGTCGGTCCACACACTCGCCTTCAGAGGCTCAACGTCAAATTTGATAACATAGGCTAAGCCTGAACGAGTGCACAGAGGCGACTCCAGTTTGGCGTCAAAGTACACACTGATGTCGTTGAAGCGCTCCTTCTTAAGCTGCTGGGTATTCTTCCCCATGTCCAAATCGCTCGAGATCAATCTCTGGATCCCCTCACGTAGAGGCCGCACAAAGTCCTCTCTCAGCAGTCGGAAGTGCGTGTCGAGGTAGGTTTCTGTGTTGGCGTATTGGCGAGTAGTGGCGTTGGGCCTCAGGTAGGGTGTCTTATTTTCATGGAACTCCTCTCTGGTTGGATAGATGGGTATTGTACGAAAGTTCTCCAGATCTTCCTCACCTGGATAAGCAGAAGTTTGCACTTTTACAGTTTTACAGTTACTGTTAAAGTAAATTTGTATGCATGTTACGAATTAATGAGTCTCAAGTCTAAATCTTTGCCAGCATTTTAAACTAGTCTTAAACAATAAACATCTGTTCTTAATAATTGATGACCTTGGTTGTCGAGTTGGTCGGATAAGAGTGGAAGGAGGTCCCGGTCTGAACGCAGGCTTCCCTCCCTGGATCTCTCTTGGAGTTGCTGGCTTAAAGCATGGATGTCTTCCAGCTTTTCTTCAGTTGGACGTGCGATGTCAACCCCAGAGTCCCTCAGGCCAATGAGAGAGGCCCGCAAGAGAACCACCAGTACAGACACAGCCTGGACTGAGCTGGCTGGGAAGATGCTGAGCACCTGCAGCACCAAATTATACACATTATAATAATAATCATAATAATCAAATTCACCATAATCATAATCATAATCCTAAAAAGGGTTAGTCACTGACTGGACACACTCCAAATATATAATCAATACTTCCTCTCCATCAACAAAATCTGTTGGCTTTCTTTGATTGCACTTAACAGCAACTATATACCATCACTTTGGTTGTTAAAACATTGCACAACAATTGGGATGTCATTTAGTGTACAGCTGCCCATGCAGCCTTCGTACCTTAGACAGGACAGCTATCATGTTGTCAAAGTGCTGCGGGTACTGTTCCCTGCGGGTGGGGTCGGACTCTGAACTCATTCCACCTACGTATTGCGGGAGGATGGTGCGCAGGAACCCGCTGTCCTTCACCACACCAGCAAGGTGCTGGACCGTGCTCCTATCCACGCGCGACTGGAAGGCCCTGCTCAGGGCAGAGCAAACCAGCTGCACGAGGTCAGGCCGGATATCTCGCTCCTCCAGGAGCGCTTGAAAGGCAGGAGAGGAGGAGAGGGTGATGGCCACCTCGGAGGGCGGTTTCTCCGAGAGCTCCGCCAGCATCGTGTAGGTCATCCTGCGACCGTGTGACGCCCCCCCCCTGGTGTCGCTGGGGGGGGCTGACCTCGAATGAGGCGCTCTGGGTCTTGATCCGCGACCGCCCCCCCGACCCCGACTACCACATTGACCTGCTCCAGGGGCCATCCAACCCCGCCTACCACCCCTGCCGCCTCTGGCGTCTCCTCCCCTCCATGATCTACCTCCTCCCCAACTTGTCCCTCTCCCTTGTCCTCTGCCTACTTGACTCACATCAGGGCGTCTTTGATCCCTCCAACCTCCTCTTCTTCCTCCTATCCCTCCTCTGTCCTCCCATGGTCCAGCTCTCCCTGTAGCAGCCGTGCCGTCTTCCCCCCACTGTGTTCTCCTCCTTTTACTATTTCTAGACTCACTACTGGCACTCGTCTCTCCCCTGAAAGAGTCGTTGTCACCTGTATGATTCAGGGGGGGGGGGGGGGGGGGGGGAAGCAAAATTGTTAGCCAATAGAGAAAGTGTAGTAGGCTATTACACTGACACGTTTCAGACATCTTCTAAATTACCTCTTCCATAATTTCTCTTCATGGATTCTCTACCCCCTGTGTTTTTCGTTGGTCCATCCATACTTTAACGGGTCGCTAAAGAAAAAGAGGAAGGCATAAAATGAGTCAGTTGAACAACATCCAGTCTGACCTCTGCCATCGCTGCCACCTGCTGGACGCAGTAAATACATGCAGGACAAACTAAGTTTCATTTCCTCCCCAGGAGCTCAGGAAATGGATTCTGAAAGGAAGTACAATTGATGCGACTAACTTTATATTTTGTGTTACTACTGAAACGGACAAATACAACTGTATATTTTTGTACACAAATACAGGTTCCACATAAATAAATAATCATCATTAATAATTATAATTATAATAATAATCTATACAATGTAACTCGAGGTCTGGAGCCGTTTGATGTAAGCTGGTTCATATTGAATTTGCCTAGGTAAAATATTCTCATTTAGCCTATAAATACATCCTCACATTTATGTTATTTCAAGTCGTCATAGTTCGGGTTTGTAGTTAGTTAGAGTTACTAAAAGACAATATTTTCTTTATTGACCAACCTGAACGAACCCTTCGCGGTGGTGCGGTGGCCAACTCTTCCCGGTCCACAGTGAATGCTCTGAGTGAAAGGCGAGCCTGTTTGACTCGTTTTACTAGGTATGACATCATGTTTCCTGGGTTTCGTTTCCCCCTAATTCATTGAGCAGGGTACGTTTTATTAGGCTACTCTGTTTTCTGGGAATAATTGACGTAAGCAGAAACCAAAAACCAGCCGTTTTTTCGTTTTTATGTCAGTTGATGTTTAGCCACAGTTGATGCATGCAGAGTAGACCTGAAGGCTTTACTACGACATCATTGTCCGGCTCTGAACTCTGCGCTCTGTGCGCGTTCACATCAAAGGAGCTGCGATCGCGGGCTGCTGATTTCCTCACAGCCTGAGAGCTATGAGGAATACCACTGATCCAGGGGCGGATTTAGAAAAATATTCATGGGGTGGCAAGAGGGGGACAGGAGATTTTGAGGGGTGGCACCCTATGGCAGAAGTATATACAGTATGCCGATTTAATTAAAGCCATATCAATCAATATTTACTTGGAAAGCCCCCACATTTAGATATTTTGACTCAATAACATTATATTTAATTTATTGTGGGATGAGTAAAGCCTTACATTTAAACATAAAAGGTTTCAGACAAAATTTAATAAATTATTACTGAATAATTACAAAATCAACCTGCCTTACAACAAACACCTGCACTATTACACCAGCAGGGGCATGGGGCTAAAAATATATGCAAAGAGAGCTGCAATATGTACTTTAGTTAACAATAAGTTGGTATTTGTCCATGAGATATTCCTATCAGATGTCAATCATCAGTCCAACTTGAGTGCAAATATCACTTTATTCACCGATTCCAATAATTTACATACAATGCCACCCTCAAAGCGCGGTGACATAGAATAACTCCCAAAGTAGAGTGTATTACCTGCATGCTTGGAAGAGCCAAATGGGGATTCAGGGGAAGTGCTATCAAAGATTTCCCTGTCTTTCTTTTTTTATATCTTTAATTTCTAAGTATTTTCAAGACCTTTTGGGTTTACCATATTATTTTTTTTGCTCTTGATGTGAAGCTTGTTTTATTATTAATTATTGATGACTTATATTGGTTTATAAAAGTTCAGACAGGTGTGCAACCAAGTAGATTAGAGATGGCCATTTGTAAATAATTTACAGAAGATGACTTGCATTTTGTTGTCCAAGTACCTGTTACTTGGTTCAATGACAATAAAGTTTAATATAATCAAATCGAATGACTGTTGATACAAAAGGAGGCACATGAAGTTAACGGTCAGGAAAACCAGCTGAGTGTAGAAGGGTTTGTGTTTGTTAGTGCGTCTTTAGCACGGATTGCAATTCTTATTGCAGCCTGCAGGGTTATGCGAGAAACATACGGGGACGCGGTCGCTGAGCTCCGCCGCCCCACATTGCATGACACTTTAAACTCAACTAGAATCGCCACCATCAATTTGATATCAACAGAACAAAAATAGTCGGAAAGCCTACAGAAACTATAGATAGTTAATGTGACAATCACATTATTAAAAATAAACTTGGAGCAATGATTTACTGAGGGACTATTTTTTTGGGAGAATGCTTTTGCAGGGAGTTCGCCGCCCCACCTGCCCATATGGCCGGCACGCGCCTGCTATGCAGCTATAAGGCATTCCAATCTTAACTTAAGTCTTTAACTATGATGTTTCTGTAATACACAGCCCTGCTCTTTTCTAATTATTATAATTTCTTCATAGATAGACGGTTGATCAGTATTACCTCAAGAATGTAGTCTCTCTGCCGCGCCGCTTGCTTCGTTCGTTTGGAGGACTCTCGCGCCTTCCTTGTAATCAAAATCAGTGCCGGCGGGAGTCTCGGGGAGGGGGGGGGGGGGGGGGGGGGCAGGCGGGATGGGGCAATATTTCCTGGTTGCATTCACTTGCAGTCGGACATTTGAAACTCGCTTTCGTAAATGACTTGTAAAAGCAAAAAAAAAAAAAAAAAATGAATTTGGCACTGCCAACTGGGGTGGCAGCTGGGGTGGCAAGGCTTTTTTTAGGGTGGCAGTTGCCACCCTATGCCACCCCAGTAGATCCGCCCCTGGCTCTCAGGCTGTGAGGAAATCTGCAGCCCGCGATCGCAGCTCCTTTGATGCAGGGTTGCCAACAGTCACGCCCCTGGCGTGACTCTCACGCTTTCACCATCAATCTCATGCTGTCACGCACACGCAAGAAATGTCACGCCAAAATAAAAAATCCTCCCGTTCATTTTCTGCGGGAGCAGACTAACAGCTGTATCATCTGCCTACCTACAACGTGATCACGGCAGTATTCTCTGATCGTTGATTCGCTGAAAACCACGCACATGATACTAAGTTGCGTTTGAAAAGGTCAGAGAGAGTTCAGAGCCGGAGTCGGAGC
Source organism: Gadus morhua (assembly GCF_902167405.1). Classification (NCBI taxonomy): domain Eukaryota; kingdom Metazoa; phylum Chordata; class Actinopteri; order Gadiformes; family Gadidae; genus Gadus; species Gadus morhua. Next base: position 14,412,051 of record NC_044060.1, read on the forward strand.
CCACTGATGCGCGTTTGGGGATGGGTCGGTCGCGACCGATTCGTTCACAACGAATGAATCCCGAACGTGAACGACAAGAACTTGTTCCCCAAAACAAGAAGAACTGGTTCTTTGATTCTTTTTTTTTAACATAAAACAAAAATATGGTTACGTAAATAAAATATACAAACGAACAGACCTTCGTCTCCCTGCCACCTTATATCGATTGAGTCTACAACGTTCTCAAAGATTCAGCCAATGAGAGGTAGCAATGGTGTTGCCATGGCACCTGGGTAAACAAATGACAAGGTGGTACCGTCGAATTTGCGCGCTTTCTCTGTCTGACGTATCTTGGGTCATACCATACGACGTGGGGCCACTAATATATCCCCCTACATTTCCGAAAATAGACTTGACCTCCATCTGTTTATTGGATAAACGCATTTCCCAATCCCATGAGCCTTTTCTCCATTCTACTTCAATTCAAGAACAAACAAAGAAATTAAACTGCAGTTCGTATTTTTTATTTATGACCATGAAAGTTCTGTAATGCCTGAATTATGAAGAATTAAATGTAAAGTAAAATAAAAATTATAAAAATAAAACCATGAATGACATATAGAGAGTAAGCAAGTGGTATAAGTATTGGTGGGACGTTTGCCTATCCAAAATAGTATATCTTGTCGATTTTCACAGGGGGTAGAGCCTAGCCCAGGGTATATCTTGGAATGCTTGAGAATCGGGCGAGTGGCACTTTTAAATTCCCCAAATGATTCAAGGTGGCCCAGATTGTACATTTTGAAAAAGCGTTTCCATTCTTTAACTTTTTTTCATAGATGAGGCTTTATACTAAACGAGGACTATTTTGTTAGTACATTTTTTTAGGGTTAAGGGTCGTCCAAAAAATTTGCCGCTCACACTAATATTTTAGAGACTCACTCCAGCCAAAGTCCCAAAGTTGGCAACCCTGTTTGATGTGAACGCGCACAGAGCGCAGAGTTCAGAGCCGGACAATGATGTCGTAGCAAAGCCGTCAGGTCTACTCTGCATGTATTAACTGTGGCTACACATCAACTGCACTGAAGTCATCATAACTTCATAGGTTCTCATTTTCAAATGATTATGAATACTATTGTTATTTGAAGCCGTGTCAGTCTTGACTGTGGGTGGTGTGGTCCTCTGTGTCTGCTAGTGTCTATAATACAGTAATATTTTTGTCGACATTATCAAATGGAAGAACTTTTATTATGAAGAGCACAGGTCAACGAAGCACGCTAGCCAATAAGAGGACCCGCCCACCGGCGGAAACCAGATATTGAGTGGTAAATTCGTTTTGCTCAGTAAGAACCAAAAAACGAATATACAAACTGAAATTTTGATTTTTGTTTTTTTGACAAAACGAAGAAATTTTGATTTTCGTTTTCTTGTCAAAACGAAAAAACGGCTTGTTTTCTGGTTTCTGCTTGTGTCAATTATTCCCAGAAAACAGAGTAATAAAACGTACCTTGCTCTTCATTCGTTTTCTGTTTCATTTGTAATTTTCATTGCAAATATCAATTATGCTGATTAATAATTATAATAATAATAATAAATTATAATTAATTACAATCCTATATAAAAAGCAATAGGCTATATTAAACCTATATTTCTGTTATAGTATCTATATTTATTGTAAATATCTTATCCTCGGATTTTCGAATTTATTGTAACGTTCTATTGAACAATCAATAATGATCCCTAGCTATTACGATTGGCCAATAGTCATTTAGATTTGTTCAGATTATTTTAGGTATTTTATCATAGATACATCCAACTTTGCGTTTTTATCAACTGACTATTATAATGATCCTCTCATATGAAAATCGTGAAGGTTTTAAGCCTGTAAAGATGTCGGTAAATGCCCTAAATGTAAATGTGAATGAATGAAAACAACTTGGAATCGCACACTTAATTTTTTTTCTTTACAAATGCATTGCTCCCCTCTATTGCTGAAACACAACCAGGCTTACATTTTGACCAAAGCATAAAAGACACAGGCATAGTAGTATTTCAGATCATTACACCTATATAATCACCCAACATTTTTGTCTATAACAAGAGCCGTGTTTTAACCGCACGAACATAGGTATCAGGGAATATCTCTGTGTAATTCTGTGTAACTCAAGTTCCATTTAATTTGGGTGGAAACCCGGTTACAGTGATTAATTGTCAAACATTTTTAAAAATCAACGTGCCTCAGAAACTAAACCGAAAAAAGAAAGTCAACCTACCAACACGGAAACAAGAGAACAAACCAACCCTTTCACAGCGAAACAGGTGATCGTGTTTTAGTCATTAAAGTCTATTTAACCATAATTCAACAGATTATTGCCCTCAGACCAAGCCGTGCTGCGCTCCATCCATCTCTGAGGCGACCTGGTTTCCACTGGACACTTGTACCAGTGACCAGGTGGAAACTTCAGAGCTGAGACGACCATCTCCCTCTCCTTATCATTAATTCCTAGGCCCGTGTAGGGGAGTTTTTCATCTAGATTCAGTAAGGCCAGCTTCACTTTGAGTGCGTCTTGTTCGGTGAAAGGGTCAATCTTATCCAAAACCTTCCTGATATCATCTACTCCAGCCTGGATTTTTGTTATTTGTCGTCTTTGGTCTGCCATTGTGCACCGTGTATTGAGTTCAGCCAACAGAGTGAGCCTCTGCAGCTCCTTTCGCAAATCTGAGACTTGTGGTTCAGTGAATTTCGGTTTTGGGTCAAGAAGCCTTTGGAGGAACACATCGACTTTGTCTGTGAAACGGAGGCTGTGGTTACCAGTCATCTCCACCTTCTGGACCTTCAGAAGCATGGCGGCTCTCTCCATGAAGAGCATTGTATGTTCCACTACCAGCAGTTCATTAGCGGGTAGATGTGACGCTGACAATTGGCTTTGAACAAGCTCATTACCTATGTTTGGCAAATGTGTAAGAAGTTGTCTGTTGGTTTCCCATTGCACTTTGAGGGTGTTGCTTTCAGTTTCAATATCTATCTTGTGTCCATTTATCTTCTCCTTGACTGTCTCTATGTCGGCCAGGCTGCGGTTGATGTGAGAGCCGTAGCGAAGGTTTGACTTTACTCATATTGTATTGTTAACGATGCAGTAGAGCCCTTTCTTGGTGCGTGATAATGCCAAGCAGACGCGGTTGGGGATGCTCAAGACGCGCACAATTCCCTTGGCGTTGCTTCGGAGCAGAGATAGCAAGACAATGTCGTTCTCCTCCCCTTGGTACTTGTCAACCACATGCACTTTGACCCCTGCAAACTCAGAGGAGGGCATCATATTGCGCAGGCAGAAGAGCTGGCCGCTGTACGTGGTGAGGATAGTAATCTTTTCTGGATTGTAGTTCTGCATCAGAAGATAACGACACAGAGCAACTACAAACATGGCTTCATGTTTGTTCTCTTGACTCTTCTCATCTCTGAGGTTTTCCTCTAGGTGGCTGTGCTCCAGGAATAACTGATTGGTCTGGATGCCCTGTGATAAAGCAGACAATAGAGAATATACATTATGGCCCTGAAAGGATCATCTATTTGGAGATATAAAAGTATTAAAATACATTCAATTAGTAGTAAGGAGACTCTGTAATTGTAGAAGGGGCAAAGAAAAGTAGTCTGAATAGATCAAATGTCACAGCACTAACACACACAAACACACTGTTACGTATTTTAAGAATCTAAGCTACCCACACATAGACCCAATGAAGCAGGACCAAACATATACAAGGGGAGCAAGACCTTATTGGAGGCTGCTCCAGCCACAGATAGCAGCACCTTTTAGATATATGAAGAAGCCGAAGACATTACGGCACACCGGCCACGCCCACTAGGCCACGCCCACTTGACGGTCTCTACTTGTGCACTCGAGGTGGAGAGCGTCAGAGATTTTCAGCGACACCCGCGAAGGGTCACGGGCCTCTGCCCGTGGCCCGTAGTAGCTAGAGTTATTATCTCTCACACGTGTTCAACACGATTCCTAGACTTTCGTTCCATAGTCAGTTACCATGCCGAAACATGCAGACTTTAACAATAAACTGAGTTAAAAGCAATCCCGGATTTGAACCCTTTCCTTGAAGAACTACGTAATAACACACACACTGGAAAGGTCAGACGTTCTGAATCCCTCCAAATAGAAAAAGATAAACGCCTCAGGCCGGTAGGTGTGTACTGCTGGAGGAGAGAGCAGCAGTGGATTCAACAATCACCTTGACGTTATCGTAGTCCATGGCTGACGGGTAGTACTCCAGCTCAGGGTAGATGTGTGGGGTCAGGAGGCAGGCGATGGCGGGCCTCGTGCCCGACGACCACCGGCCAACACCGAAGTGTTACTATTGATAGTCTTTTCTTTTTTTTTTTACCTTATTTAAGTATTTTATAGATCTATCCAACTTTGTTTTTCATCAACTAATATAATTTTCCTTTAAGAGGAAAATCTTAAAAGTTCCAAGATGAGATAAGTGATGTTCTCCTAAAGTTGTTGATTAGCACTGTATTGATTCATCACATATAGGGTATCTGAGAGTATTTCAGAGCTGTTCCCTGGGCACCGTCAGAGTTCACAAATCATATACCTCCCCCTCCCCCCTCCTAGTTGACACAACCGATTCAGTTTGTTTTCCGTAAGGGGTTTCAACCTTCCATAATTGATTGCAGTGTTGAACTTCGGAGAGATGACCTCTCTGAAACATAATAAAAAATGACGATTGTTTTTCTTTTTTTGTTTTATTTACAGGATGGAAAACTTTATTTTGACAGCATTTCTCTCTACAATAATGACCTTGTTCTTTCCTTTTTGATCAGACTCTTCTTCTCCTCACAGGAAAATGATTAGAAAATCCCTTTCTTGATTTTTTTTTTTTTGGTGCTATCTACACACACTCCTGGTTCTACCAGACCTGGTATAAGTAGGCCTACCGGTCTACTGCAATTGTGACAATGAGCATATTAACAAGATATATGAGATAATCATTTAGCATAAATATATTCTTATATTTCATTGCAAGCATTTTTGTCCATTATTGCCCCCCTCGGTAACTTTGCAAGACATCCATTTAAAATGTGATTGTTTTCATCACTTGCCTTGACAATGCTATTTTAGTAGGTTGTGCTTTTTCCCCAACAAAGCTGTCCTTTGATTCATCGCAGTGCAAGCAGTTGATTTTGTTTTAAGCTAGGAGGCTGGACTGTGTTTATGTAATAAATGAAGTACAACACTTCAAGCATGAACAAGAAAGAAAGCATCATCAGTTTTTCAAATGTAATACTCCTCGTAAAGATATATTTTCTAATTGATCCAGTGTAGCCATGTTATTTATACATTGTGTGCATATGTTTTTAGGCATGTGTGTATCTAAAAAGAATAAAAAACAATTTTTACCATAGCATTAAAGTTATAGTATTCTTATCATTATACCCATATAATCTTCCAACATTCTTGCATATGACAATTTTGCTGTATGTAAACCTACTACAGAGTAGGTAAAAGTAGTCGAATTAACTTGCCGACCTGCTAAACCTGTCAACCTACCAACCAATTAACAATCCCCACATCCAAAATCCTGGTCAGCCAACAGGTGGTCGTGTTTTAGTCACTTAAGTCTAATTGATCAAAATTCAACAGATTATTGCCCTCAGACCAAGCTGCGTGCTGCGCTCCGTCCATCTCTGAGGCGACCTGGTTTCCACTGGCCAAAGCGTGACTCTGTCCACCGATAGTGGCATCACAGTCTGGGCAGCGGCTGCTCTCCATTGCCCCACCGCACTCCGTTATGATATAGACATGGCCGTTGGGACACTTGTACCAGTGACCAGGTGGCAACTTCAGAGCTGAGACGACCATCGCCTTCTCCTCATCACTAATGCCAAGGCCCGTGTAGGGGATCTTTTCTTCTATATCCTTTAGGGCTAGCTTCACTTGGTCTGCGTCTTGTTCGGTGAATGAGTCAATCTTATCCAGAACCCTCCTGATAGCATCTACCTCAGCCTGGATTTTTGTAATTTGTTCTCTTGCCATTGTGCACCGCGCATTGAGTTCAGCCAAAAGGGTGACTCTCTGCAGCTCTTTTTGCAAATCTGAGACTTGTTGTTCAGTGAATTTCTGATTTGGGTGAAGAAGCCATTGGAGGAACACATCGACTTTGTCTGTGAAACAGAGGCGGTGGTTTCCAGTCATCTCCTTTCTTTGGATCTTGAGAAGCATGGCGGCTCTCTCCATGAAGAGCATTGTATGTTCCAGACCCAGCAAATCATTAGCGGTGAGATCTGACTCTGACAATTGGCTTTGAACTTGATCTTGACATTTGTATGGCAAATATGTAAGAAGTTGTCTGTGATTGGTTTCCCATTGCACTTTGATGGTGTTTCTTTTAGTTTCAATATCTATCTTGTGTCCATTTATCTTCTCCTTGACTTTCTCTATCTCAGCCAGGCTGCGGTTGATGTGAGAGCCGTAGCGAAGGTTCCTGCGGATCGGAGTGCGACATCTGGGGCACTCTTTCAGTTTGATGACCATCTGCTTGTTGTCCTCTGACTTCTGGTCCATCTCCATGTATGTGTCCATAGCTTTGGACTCAACAATGTGACTGCAGTCCTCCAGTTGAATGAAGTAGGCCTCGGGATCGTCCTCAGAGCCAAAGAATATTTCTGTGACCTCGTCGTGATCACAGATGCGACATTTGGTTGGACATTTGTCACCACAGAGGCCTATGCAGGTGTGGCCGCAGCCTAGCATTTTGAGACAGGGCCTTGTGCATGGCGGGCGGTCACAAGGTTCGTGGCAAAGCTTGCTGCAACTTTGGTGCAGACATTGCCAGGCGCAAGGCTCTGCGCAAGGGGCACAGGGTTGTCCACAACGTTTCTTGCACTTGCTGTGGATGCAGACGTTCTCGCAGGGCAGCTTGCATGGAGGGCACTCACCGGTGCAAGGTTCCCTGCACTTATGGGAACAAATGAGCAGACGTTCACACTGGTAGGAGCAAGGGAGGTGATAGCGCCCCTGGTTGCATTCGTAGCAAGTACCAGTACAGCTGTGGCCGCATTTCAGCTGTAGGTCACATGGGGTCCTACAGTTGGGCTCATAGTCCTTTGTCTCGTAGAAGCAGTTATCACTCTGGGTGTGTCCACACTCGAGAATGAGGGGGACCATTACCTTGCAATCAATTGTACATGGACCCCCACACTTTCCTTTGCACTGATGTCCGCACTGGAGAGTTTTCTCACAGGGCTCATTGCATTTGAAGCAAGCAGGGTCCATGTAGCAAGGGACCATTTGCTTGTGCCTACAACCTGGTATGGTCTTCTCAATCTCCACCGGACATGCGGGGCATGGATGGTGACAAGCCAATGGGCACTTGTGTCCCTGATAACATAGTTTTCTCTCACAGTCTTTCTCACACTTGTACTTCTTGTGCTGGGGGTCGTAAGGATGGCATACTCGAGCACAAACATGGCCACAGTCCAAGCGGAACTCACAAGGCGTCAAACACCCCCCTTCGGGGGCTTGTTTGAAGTCCTCAGAGCAGGCGGCCTGGATCTGTTTTTCTGGGTGGTTCTGACAGCACAAAGTGAGCGCTTTGCCCATCTGTTCCTTCTCTTTCAAGGTGCCGAAGATATTGCTCCACAGTCTGACTTTGCTCAGTATTGCACTGTTTCCGATGCAGTAGAGGCCTTTCTTGGCGCGTGATAATGCCACGCAGACGCGGTTGGGGATGCTCAAGAAGCCCACACTGCCAATGGTGTTGCTGCGGACCAGAGACAGCAAGACAATGTCGTTCTCCTCACCTTGGTACTTGTCTACCACATGCACTTTGACCCCTGCAAACTCGGAGGAGGGCATCATATTGCGCAGGCAGAAGAGCTGTCCGCTGTACGTGGTGAGGATAGTAATCTGTTCTGGATTGTAGTCCTGCATCAGAAGGTAGCGACACAGAGCAACTACAAACATGGCTTCATGTTTGTTCTCGTGACTTTTCCCATCTCTGAGGTTTTCCTCTAGGTGGCTGTGCTCCAGGAAGAACAGGTTGGTTTGGATGCCCTGTGATGAAGCAGACAATCGAGAATATACATTATGGCTCTGAAAGGGTCATCTATTTGGACATATACAAGTATTAAAATACATTTATTTGGAGGAAAGAGAGACGTTAGGATACAATTTCAAATGTAGAAGGGACAAAGAAAACTAGTTGATAGTAAAATAATATCAGATCAATAGATCAAATGCGCTAACAAACAAAAACACCCACTGGAAACGCCATCTCCCCTCATAAGGTCATACGTTCTGAATCCCTCTAAATAGATGTAAAAGCCTCAGGCCAGTAAGTGTGTACTGCTTGAGGAGAGAGCAGAAGATGTCTGCCACCCTGAGGCAGAGGCAGTGGATTCAACAAGCACCTTGACATTGTCGTAGTCCATGACTGACGGGTGGTTCTCCAGCTCGGGGTAGATGTGAGGAGTCAGGAGGCGGGCGATGTCGGGCCTCATGCGATGCTTGACCCGACGACCACCCACACACACACACACACACACACACACACACACATTAAGAGAACATCAAAACAGCCCGTCTTCGATTGAACTTTTGCTTACAAACTGATAAGGGACAACAGTGAAGTGTTGAACCCAAATTCAGAAAATATAATATTATATAGCATTTGGTTTTGCTTTCATTGTTTCAACATGTTTTATTTATTTTAAATAGGTTTTGTATTGTAGAAAGACCCATACATATTAACACACATCACATCAATGCATATATTTAGGTCTACAACTCATGTCTACAACATTTCATACTCTCTGATAGAGAAGAGTGAATATTTTCAGCCCTATAAATAAAGGCAAAAGGCTGCCATCGTACCAACCTGATAGTTGAGCCTGACGAAAGGGAAACCAGTTTTCACCAGCCTCTCGAACATGGAAACCTCCAGACTGAAGTTCTTAGCCAGATCGTACACTGTAGCACTAGGCCGCAGCTACCAGGAGAGAAAATATCATATGTGTATACGTATATATGTGTTTTAGTTCAAGGCATGTCCCCTTTAGGGCCTTGGTCTTTGAACAGCAGCCTGCTCGAGTGATAATAGAAATATGTCATTCATGTGTTCTAACAGAGACAGCATTGGATTTTCTTTTTCCAATAAACCCCGCAAAATACTACAACTTTCATTTGAGTAATAATGTCTCAAGTTGCTTTACTTACAGCATATGTGATTGACGCTTCTAATCAAGCGGGAATTATTGACTGTGCTATATTTCACTTGTTGTAGTTTGACTCTGCACCCCTAATCTAACCCCCTCAGGTATGGAGCTTGCAATAGAGTACTGAGTATAGAATACAGAGTATGTCACACAAACATTACACTCATCCTGTATGAGAAAAATAAAATCCTTTGAATCTTGAATCATCAGATTTAGTTATCCTAATGTGTCCACATTATAGTGACAAAGGGAATATTCCCAGGGAAAGGGCTTTATTCGTTATTCCCTTTTCCTTTTAAATGGCCTCTATTTCACAAGCAGGTGTGATGATGTTGATTTGCCAGTACAAGCTGTTTCAAAGTCAACAGTGTGGTGACATCACACGGGGTATTGTCCACCCAGATGCATGAAAGTAGGATTTATAATATTATGGTATCTAGATCTTCTACTTTTGGTACATGCTTTGGCAACATTTACATTTTCTTGAACATGTATCTTTCAAGCCAATAAAGAAATTGAATTGAAGTTGATATAAAGATAGATGGATCGATTGATCACCCTACCAGCCCTCTCAGTTGTCTGTATCAACTGGCTTGTATTGGCTAATCACCAGAGACCCTTTAACTAAAGTGCTGAAGTGACATGGTGCAGCTTTAAGACCCAACATTGTTCTCTGTTGTTGTAGCTGTTGTTGCTGTTGTTGTTGTTGTTGTTGTTGTAGTAGTACCTGCTGGTGGTCTCCGATGAGGATGAGGTGCTGACACTCTGGGTTCAGAGAGGTGATGGTGTGGGCCTCCAACACCTCAGCAGCCTCCTCCACTATTACCAGCCGCGGACGCACTTCCTGCAAGATCTTACGGAACTTGGCCGCCCCTGTGGTCGTCATGCCGATGACCTGGTTGGGCATTACACAACATTTTGATGTTTGGCAAATGAAACCTCTTGAATCGTAAGTCTTAGTTTTACCAAAAGGTGTTCTAATAAAAAGATAATTAACTTGGCTGTATATGTGCATTGACCACCAGGGGTGCAAATGAGTGTAGGAAGTGTGCTCGAAAATGGAGGTTATATGACATCCATCGATAACATTGATTGCATATAATAGTGAATTCCCAATACCCTGTGAATAGCCCACTTAAAGCTTAAGTAGATGGAGATTAAAATCCCATCTCCGTGCGTTACACACAGTCTAGCACACTACCCGCGGTTCTCAAGCATGATACTGCAGTCTCTTTCCTTTCATGTTCCTTCATCCTGGATGGCATAACTCTCTCAGTCTATAATAGCTGTGGTTATACCTTGGCGTTGCGGAGGAGGCAGATTTTCTCGTTGAGCTGCACCTCCTCCAACCTTTCCACTGTGTTCTGGTATTTCTCCATGGACTTCTGAAGTTGATCTTGCAGAAAAGACCTGTAGCGTGACACCCATAGCCTGCAGAAGATGACGTGGGGAGAGAAAAACACACCATTTTCCTTTACGATCCTCATCAGGAACTTCAGAACTTGGACCCCGTGGACGTCATGCCGTCCTTTTAGGGATACCATTTTTGTTACAAAACTTGAAAGAAAGTTGTATCCCATGAAGCAGAGGTTCTCTACCACTGGGCCACAGAGATCTAGAAATAAAGCCTACTTTTTTTTTAGATATATATACTTTTGCATACTGTTAAATGACGATGAACAAGCTCATCTTTGTTTTTATTGGCTTTATGTTGACACAGTATATCACAGTCGTGTTGTTGGACAGATAGACTGCCACTGTCTATTGATAAAACAGGTTTTTTATTCTCAATAATGGTCCTACAGTATCTGTGATCATAGATTAGGTTAGGCAGGCATAGAATGGTTTGTGTCCTGGTCGCTGCATTAGCGACCCCTACTGGTTGGTCGGGGCAGTTTTAACAACAATAAGACCACAAGAAGCATGGCTTTCTGGACAGATGTTGGGGGTCAGGATGGTGCTAGAGAGCACTTTACATTAAAAATTGTAATTTCCTTTCAGAAAAGACTATCTGCACATGATGCTTTTTTAAAAAAAAAAAATGGGTGAACTCCTTCCCCCTTAAATAATTAAAAAAAAACGTCATGCGGAAGTGAAAGTGAAAAAAGTTGACCCATACCGATAAAGTCGCCATCGTTCGGCCAAACTCAGTTGCCAAATGTCTAATATGGCCAATTCCTCTGCTTCGGTCATATCCGATTCCTTATCCAGTTCCTTCCGGAATTTTCTCTTGATACTTTTCCTCTGGTTTCTCTGCATCTGAACAATTCAGAATAACACGTTTTTAACTGGGTTTTATTCTAGGTTACAATTCCAAAGTATGAAAGAACTACGATTACTTAGATCACTGTATTATTTCAGATGAATAAGTTAAAGGTTTAGCGAGTGAAATTTATGATACGGTTATGGTCTATTAATCTTCCTAAATACTCCCATTGCCGTTGAGCAAGGAGCTCCAATTTTCCTTTTTTTATTTTATGAGGCACGTCTTAGCTGCATTGACATGTTAAACAAAAAACTTAAAAAAGCAGCTAGGAATTTATAAAAGATGGATTAAAGATGCATGACATCACTGTTCAACAGACACAATGCTGGCAACTTTACCTGCCATTCCTGGTCACTCTGGTCCCTCTTTTGGGGGACGTTCTTAAAGTTCATTGCAAGAATCTGTTCCTCTGCCTGGTGCACTTCCTTCTGCCTGATCATCCTCGCATTTGGACGCTCAGAGCTGTCTTCGATAAATCGCTCATTGTGAATCTGGTCTGCTTCCTCAGCGATCTGGATCATCTCATCCGCTTCCGCTTCTGGGTCCGATTCAATGTCTGAGGAGTTGTAACCAGAAATTTAAAATATTATTTATCTTGTTAAAAATGTGGCTGCTTATAATTTCTTCCCGTCCCACTTTATTTATTGATGTATGTAATTAATACATCAATTTATGTATAGAGTTTACAGGAGATTTGTGTACTGGCTTATGTCTATCTACTGTGATACAGTCTGTGAAGAGTCACTGTAGCCAGGGACATTACAAAATGTATAAAAGATATATATTTCATTTCATTTCATTTAAATTTAAATGTAATTTAAACATGCAATAAATGTTCTGAAGCTTCATTTTATGATCAAATTCTTTGAAAGATGTTTCCTTTCAATTGTCAGGGTATGCTCGACGAAATTCGGTGATAGTATCCAACCTAAAAAATCCCTTCGCTCCCTTCAGGCCTCCCTCCAAATCCACTCCCCCAAAACACATGATTAGCGAATCGGTCTGGAAAGACTTGTGGAAGACAGCAGTCAATGAGTGCAAGAGAATGAAAATACTTTCGGGATGTAAAGAGGATGTACGAAAATTACAAAAATGCTTTGCAATGAAATAAATTGCCAGCCCTAACTTTAAATTTGTACAGCCGTTTAATATTTATGGCTGTTTTCTTCAACAGTGACGGAACCAGAACGGCAACCATTAAAGTAGTTGACTATTTTGTTGTTAAGCAGGAAGCTCACCTTCATGTGCTTCCTCTTCCGCCTCCTGCTGGAAGAATGTGGGACCTAATCCCAACCACTCAACCATCTGACTCTGCCTTTTTTCTCTTGAATGCCAGTCAGCTTGTTGGGAGAATTGAGAATTGCATGGAAGATTAATGATGTACATTAAAAATAACATATGAATAATACGAAAAAAACACCAAATTAAGTCGCTCCATATGAGCATGGTGTTTGTGTATGTTCATATAATAGACACAAATTAGAATAACTTACGGATGTACCTTGCAGGCGGTTCCAGACTGGGCAAGTGTCTATCTGAAATGTAATTCTGTAGAATGTTCTCCCGGAGGACCCCCTTCTGACTGCACTGTAGTTGTACCGAGTGAACATTGACCTCATGCTCCCCACTTTGCAGATCGCTTATAATCTATTCAAAAAGGTTCATCAATTTAACATCAATTTAACATTGTATTCGTAATTGTGTAGGACAGTGTTCAAATAAACACGAAAAGAAACATAAAACATAACCAAAAAGTTGCTCAGGTGGATAACAAAATTATTTGAGCCAAGAAGAGCTTTAGGTTAGCCAGCCAGACAGACAGACAGACAGACAGACAGACAGACAGACAGACAGACAGACAGACAGACAGACAGACAGACAGACAGACAGACAGACAGACAGACAGACAGACAGATCGATCTCCTATCTAGTTGTTGTTGCTATGATTAGCGGTAGGTCAGTTTGTCAAGGGATCTCACCTCTGTAAAAGCATATCGTAGGTGGTTGGGCCTTTTTCTATCCAAATTCCCCTTACGGAAGGCTTCCATTAGATGTTTCAGGATGAAGGGTTTCAGGTCCTCGCTGTTGCTCCGGCCCCCAACTCTCACAATGCCTTTTCTTAGAAATGTATGGATACCTTCAAATATCGAAAGGAAGACGAAGCAAGAGAGCAAAACTTAAAGCAGTTTGAAGCAATTTGTAGAGTGGAATATGAGCAGAACAGGGTTGTACTCTCACAGAATGCTCCAAAGATTTTACCCATTCCACTACAATTATATAGTGAAAGTGACATTAAGGCTGAGGTGTGCAAGTTTACCAGAATTTGTTAATTTTCAATATTGCTTAAACTTCATTAAACATGTTGAAGAGTGTTATGTAGAGCATCCTGATAGGCTGAGTGACAAGAAGAAGCTCATCTAGAAGAATCATGTACATAGAGCTGGAAAAAATCAATGATTAAGGAACTGCAAAGCATCCGCCCAAAACATGGGTGTATTCAAAGAATCATGTGACTTATTTCTAATCTTATTTAGTAACTTTATCGGAAAATGTAAGGAATCGATTATCAGTTCATATCTATACAGACAAAAAATTGTGTTTGCTCATAGCAGTTGGCGGAGAGCGATTCACCTATAGAATTAAGCTCTTCAGTGTTTTCTCCTGCTTCTAATCCATGTAGCGCGAGGTGAGAGAGGCTCGTTGGGCCTGGTCGAGGGACGAATTGAGACCAATAGGAAGGGTCGGTGGGCCACATTGGCTGTGGTGGCAGTGGTGCCTGCTTACCCTCCAGGAACTGGTCCAAAGCGTGGTTTGTGTAACACACGACAAGCATTGGCGCAGCCTCCTGATCGGCACTCCAGAGTCCCTGGTTGGTCAACAGAGCCTTGGCGATTTTAAGGCCGACGTGGGTCTTCCCTATAGAAGGTTCAGAAATGTAGTTACAGCCTAACAACAGCACGACATGCTTGCTAAGCTTTACATTTCTGAGAAACCATCATCTCAGGTCGGGTAGAAACCGCCCTAATTTGAGTATGTTTTATCCTGAGTCTGTTGATTTAGCTAGCCTGAAAGTGCATGGGGGCCGTTAGCAATTGCATGATCCCCCGTCTCCAGCATGCACCCGTCCCAGACCACCAGATTAACTCAGGACCAAATAAATTCCCGCACCTCCTACACTAGATAAGACATTCCATGACTACAGGGTCTCACCATTCAGAGACATTCATCCCAATAACTGAATGAGAATGATTCGGATTTGGAAATCCCATTTTTGCTAACAATGATCAGGTAATCCACCGTCATTTTGTGCCAGTTTTTCAAAGCAACATTGGATTGGATAACCTTAATCCAGATACAAACTGATCCAGATACGAATCCTACTAAAAAAGCATTGATGTGGATCAAACCAGGATTGAAATGAGATCGAATCCGATTTCAGATGCACACACATGCAGATGTGTACAGTTTACCTCTCCTACCAGCATGACTTTGCCAAATTTGAAAATATGTGAACCTATCCGAAATCAGCTGTAAATAAATACATCTATTTATATATATATATATATATATATATATATATATATATATATATATATATATATATATATATATATATATATATGTATTTATTTACAGCTGATTTCGGATAGGTTCACATATTTTCAGATTTTGTATATATATATATATGTATATATATATATATATTAGTGCTGTTAGTTAAACACGTTATTAACGGCGTTAACGCAAACCAATTTTAACGTGTTAAAGGTTGGATAGGTGATTTGCTTTTTTGGCCATTTTTGCAAAATTACTTGAAATCCTTATCATAACCCGCTTACAGCCACTGAGTTAGAAGTACTGACATGAAAATTAAACAAGTCAATCATCTGTGGAACGGGCAGGGCTCGAAAAACTCCAGCCAATCATTTCCATTGCCACCGAGTTGCATTGGACAGTAAGTACGTCAATCAAACGGTCGTACTGCACTCCCCCTCCCCCGCGCCCCGCGCGCGACCCCTTCGTGCAGTACTCGTGACCCAGAGCTCGTGACCCAGAGCAAGCTCCTGTTTGTTGTGGGGATGGTGGCGTCTTGTCTGCCATGGAAATTGTCTTCTACTGCTAGGTCCAAATGTGGATTAACTAGTTCCCCACCACATCACCACCACCAGCAAAGAGAAGGAAAACTCTTTTTCAGAGAGTAATTGATAATAAAAACGCTGAAAGAGAAAAACTGAAATCAAGAATAATCCTAGGCGCTGCTTTCGAACGTTGGCGGCAACTGAAGGACGAAAAGGGTCTAAAAACCGATGCTTGTGTGGCGGTTGACCTAGTTTCAAAGTTTATACCGTTTATACTCGGTAATACCGGTGTGGAGACGAGTGTATTACTCGGTGTGAAAATGTCCACACCGCGGCAAACCTAGTGAAAACCAGGACTTCCAATACAATTATATGAAACAAACATACATTTTCTAAAAATAGTAATGATTTATGTGACCGTTTAATGTTTATAACATCTGGTCCAACCATAGCAGCGAGAACGTATTCTCAGCAGGGGGTGCTGGGAAAAAAAAAACCTCAGCCTGCACTAGACTCGCAACTCGTTACATTGATAAAAAAAGATGTATAGCAGCGCAGCTCAATTACACCAGTGCATGCGCGCACAGTTGAAAATCGATCGTTCACATCCAGCTGCTCACAGAACAAGTTAAGCGCACCACCGCTACCCTCACACTTTTTCATATAACCTTTTTTCAGCACTAGGTCATATGAGCATTAAATAAATGCTGCGTCTCAAAATGCCTTGGACAGCAGCGAGGATGACTCGCTTTGCCACGGGCCGAAACAGTTCGGAGCGACCACAGCCAGAGAGAACACAGCGGGGCAGAGGAGTGTCAGGAATAGTCTTTGGTGTACACATCAGTACGGCCTATTTGCATTACTGTTTAGTGGCAATCATGCAGTGTTTTATTCGATGCCTTTTTATTTTCGTATATTATTTCAATGAATACAATTTATTTATTCATAAAAAACGGATCTGGTCTTCAAATCTTTTTTCCAAATATAGGTCGTCTTACAATGGGGTTTGTGTTCATATTCGGACCAATAAGGTACAGCGGGCGCTTACATGACGTTAAGCATTTCCAGGTGCATAATGTGACGCTTCAGAACCTAAAATCCCGTTTCTCCCCGTTGACACGACAACACATAACCGGCGTTTTCAGAAATCTCCACTTTGGCCGGAGTTTTTAGAAATGATCGTTTTCTGTGATAAGACAGGGCCTCGGACAGGGGGTGTTGCAGCACCCCCAGCACTCCTACTTCCCGCGGTACTGGGTGCAACTTACAGCTGAATGTAGTGCCATGTTGTTAAACGAAAACCTACGCTAGCCTGGCTCGCTCTCGCGCATCTCTGTTCGCGCTCGTGCATGATTGCGCGTCCAGGTACTTGGAATGGGTGGAGTCAGAGTCAGCGTTGAAGGAGAGGGGGTAGGACCATTTGAGTTGTGTATTTTCAAAATCTGCTGGCGTTTCGCAAATCACCTACCCAACCTTTAATTTTTTTATCGCACGATTAATGCAATTGTATTTATTAAAAAAAATATATGTATATATATTTTTTTTCTTTGGCTCAAAACAAAGAAGCAGTAGCCTGACTGCTATGTTCAAGGCAGTATGTTTGTATGTTTATCGTTTCATTGCACTATAGGCATTTTTTTTGTATCGTCCTGTTTTGATCAGTATATGCCAATGTTGTTATCAATAAGAAAACATTTGCACAAGGCAAGCCGATGCACTTCTCCATGTTGATAAGAGCATTAAAATGAGAACAATTAATGGGACAAAGAAATCAAGGGATATTTAGCATAGAAAAATAATTTGCGATTAATCGTGAGTTAAGTATGGCATTAATGCGATTAATCGCGATTAAATATTTTAATCGCTTGACAGCGCTAATATATATATGAATAAAACTTGAATTGCCAATAATTGATCAAACCAGGATTGGAATGAGATCTAATCCGATTTCAGATGCACACACATGCACATGTATACAGACCTACAGTGTGTTCCCCCACTTTTTTTACCTCTCCTACCAGCATGACTTTGCCAAATCAGAGAATATGTGTACCTATCGGAAATCAGCTATAAATAGATAAATGTATGTTTATACAAATATATGTATAAAACTTGAATTGCAAATTAATGTATATTTTTGATCTATGGTTAAAGTAGAAGTGTCTACCAGTGCCAGGGGGTCCTTGTATGATGGCTAGCTCCTGAGTGAGAGCCAATTGAAAGGCTTCCATCTGAGACTCGTCCAGGTCGAGGGTCTCCTTGGCAGGCCAGTCAGCAGGCCTGAGGCAGTGAAAGGGCTTGATCTTCTGGTTCTTCTTAGGGTCTACCACCTGTTCCAGGTTGTACACGTCGTCTTCCCTCAGATACCGTGGGGGTTGCACATCTGGGCTGCACTCCACTATATACCTGAAGTCGACACATTGGGGAACGACACAATGGGGATTTGGTTGTAAAATAAGGACATACAAGTGATTCAGGGAAACAAAAGAGCACCCAATGTGATGTTGACTTACTGAAGACTAAAAAGTAAGGTTTAATGAGGTGAGTTTGTATTGTATTACATTAAATATTATCTTTCTATAAATATACCCTCACGCATGCAAAGACATTGTATGATGCAATGTCTTTGTATGTGTTTTTTTGTTAGCAGAAAATTAAACAAATGTTTAACCTCTGAAAGGGAAGCTCATCTCCCTGTACTTCCTGCAGGCCCTCCAGAACATGGCGGTAGGCCTCAAAGTAGGCAGACGTCTCCACCATCAGAAACGGCAGATTGGTCTGTAGGAAAAGGTAGGTTATTGTTGCTAGATATTCATCATACAATGCCACCTTAGTACTCAACACAGTAACACACAGTAAATCAGTAAAGTACACAAAGTCCTACCTGCATGGTTGCCAGCTTTTGTTTGCTCTCATCAGAAAAGATGACCTGAATTATGCCTTTCTTCACGTCTTTCAGCTCTCGTTCAGATATTGTAGCAAACAGGATGCTCTCAAAATTGTCACACGACATGCACAACAAAGAACCATAGAGTAACCGCTTTGAGCTTTCCCAGCGAACAAACTGTTGAAAAAGGTGGTTCCTTCATTACATCATAACAGCATAATTAAAATAGTGTTCAAAGTTGTTGTGAATAATATAGAATAATATAAGCTGTTTGGTCGTCGGTCCACACACTCACCTTCAGAGGCTTAACGTCAAATTTGATAACATAGGCTAAGCCTGAACGTGTGCAAAGAGGCGACTCCAGTTTGGCGTCAAAGTACACACTGATGTCGTTGAAACGCTCCTTCTTAAGCTGCTGGGTATTCCCCATGTCCAAATCGCTGAAGATCAATCTCTGGATCCCCTCACGTAGCGGCCGCACAAAGTCCTCTCTCAGCAGTCGGAAGTGTGTGTCAAGGTAGGTTTCTGTGTTGGCGTGTTGGCGAGTAGTGGCGTTGGGCCTTAGGTAGGGTGTCTTATTTTCACGGAACTCCTCTCTGGTTGGATAGATGGGTATTGTACGAAAGTTCTCCAGATCTTCCTCACCTGGATAAGAAGCAGTTTGCGTCATTACAGTTACAGTACATTTGTAAGCATGTTACAAATTAATGAGTCTCAAGTCTAAATCTTTGCCGGCATTTTAAACTAGTCTTAAACAGTAAACATCTGTTCTTAATAATTGATGACCTTGGTTGTCGAGTTGGTCGGATAAGAGTGGAAGGAGGTCCCGGTCTGAACGCAGGCTTCCCTCCCTGGATCTCTCTTGGAGTTGCTGGCTTAAAGCCTGGATGTCTTCCAGCTTTTCTTCAGTTGGACGTGCGATGTCAACCCCAGAGTCCCTCAGGCCAATGAGAGAGGCCCGCAAGAGAACCACCAGCACAGACACAGCCTGGACTGAGCTGGCTGGGAAGATGCTGAGCACCTGCAGCTCCAAATTATATACATTATAATAATAATCACGTTCACCATAATCATAATCATAATCCTAAAAAGAGTAAGTTAGGCACACAAGTCACTGACTGGACACACTCCAAATATATATAATCAATACTTCCTCTCCATCAACAAAATCTGTTGGCTTACTTTGATTGCACTTAACAGCAACTATTTACCATCACTTTGGTTGTTAAAACATTGCACAACAATTGGGATGTCATTTAGTGTACAGCTGCCCATGCAGCCCTCGTACCTTAGACAGGACAGCTATCATGTTGTCAAAGTGCTGCGGGTACTGTTCCCTGCGGGTGGGGTCGGACTCTGCACTCATTCCACCTACGTATTGCGGGAGGATGGTGCGCAGGAACCCGCTGTCCTTCACCACACCAGCAAGGTGCTGGACCGTGCTCCTATCCACGCGGGACTGGAAGGCCCTGCTCAGGGCAGAGCAAACCAGCTGCACAAATTCATGCCGGATATCTCGCTCCTCCAGGAGCTCTTGAAAGGCAGGAGAGGAGGAGAGGGTGATGGCCACCTCGGAGGGCGGTTTCTCCGAGAGCTCCGTCAGCATCGTGTAGGTCATCCTGCGACCCCCCCCCCCTACCCCGACTACCACATCGGCCCCCTCTGGCGTCTCCTCCCCTCCATGATCTACCTCCTCCCCAACTCGTCCCTCTCCCTTGTCCTCTGCCTACTTGACTCACATCAGGGCGTCTTTGATCCCTCCAACCTCCTCTTCTTCCTCCTATCCCCCCTCTGTCCTCCCATGGTCCAGCTCTCCCTGTAGCAGCCGTGCCGTCTTCCCCCCCACTGTGTTCTCCTCCTCCTTTTACTCTGCTATTTCTAGACTCACTACTGGCACTCGTCTCTCCCCTGAAAGAGTCGTTGTCACCTGTATGAATCAGGGGGGGGGGGGGGGGAATTGTTAGCCAATAGAGAGTGTAGTAGGCTATTACACTGACATGTTTCAGACATCCTCTAAATTACCTCTTCCGTCATTTCTCTTCATGGATTCCCCACCCCCTGTGTTTTTCGTTGGTCCATCCATACTTTAAAGAATCGCTAAATAAAAACAGGAAGGCATAAAATTATGTTAGTTTAACAACATCAAGTCAGAGCTCTGCCATCGCTGCCACCTGCTGGACGCAGTAAATACGTGCAGGACAATCTAAGTTTCATTTCCTCCCCATGATCTCTGGAAATGGATCGGTTGACAATATTTTACAAGTACAAGTGATACGACTAACGTTATATTTTGTGTTACTACTGTTACTAAACGGAAGACTACAACTGTTATTTTTATACACAAATACAGGTTTCACATAAATAAATTACAATAATTAATAATTATAATAATAATCTATACAATGTAACTCGAGGACTCGAGCACTATGTTTGATGTTAGCTGGTTCATATTGAATTAGCCTAGGTAAAATAAGCGTTCCCATTTAGCCTATGAAAACATCATCCCATTTATGTCATTTTAAGTCGTCATAGTTTGGTTGGTAGTAAGTTAGAGATACACCCTAAAAGACAATATTTCCTTTATAGACCAACCTGAACGAACCCTTCGCGGTGCTGCGGTGGCCAACTCTTCACGTTTTCCAGTGAAGGCTCTGAGGGAAGGGTGCGCCTGTTTGACTCATGGTATTAGGCTACTGCGTGTGCATGTTTCCTGGGTTTCGTTTTCCCCCAAATCATTTGTTTACTTTAATTATAATAAATTATAACCCTATATAAACAGCAATATATTAAACTTATATTTCTGTAATAGTATCTAAATTAATTTAATGTTATTACCTTATCCTCGGATTTTTGAATTTATTGTAACGTTCTATTGAACAATCAATAATGAGTCTGACCCTAGCTAATATTGATTGGCCAATAGTCATTTGATTTGTTTAGCTTCATTTAGGTATTTTATCATAGATCCATCCAACTTTGCGTTTTTAGGGTTTTAAGCCTGTAAAGATGTTTTTGGTACTTTCTACAAACAAACCAGACCTCGTCAAAAAATAAACCAATTCTTCTGGATCCCCCCTTCCTCTCTACTGATTCCCCTTGACGAAGGGAATCCTAATGTGATCGTTGAGATAAATATAAGATTCAAATGTTTGAGAGTTTACACATTTTATGTAAAAAAGCAGTGCAAGCTGTTGATGAAAATAATATAATGATGCAATTAAAGGAAAGGATTGTACATTCTGCAGATAATGAAGAGTGATTTATTTTTTAAGCTATGAGGCTGGACTACTTGGCCTATCACGTAAAGTACAGGCTGACTTGCGTGGTTATTCAATAATATGACAGTTTATGTAACGACTGAAGTGATAAGTGCATTACTTCAAGCATACACAAGAAAGCAGCTCTGACCTTGTTTGCTCTGACCTTTTTGGAAATTTAAACTGAACAATTCAACTGAGTTAATTTAGTTCGGTGGCTTGTTTGCTTATCCACACATCTTTCCAAGACACACGTAGCACTTGTTTTGTCAGATAATCTATTATACTGCTATGTGTAAAAATATATTTTCTGAAGTATCTACCGGTGTAGCCATGTTATTTATACATTGCTTGTATTTGTTTTCAGGCATTTGTGTATCTACTAAAAAACAGAGGACTCTGCATGGCTTCCCCCCTTACCCCCACCGCCCCTTCTCATCCCTTACTCTCCTAAAAACAGCCCCTCCTACGTACTTATTGTATATTATATGTCCTGGCACTTAATGTACACTGATTGTATGTTGTATTTCCTAGCAATTAAAAATAGTACCTAGCATTGTGTAGCACCTTATCCTAGCTATCATTGTTGTGTATGGTGAATGGGTTAACCTAGCAATTGTAAGTGCTTGGCACTTGTTTCTATGAACATCCTTACTGTACCAACAGTTCTATTTCATGTAGGCTACGCCGTCTAGGCTTCGCCTTATGGGCTTGTCCCGTGCGCGCGCCCGCGCGCGCTGAAAATTCAAACTATGCACCTATCAGCGTGGGCACCGCCCACATTTCCCACGGTATCGTGTCTATATAACGCGGTGTATACCGTCGCTCATCCTCCCTTTTCTTTCAGCACTTGTGCTTATCAGCGAGAAATTGAGAACTACTATTAAGAAGATGAGAACTTCAACACGGATCTCCCAAGCCGGTGGCAGCGGCTCGGGCGAGGCCGCGGACAAACGGCCCTTTTCAGGGCCACCTGAGAGCGCTCCTAGAGCTAGGTCCTTTTCAGGACTCCTATGCGCCTCCTGTCCCGCCTCCCTGGCACCGGGTGACGGGCACTTGGCGTGCTTTTGGTGCCTCGGCGCCGACCACGCCGCGGCTGCTATGGCGGCCCCCGTCTCCTGTGTCGCCTGCCGGGAGCTGCCTGAAGAGGGGATCCTCTCCAGGCATCTCTTCTTTTCCCCTGCGGTGGAAATGGCTGACGCCATCGACCTATTCGGACCTGACGTCGACGATGGCATCATCGACGCCTCCCTGGACGACGTCTTCGGCGACTCGGCGTCCGGTTTTTCCCGCTCTCGGGTTACAACCGCCACCGTCATACAACACGAGGGTCCGCGCCGGATGACCGATCTCTTCCGGGAGATCATGGGTGAGGCGGCGGCCATCAAAGGGATTCCCATGCCGGCCCCGCCTCTCGCCCCCGTATCTGACGATATGCAGGGCGAGTGCTTTCGCACCCCATCTTTTTCCCGGCGGGTTACCCAGTGCCCCTTGTTCCCGCCTTTGCAGCACTTGTTTATTGCTGCCGGTGAGGACCCTTCGACCCTGAAGGCTCCGGTAAGATCCTACACGGATTTCACCAACGTGGAGGGGTGGGCCGATGCTCAGGCGAGGGGGATCCCTCGTCTGGAGCCTCCCCTGGCAGCGCTTCTCTGTCCGGGCGCCGGATGGCTCCTTAACGAAAAGCCGCTGCCCCCCGACCGCCTCCAGAAGCAGATTGTCGGCCTAACGGACAGGGTGTTCGTTTGTGCCTCTCAATCCGCGGCGGCGGTCAACAACAACAGCCGATAGCCGTTTCGGCCGGCCAGCATATGGCGTGGGCTACCATGATTCAAAGGGTCATATGGCTCTCCCACACTGCGGTGCCGGAACGAGAGCGGGCCAGCCTCGTCCAGGGTCCACTAGCGCCGGATGGCCTATTTGGTCCCAGGTTCTCCGAGGTGCTCGCGCACCAGCAGTCAGTCCGTGAGGATCGTTCCCGGTTCGGGACGATTCTCACGGGCTCCTTCCGCCAGCAGGCTGAGAGGAAGCGGGGTCTAGGCCGGTCCCAGCGTTCCATGGGGCCGCCTCCGACTCCAGCCCCGGTGCAGCAGCCGCAGCCGCCGCGCACGGGGAGAGCAGCAGCGCCACGGACCGGGAAGTTCCGGACGCTTGCTCCTACTTTTTCTTTCCCTATTAAAGAAAAGAGTAAAGACCGTTCGGCCGAACGGCAGTACATGGTACCTAAAGAGCGATATTCCCCAGGCCACCTGCGCCCTACGCTTGTGGTGCGCTCCTCCATGTTGCCTCTTTCCCCCTCTCAGCCCGGTGGCTGTAGGGTGGCGGTCGGACGGCGTGTTCACATGGCCTCTGGTTCACCTGCTTCTAAGAAGCGGCGTCCCTTGGAGCCTCGTGGACGGATCAGAGACTCGTTGCACGGTCTCCTGGTTCCCCACATTATAGGTGAGGAGATGGGTCCGCGCGCTGTGGCTACAGCCTGCGGACAGCGCATGCGCACAGGTGCTGCGGCCGGACGGCTCGCTCCCTGTTCAGCGGGCACGAGCGCGACGTCTAGACAGCTCGTTGTTTTTACAACTGCTAGTTGTGGTACGTCTCCTACGCTCGCTGAGCCTCCTCCCTTTCGTGGGAAGCCCCCCTTGGTCCACACGCAGTGTGAAGGCGGTAGGGGCAGAGGAATACGGGTTATTCCTGGACGGTCTTCCTCAGCTGTCGGCTCGCCCTCTCTCCAACCGCTATGCGTGTTGGCAAGAGCGGTGCGTTCTGCCATCGTGGTTGGACACCACGTTGAGATGGGGCCATCCCATACAGTTCAAGCGTCGTCCCCCACCCTTTATGGGGTTGGTGGAGACCACGCTACGGGACCCGGCTGCGAGCACGGCTCTGGCAGCAGAGGTGGCACGTCTCTTGGTAAAGGGGGCCATCACTGTCGTTCCCCCCCACGAGTCTCACCTAGGTTTTTATTCCCGCTACTTCCTGGTTTCCAAGAAGTCAGGGGAAATGAGACCTATTCTGGATCTTCGCGTGTTCAACAGATTCGTTGCCACGAGGAAGTTCAGAATGCTCACGGTCGGAGCATTGTTCCGGTGTGTGAGAGAGGACGATTGGTTCACATCCCTGGATCTCAAGGATGCTTACTTCCACGTCCCTGTTCGGCAGGCGCACAGGAAGTTTCTCCGCTTTGCCTTTATGGGGATGGCGTACGAGTACCAGTGTCTGCCGTTCGGCTATTCCCTGGCTCCGCGCACCTTCTCGAAGTGTGTGGAGACGGCGTTGGAACCGCTCAGACGTCAGGGAAAGAGGATTCTCTTCTACCTAGACGATCTGCTTATTCTGAGCAACTCAGAAGAGACCGCGAGAAGGGACACCATGTTGGTGATAAACCATCGCTCCTTCCTGGGTTTTGCCATCAACTGGGAGAAGAGCTCCCCGCTCCCCAGCCGGCAGACAGTCTACTTGGGGCTTTGCCTAGACTCAGCCACCATGACTGCGATGCTTTCGCCTCCTCGGCGAGACGCCATCCTGTCGGCGCTCTCCCGTTTTCACGTTCGCAGAAACGTGACCGCACTGTCCACCATGCGCCTGTTGGGGCTGATGGCAGCTGCCCACCCCGTGGTCCCCCTGGGTCTGCTTTTTATGCGCAGACTCCAGCGGTGGTTTGCTCGCCAACGGTTGGACCCCAGGCGACACAAGCTCAGGGTGCTCCTCGTCCCCCGTTCGGTGTCGCCAGACCTGGAATATTGGAAAGGACCCTCCGCCCTTCTCAAGGGTGTTCCACTGGGCAGGGTGGCGTCCTACGTAGTGGTCTTCACGGACGCCTCGTTGACGGGTTGGGGAGGAACGTGCCTCTCTCACTCGGTCGGAGACGAGTGGCGCACGCCCCCTACAGCACACATAAATGTGTTGGAGCTCGACGCTGTGAGGAAAGTGCTGTTGCATTTCTTTCACCTGGTGCGCGGCCGCCACGTTCTGATCAGGACAGACAGCGTGTCGGCGGCGGCGTACATCAACAGACAGGGGGGAGTCCGCTCCCCTGCTCTCCACCGAAAGGCGGTCGAGCTCTGGCTTTGGGCTCATCAGTATCTCCGCAGTCTGAGAGCCCTGCATATCGCGGGCGCCCAGAACTTTGGGGCGGACCTCATGTCTCGAGGCGGTCCCCGCCGAGACGAGTGGCGGTTACATCCCGACATTGTCAGACTGATCTGGCAGAGGTTCGGGACAGCGCAGGTGGACCTCTTCGCGTCCCGGGAGAACACGCACTGCAGGTGGTGGTTCTCCCTCAGCCCTCGGGATCTTCCCCCGTTGGGGGTAGATGCGTTGGCACACACACCTTGGCCGCGGACTCTCTTGTATGCGTTTCCCCCGCTCCAGCTGATCCTTCCTCTTCTGGAACGGGTCAGACAGGAGAGACTGTCCCTGATATTAGTGCAGGGACAGTCTCTCCTGTCTGACCGTGCAGCTCTGTGGTTTCCAGAGCTTGCCGCGCTCTCGCGGTCGGCGCCTTGGCCAGTACCATTCAGGCCGGATGCGCTTTCACAGGCCCACGGGACGGTGCACCACCCGCCCGATGTCTCGGGACGGCTGTTGGTTTGGCTCCTGAGAGGTTGATCCTGCAGGGCAAAGGTTTGCCTGAGACGGTTATCAACACTATTCAGAGTGCTCGTGTGCCTTCTACTTCTTCCCTCTATGCGGCGAAGTGGTGCGCCTTCTCTAATTGGTGTGAGACGAACCACGCTGTCCCATCTCAATGCGAGGTGGGAAGCGTGCTTTCGTTTCTGCAAAACTTATTGGAAAAAGGTTTGGCCTTCTCCACTATCAAGGTCTATGCGGCAGCCGTTTCGGCTGGCCATGCAGGCTGTGATGGTGGACCGATCTTCAGCCATCCACTGGTCAAGAGATTCTTGCGTGGGGCTAGACGGGTTAGGCCTGTTTCACGCGTGCTTACACCACGCTGGGATCTCCCCACCGTGTTGCGCGGATTGTCCAGGGATACTTTCGAGCCTCTCTCCCAGGCCCCTTTGGATGCCCTGTCATTCAAGACGGCGCTCTTGTTGGCCTTGGTTTCTGCCAAGCGGGCCGGTGAGCTAACCGCTCTGTCTGTCAGCCCGAGTTGCTTGTTGCTAAACGAGGACAGCTCCTTCGCGTTGCTCAGACCTAATCCTGCGTTCCTCCCGAAGAACATTAATAGTTCTTTTCGGTCGAGGGATATTGTGCTTAAGGCTTTTCACCCCCCGCCTCATTCTAGTGAGGCGGAGGCGGAGTTGCATCTCCTGTGCCCGGTTCGGGCGTTGGCTATGTACGTGAATCGCTCGGCAGCGTTCCGCTCCACACAACAGTTGTTTGTGTGTTATAGCGACGCTAGCAGGGGCCGCGCTCTCTCTAAGCAGCGGTTTTCTCGCTGGGTATGTGAGGGTGTTTGCCTAGCCTACTCTCGGCAGGGCTTGGCGCCACCGTTGGGCGTTAAAGCTCACTCCACACGGAGCGTGGCCGCTTCAACGGCTCTACTCAAGGGCGTTTCGGTGGAAGACATCTGCGCGGCTGCGTCTTGGTCTTCCCCCGGCCCCTTTGTCCGTTTTTACATGTTAGACATGTCCAGGGGCTCACTCGGCAACTCTGTGCTAGAGTCCGGGACCCCTTTTACGGCTTAAGAATATAGACATGTTCTTTAAAGCGGCGTGGTTGGATTTCCTCTCGCCGGCTGGCGAGTTGGTCTTGATTACCAGTCTCTTACTCTCCCACCTTTTTTCAAATGAAAAACAAGGCTAGGGGGTTTTCTATTGGCTCGCCAATTGTCTGGTGGTTTTGTTTACCAGTGAGGCACTCCCGCCGTTTTCTTCAAATAAGAAACGGCCGAGAGAGTCCCATTATTGAAGAGCCGAATTCCGTAGCTCCGCCCCGGTGGTAGCGGACCTAATGGAAACCGTGTTGCTCTGGTTTTCTTTTCCTTTTCATGGGTTCCATGAAGCACGGAATAGAGCCGGAGTCTTTACAGACTCACTTTTTTCTCCCTTGATCATTGCCTTGCTTGATCTAGGAGGAATTAGTTTTTATAAAGCTGTTGTGTTTTACACTTCCTTGGCTTTTTGAGTCTTAATGTGCTCTGGTGACTTAGGTCGTTTTGACTGGGGTCCAGCAGGAGTACATTGATCGGGCTCCGCTCGCAGCTTCACCTTAGCCCATAAGGCGAAGCCTAGACGGCGTAGCCTACATGAAATAGAACGATAGTTATGTTATTATAACTCTAGTTCTATGATTGTAGGCGTAGCCGTCTAGTTTCCCACCTGCTGTACCCTCCAAATGCTGAAAGAAAAGCGTGGAGGATGAGCGACGGTATACACCGCGTTATATAGACACGATACCGTGGGAAATGTGGGCGGTGCCCACGCTGATAGGTGCATAGTTTGAATTTTCAGCGCGCGCGGGCGCGCGCACGGGACAAGCCCATAAGGCGAAGCCTAGACGGCTACGCCTACAATCATAGAACTAGAGTTATAATAACATAACTATCGTTTCTCTTTCTTCCGACAAATGTACTTATTGTAAGTCACTTTGGATAACGGTGTCGGCTAAATGCACTGAATGTAATAGTGAATAAATGAAAACAACAACTTGGAATCACACACTTATTTTTTTCTTTACAAATCCATCCCCCTCTATTGCTGAAACACAACAAGGCTTACAATTTGACCAAAGCATAAAAGACACAGGCATAGCAGTATTCAGATCATTATACCTATATAATCGGCCAACATTTTCGCCTATAACAAGCGACGCATTTTGACCGCAGGAACATTACCTAGGTCCTAGCGAATATTTCTGTGTAATTCTGTGTAACCCAAGTTCTGTTTAATTTTGGTGGAAACACGGTTACAGTGATTAAATGTCAACCTATTCAAGAGAAAAAAAATTTAATTAACGTGCCGAAAAAAACCTCCAACACAGAAACAAGAGAACAAATCAACCCTTTCTCAGCGAAACAGGTGATCGAGTTTTAGTCATCATAGTCTATTTAACATAATTAAACAGATTATTGCCCTCTGACCAAGCTGCGTGCTGCGCTCCGTCCATCTCTGAGGCTACCTGGTTTCCACTGGCCAAAGCGTGACTCTGTCCACCGATAGTGGCATCACAGTCTGGGCAGCGTCTGCTCTCCATTGCCCCTCCGCACTCCGCATTGATATAGACATGGCCGTTGGGACACTTCTTCCTGCTACCAGGCGGCAACTTCAGGCACTTGTTCAGTGAATATCTGTTTTGGGTCAAGAAGCCATTGGAGGAACACAACGACTTTGTCTTTGAAACGGAGGCTGTGGTTTCCAGTCATCTCCTCCTTTTGGATCTTCAGAAGCATGGCGTCTCTCTCCATGAAAAGGATATGTTCCACTACCAGCAGTTCATTAGCGGTGAAATGTGATGCTGACAATTGGCTTTGAACACGCATATTAAAGGTTGGGTAGGTGATTTGTGAAACGCCAGCAGATTTTGAAAATACACAACTCAAATGGTCCTACCCCCTCTCCTTCAACGCTGACTCTGACTCCACCCATTCCAAGTACCTGGACGCGCGATCATGCACGAGCGCGAACAGAGATGCGCGAGAGCGAGCCAGGCTAGCGTAGGTTTTCGTTTAACAACAGGGCACTACATTCAGCTGTAAATTGCACCCAGTACCGCGGGAAGTAGGAGTGCTGGGGGTGTTGCAACACCCCCTGTGCGAGGCCCTGTCTTATCACAGAAAACGATCGTTTCTAAAAACTCCGGCCAAAGTGGAGATTTCTGAAAACGCCGGTTATGTGTTGTCGTGTCAACGGGGAGAAACGGGATTTTAGGTTCTGAAGCGTCACATTATGCACCAGGAAATGCTTAACGTCATGTGAGCGCCCGCTGTACCGTATTGGTCCGAATATAAACACAAACCCCATTGTAAGACGACCTATATTTGGAAAAAAGATTTGAAGACCAGATCCGTTTTTTATGAATAAATAAATTGTATTCATTGAAATAATATACGAAAATAAAAAGGCATCGAATAAAACACTGCATTGCCACTAAACAGTAGTGCAAATAGGCCGTACTGATGTGTACACCAAAGACTATTCCTGACACTCCTCTGCCCCGCTGTGTTCGCTCTGGCTGTGGTCGCTCCGAACTGTTTCGGCCCGTGGCAAAGCGAGTCATCCTCGCTGCTGTCCAAGGCATTTTGAGACGCAGCATTTATTTAATGCTCATATGACCTAGTGCTGAAAAAAGGTTATATGAAAAAGTGTGAGGGTAGCGGTGGTGCGCTAATTGTTCTGTGAGCAGCTGGATGTGAACGATCGATTTTCAACTGTGCGCGCATGCATGCACTGGTGTAATTGAGCTGCGCTGCTATACATCTTTTTTTATCAATGTAACGAGTTGCGAGTCTAGTGCAGGCTGAGTTTTTTTTTTTGCTGAGAATACGTTCTCGCTGCTATGGTTGGACCAGATGTTATAAACATTAAACGGTCACATAAATCATTACTATTTTTAGAAAATGTATGTTTGTTTCATATAATTGTATTGGAAGTCCTGGTTTTCACTAGGGTTGCCGCGGTGTGGACATTTTCACACCGAGTAATACACTCGTCTCCACACCGGTATTACCGAGTATAAACGGTATAAACTTTGAAACTAGGTCAACCGCCACACAAGCATCGGTTTTTAGACCCTTCTCGTCCTTCAGTTGCCGCCAACGTTCGAAAGCAGCGCCTAGGATTATTCTTGATTTCAGTTTTTCTCTTTCAGCGTTTTTATTATCAATTACTCTCTGAAAAAGAGTTTTCCTTCTCTTTGCTGGTGGTGGTGGTGGTGGTGGGGATGGTGGCGTCTTGTCTGCCATGGAAATTGTCTTCTACTGCTAGGTCCAAATGTGGATTAACTAGTTCCAGTAGCTACCGCAGGATAACAACAAACAGGAGCTTGCTCTGGGTCACGAGCTCTGGGTCACGAGTACTGCACGAAGGGGTCGCGCGCGGGGCGCGGGGGAGGGGGAGTGCAGTACGACCGTTTGATTGACGTACTTACTGTCCAATGCAACTCGGTGGCAATGGAAATGATTGGCTGGAGTTTTTCGAGCCCTGCCCGTTCCACAGATGATTGACTTGTTTAATTTTCATGTCAGTACTTCTAACTCAGTGGCTGTAAGCGGGTTATGATATGGATTTCAAGTAATTTTGCAAAAATGGCCAAAAAAGCAAATCACCTATCCAACCTTTAAATATGTTTGGCATTGCACTTTGAGGGTGTTGCTTTCAATTTCAATATCTATCTTGTGTCCATTTATCTTCTCCTTGACATTCTCTATCTCGGCCAGGCTGCGATTGATGTGAGAGCCGTATAGAATGTTCCTGCGGATCAGAGTGCAACATCTGGGTTACTCTTTCAGTTTGATGACCATCTGCTCATTTTCTTCTAAATGCTTGTCCATCTCCATGCATGTGTCGATAGCTTTGGACTCAACAATGTGACCGCAGTCCTGCTGTTGAATGAAGTAGGCCTCGGGATCATCCTCAGAGCCGAAGAATATTTCTGTGACCTTGTCGTGATCACAGACCCTACATTTGTTTGGACATTTGTCTTCGCAGAGGCCTATGCAGGGGTGGCTGCAGCCCAGCATTTTGGAACAGGGCTTGGTGCATGGCGGGCAGCCACAAGGTT
The DNA here is from genome assembly GCF_902167405.1 of Gadus morhua. Taxonomy (NCBI): domain Eukaryota; kingdom Metazoa; phylum Chordata; class Actinopteri; order Gadiformes; family Gadidae; genus Gadus; species Gadus morhua. The sequence continues at coordinate 14,443,420 of NC_044060.1, forward strand.
TGTGGCAAAGCTTTCTGCAGCTTTGGTGCAGACATTGTCAGACACAAGGATCTGCGCAAGGGGCGCAGGGTCGGCCACACCGTTTCGTGCACTTGCTCTGGATGCAGACGTTCTCGCAGGGCAGCTTGCATGGAGGGCACCCACCGGTACAAGGTTCCCTGCACGTGTGGGAACAAATTAGAAGATCTTCACACTGGTAGGAGCATGGGAGGTGATAGCACCCCTGGTTGCATTTGTAGCAAGTACCAGTACAGTACCAGTACCATTGGCCGCATTTCAGCTGTAGGTCACACAGGGTCCTACAGTTAGAATCAAATTATTTTGTCTTGTAGAAGCAGTTATTACTCTGGGTGTGTCCACTTTCTAGAATGAAGGCGACCATTACCTTGCAATAAATTGTACATGGACCCCCACACTTTGCTTTAAAATGATGTCCGCACTGGAGACTATTCTAACAGGGTGCAACGCATTTGAAGTCTGCAGGGTCCATGTAGCAAGGGACCATTTGCTTGTGCCCAAACCCTGGTAAGGTCTTCTCAATCTTCACCGGACACGCTGGGCATTGACTGTGACAAGCCAGTGGGCACTTGTGTCCACGATCACACAGTTTTCTCTCACATGTTTCTCATACTTCTTGTGCTGGGGGTCATAAGGGTGGCATACTCGCTCACAAACATGGCCGCAGTCCAAGCGGAACTCGCAAGGCGTCAAACACCCCCCTTCGGGGGCTTGTTTCAAATCCTCTGAGCAGGCGGCCTGGATCAGTTTTTAGGTTTGGTTCTGACAGCACAGAGTGAGCGCTTTGCCCATCTGTTCCTTCTCTTTCAAGGTGCCGAAGATATTGGTCCACAGTCTGACTTTGCTCAGTATTGCACTGTTTCCAATGCAGTAGAGGCCTTTCTTGGCGCGTGATAATGCCACGCAGACGCGGATGGGGATGCTCAAGAAGCCCACACTGCCCATGGCGTTTCTGCAGACCAGAGACTGCAAGACAATGTCGTTCTCCTCCCCTTTGTACTTGTCAACCACCTGCACTTTGAGCCCTGCAAACTCAGAGGAGGGCATCATATTGCGCAGGCAGAAGAGCTGGCCGCTGTACGTGGTGAGGATATTAATCTGTTCTGGATTGTAGTTCTGCATCAGAAGATAACGACACAGAGCAACTACAAACATGGCTTCATGTTTGTTCTCTTGACTCTTCCCATCTCTGAGGTTTTCCTCTAGGTGGCTGTGCTCCAGGAAGAACTGATTGGTCGGGATGCCCTGTGATAAAGCAGACAATCGATAATATACATTATGGCCCTGAAAGGATCATCTATTTGGAGATATAAAAGTATTAAAATACATTCAATTGGATGACTCTGTAATTGTAGAAGGGGCAAAGAAAAGTAGTCCAAATAGATCAAATGTCACAGCACTAACACACACAAACACACACACTGGAAAGGTCAGACGTTCTGAATCCCTCCAAATAGAAAAAGATAAACGCCTCAGGCCGGAAGGTGTGTACTGCTGGAGGAGAGAGCAGCAGTGGATTCAACAATCACCTTGACGTTATCGTAGTCCATGGCTGACGGGTAGTACTCCAGCTCGGGGTAGATGTGTGGGGTCAGGAGGCAGGCGATGGCGGGCCTCGTGCCCGACGACCACCGGCCAACACCGAAGTGTTACTATTGATAGTCTTTTCTTTTTTTTTTTACCTAATTTAAGTATTTTATAGATCTATCCAACTTTGTTTTTCATCAACTAATATAATTATCCTTTAAGAGGAAAATCTTAAAAGTTCCAAGATGTGATAAGTGATGTCCTCCTATAGTTGTTGATTAGCACTGTATTGAGCACTGTATTGATTCATCACATATAGGGTATCTGAGAGTATTTCAGAGCTGTTCCCTGGGCACCGTCAGAGTTCACAAATCATATACTTCCCCCTCCCCCCTCCTAGTTGACACAATCGATTCAGTTTGTTTTTTCCGTAAGGGGTTTCAACCTTCCATAATTGATTGCAGTGCTGAACTTCGGAGAGATGACCTCTCTGAAACATAATAAAAAATGACGATTGTTTTTCTTTTTTTGTTTTATTTACAGGATGGAAAACTTTATTTTGACAGCATTTCTCTCTACAATAATGACCTTGTTCTTTCCTTTTTGATCAGACTCTTCTTCTCCTCACAGGTAAATGATTAGCAAATCCCTTTCTTGATTTTTTTTTTTTTGGTGCTATCTACACACACTCCTGGTTCTACCAGACCTGGTATAAGTAGGCCTACCGCTCTACTGCAATTGTGACAATGAGCATATTAACAAGATATATGAGATAATCATTCAGCATAAATATATTCTTATATTTCATTGCAAGCATTTTTGTCCATTATTGCCCCCCTCGGTAACTTTGCAAGACATCCATTTAAAATGTGATTGTTTTCATCACTTGCCTTGACAATGCTATTTTAGTAGGTTGTGCTTTTCCCCAACAAAGTTGTCCTTTGATTCATCGCGGTGCAAGCAGTTGATTTTGTTTTAAGCTAGGAGGCTGGACTGTGTTTATGTAATAAATGAAGTACAACACTTCAAGCATGAACAAGAAAGAAAGCATCATCAGTTTTTCAAATGTACTGCTCCTCGTAAAGATATATTTTCTAATTGATCCAGTGTAGCCATGTTATTTATACATTGTGTGCATCTGTTTTTAGGCATGTGTGTATCTAAAAAGAATAAAAAACAATTTTTACCATAGCATTAAAGTTATAGTAGTCTTATCATTATACCCATATAATCAGCCAACATTCTTGCATATGACAATTTTTCTGTAGGTAAACCTACTACAGAGTAGGTAAAAGTAGTCAAATTAACTTACCGACCTGCTAAACCTGTCAACCTACCAACCAATTAACAATCCCCGCATGCAAAATCCTGGTCAGCCAACAGGTGATCGTGTTTTAGTCATTTAAGTCTAATTGATCAAAATTCAACAGATTATTGCCCTCGGACCAAGCTGCGTGCTGCGCTCCGTCCATCTCTGAGGCGACCTGATTTCCACTGGCCAAAGCGTGACTCTGTCCACCGATAGTGGCATCACAGTCTGGGCAGCGTCTGCTCTCCATTGCCCCTCCGCACTCCGTTATGATATAGACATGGCCGTTGGGACACTTGTACCAGTGACCAGGTGGCAACTTCAGTGCTGAGACGACCATCGCCTTCTCCTTATCACTAATGCCAAGGCCCGTGTAGGGGATCTTTTCTTCTATATCCTTTAGGGCCAGCTTCACTTTGTCTGCGTCTTGTTCAGTGAACGAGTCAATCTTATCCAGAACCCTCCTGATAGCATCTACCTCAGCCTGGATTTTTGTCATTTGTTCTCTTGCGTCTGCCATTGTGCACCGAGCGTTGAGTTCAGCCAAAAGGGTGAGTCTCTGCAGTTCCTTTTGCAGATCTGAGACTTGTTGTTCAGTGAATTTCTGATTTGGGTGAAAAAGCCATTGGAGGAACACATCAACTTTGTCTGTGAAACGGAGGCTGTGGTTTCCAGTCATCTCCTTTCTTTGGATCTTGAGAAGCATGGCAGCTCTGTCCATAAAAAGCATTGTATGTTCCAGACCCAGCAAGTCATTAGCGGTGAGATCTGACTCTGACAATTGGCTTTGAACATGATCTTGACATTTGAACGGCCAATATGTAAGAAGTTGTCTGTGATTGGTTTCCCATTGCACTTTTATGGTGTTTCTTTTAGTTTCAATATCTATCTTGTGTCCATTTATCTTCTCCTTGACTTTCTCTATCTCAGCCAGGCTGCGGTTGATGTGAGAGCCGTAGCGAAGGTTCCTGCGGATCGGAGTGCGACATCTGGGGCACTCTTTCAGTTTGATGACCATCTGCTTGTTGTCCTCTGACTTCTGGTCCATCTCCATGTATGTGTCCATAGCTTTGGACTCAACAATGTGACCGCAGTCCTCCAGTTGAATGAAGTAAGCCTCGGGATCGTCCTCAGAGCCAAAGAATATTTCTGTGACCTCGTCGTGATCACAGACACGACACTTCTTTGGACATTTGTCTCCGCAGAGGCCTATGCAGGGGTGGCCACAGTCCAGCATTTTGAGACAGGGCCTTGTGCATGGAGGGCGGTCACAAGGTTCGTGGCAAAGCTTGCTGCAGCTTTGGTGCAGACATTGCCAGGCACAAGGCTCTGTGCAAGGGGCACAGGGTTGTCCACAACGTTTCTTGCACTTGCTGTGGATGCAGACGTTCTCACAGGGCAGCTTGCATGGAGGGCACTCACCGGTGCAAGGTTCCCTGCACTTATGGGAACAAATGAGCAGACGTTCACACTGGTAGGAGCATGGAAGGTGATAGCGCCCCTGGTTGCATTCGTAGCAAGTACCAGTACAGCTGTGGCCGCATTTCAGCTGTAGGTTACATGGGGTCCTACAGTGAGGCTCATAGTCCTTTGTCTTGTAGAAGCAGTTATCACTCTGGGTATGTCCACATTCTAGAATGAAGGGGACCATTACCTTGCATTTAATTGTACATGGACCCCCACACACTGCTTTGCACTGATGTCCGCACTGGAGACTTTTCTCACAGGGTTCGTTGCATTTGAAGACAGCAGGGTCCATGTAGCAAGGGACCATTTGCTTGTGCCCACAACCTGGTATGGTCTTCTCAATCTTCACCGGACACGCGGGACATGGATGGTGACAAGCCAATGGGCACTTGTGTCCACGATCACACAGTTTTCTCTCACAGTGTTTCTCACACTTGTACTTCTTGTGTTGGGGGTCATAAGGGTGGCATACTCGAGCACAAACATGGCCGCAGTCCAAGCGGAACTCACAAGGCGTCAAACACCCCCCTTCGGGGGCTTGTTTGAAGTCCTCAGAGCAGGCGGCCTGGATCTGTTTTTCTGGGTGGTTCTGACAGCACAGAGTGAGCGCTTTGCCCATCTGTTCCTTCTCTTTCAAGGTGCCAAAGATATTGCTCCACAGTTTGACTTTGCTCAGTATTGCACTGTTTCCAATGCAGTAGAGGCCTTTCTTGGCGCGTGATAATGCCACGCAGACGCGGTTGGGGATGCTCAAGAAGCCCACACTACCCATGGTGTTGCTGCGGACCAGAGACAGCAAGACAATGTCGTTCTCCTCCCCTTGATACTTGTCAACCACATGCACTTTGACCCCTGCAAACTCGGAGGAGGGCATCATATTGCGCAGGCAGAAGAGCTGTCCGCTGTACGTGGTGAGGATAGTAATCTGTTCTGGATTGTAGTCCTGCATCAGAAGATAGCGACACAGAGCAACTACAAACATGGCTTCATGTTTGTTCTCGTGACTTTTCCCATCCCTGAGGTTTTCCTCTAGGTGGCTGTGCTCCAGGAAGAACAGATTGGTTTGGATGCCCTGTGATAAAGCAGACAATAGAGATAATTCATTATGGCTATGAAGGGATCATCTATTTGGACATATACAAGTATTAAAATACATTTAATAGGAGGAAAGAGAGACGTTAGGAGACTATTTTAAATGTAGAAGGGACAAAGAAAACTAGTTGATAGTAAAATAATATCAGATCAATAGATCAAATGCTCTAACAAACACAAACCCACACTGGAAACGCCATCTCCCCTCATAAGGTCATACGTTCTGAATCCCTCTAAATAGATGTAAAAGCCTCAGGCCAGTAGGTGTGTACTGCTGGAGGAGAGAGCAGCAGATGTCTGCCACCCTGAGGCAGAGGCAGTGGATTCAAAAAGCACCTTGACATTGTCGTAGTCCATGACTGAAGGGTGGTTCTCCAGCTCGGGGTAGATGTGAGGAGTCAGGAGGCGGGCGATGTCGGGCCTCATGCGATGCTTGACCCGACGACCACACACACACACACACACACACACACACACACACACACACACACACACACACACACACACACACACACACACACATTTAGAGAACATTAAAACAGGCCGTCATTCTGATCTTTTGCTTACAAACTGACAAGGGACAACAGTGAAGTGTTGAACCCAAATTCAGAAAATATAATATAATATTTATTTTGCTTTCATCATCTTAACATGTTTTATTTATTTGAAATATGTTTTATATGTAGAAAGACCCATATATATTAACAAACATCACATCAAAATATATATTTAGGTCAATATTTCATACTCTCTGACTGAGAAGAGTGAATATTTCCAGCCTTTCTATAATCAAGGAAAGAGGCTGCCATCGTACCAACCTGATAGTTGAGCCTGACGAAAGGGAAACCAGTTTTCACCAGCCTCTCGAACATGGAAACCTCCAGACTGAAGTTCTTGGCCAGATCGTACACTGTAGCACTAGGCCGCAGCTACCAGGAAAGAAAATATCAAAAATGTATATGTATTATATGCATGTGTTTTAGTTCAAAGCATGTCCCCTTTAGGGCCTTGGTCATTGAACAGCAGCCTACTCGGGTGAAAATAGAAATATGGCATTCATGTGTTTTAACAGAGACATAATTGGAATATTCTTCCAATTAACCGTGCAAAATACTACAACTTTTGTTCAAGTAATAATGTGTCAAGTTGCTTTACTTCTAGCATATGTGATGGACACTTCTAATCAAGCGGGAATTATTGACTGTGATATATTTCACTTGTTGTAGTTTGACTCTGCACCCCTAATCTAACCCCCTCAGGTATGGAGCTTGCATTAGAGTACTGAGTGAAGAATACAGAGTATGTCACACAAACATTACACTGCACATCCTGTATGAGACAAATAAAAAACCTTTGAGTCTTGAATCATCAGATTTAATTATCCTAATGTGTCCACATTTTAGTGACAAAGGGAATAATCCCAGGGAATGGGTTGTATTCGGGCCTCTATTTCACAAGCAGGTGTGAGGGTGTTGATTCGCCAGTACAAGCTGTTTCAAAGTTGACAGTGTGGTGACATCACAAGTGGTATTGTCCACCCAGATGTATGAAAGTAGGATTTATATTATTATGGTATCTAGATCTTCATTATCGGTAATTTTGGTATATTCTTTGGCAACATTTAACATTTTCTTGAACATGTGTCTTTCAAGCCAATAAAGAAACTGAATTGAAGTTGATATAAAGATAGAAGGATCGATTGATCACCCTACCAGCCCTCTCAGTGGACTGTATTTACTGGCCTGTATTGGCTAATCACCAGAGACCCTTTAAAGGCTGTGTTGCAGGGTTCATTTTCCAACCAATTTGTGCAATTGGCTTGTTGGTAATAAAGATTGAAACTGTTATCCATTGTATTTAATGTTGTGAGGTATCACAAAACGGAATGTAATACGAAAAAGTAGGTTATATTTTAGCGGTTTGCTATCGATTCTCATTTCCCCCAGAATGCATTGCACGACGTCACGTTGGGGAGTCACGGACCAAAGCCGCATTGAGACCCTTGAGAGTAGACTTGTAAGAGAGTGTTCAGCACATTATACAGATACAAAGATAAATACATAAATATTATATATAGTTAGTATATGCTACACGTGAACCTCCTAAGATGGCGCAATTTGATTGGTTCGTTATCTCGGGATATTGGGCAATATCCCATGATTGACATCTCAAACTCGATATTCTTATCATCGCAAAATGTCCACTGATAAAAACAAATAAACCGCTAATAAAAACAAATAAATCCGGGCAAAAAGTGTTATCTTGTTTATTGTTGGAGTGTTCACGTGTAGTATATACTAAAACATTTAATTGACAATTATTTACCTCAGGCTCCGTGAATAGTGGGGAATAGCACCCTCGGCCTTAGTTCTCGGGGGCTATTCCCCACTATTCATTTCGCCTTCGGTGAATAATTGTTAATTAATAGCCTAGATAGATAGATAGCCAGTCAAGTCTTTATTAATACCAAACGACACAAATCATTAATTTAGGTGATTCGGCTCACACAGGAAAGTATAAGTCGACATACACAAAATACATCACATTAAAACTAGACGCATGCGTAGATAGATAGATAGATAGATAGATAGATAGATAGATAGACAGATGGAAAGATAATTAAATACGTTCTATTATTTGCCTTGCGGAGCCAGCCAGTCCTGTGTTTGTATGCAAATTAGCCATGTGCGCCAAACAGAAGAAAGACAAAATGTTGAGAAGTCATACTAAAAACGGATAGCAAGCGAAAGCTAAACCAGACAGTATCAATCACACACTTTGGGTCCATTCGAACTTATGGTAAGAGGCTATTCTTTAAATCTTTGCAGTGACTGAATGTTGATGATAAAACAGATTGTTTTGCATAAGATGAGTGTGTGCGACTGTGTGTGTGTCCTTTCCGTCTTCGGCATACTACATGGTTATGAAGGCCTTGTGGTTAGTTGTCTTAGTGAAGCAGCCTAGCCATGGAGTTGGATAACTTGGAGGAATTGTACGGGCGTGCGAGAGTGAGAGAGAGAGCACACCCGCCGTGGTGATGTTTGGTTTGTTGTGGGCTGTCTGTCAGCATCCGCCGGGTTGGACGAATGTGCTTTGTGTATGTGTTCAATGTACATCTGTCTGATCGTATTTTTGGTAGATTGATCGTAAAATAATGTCACACCACGATCGGTCATACTTGCAGGCACTCATTCGCAAGTTCACTGATTGCGTGTCCTAGTCTATACCTGGCATTTATTCAGTTGATTGCACTTCTAAGTGCGCCAGATTGGTGCCAATTATTGTCGTGTTTGCATTGTAATGCACAACTTTGCCTCTACTTGTTATAAATCAATGTGCATCCAAACAACTTTAGCCAATGCAGCCTCCTATGTCAGTGTTGCTTTACAATGCTATAGCATATCAGTTAATCAACGTTTTTAAGTGTGTGTGTGTTGCCATGTAGGCTAAATACTGATTGTCATCCAAGAAATATTGTAATGTTATAAGCCTACTGCAAAATGTATATCGGTATTGAGCAACAATCGGGAGATGGGGACCCCCAAATATTGACGGGTATTTTGCACACTGGGTAAAATAAAATAGAAATAAACACTAGGCAAAGATGTTGTTACTGGAGCAAGTAGGCTACCATCAAAACGTGGGATAACTAATCGGGAAATCTGTTTACAACGTCGGGGGAAAGATTTAATTAGGGATTATCTTGGGGGGATTTCACAGGTGGGACTGGCAAATGAGCCCATAGCTAGAATTATGCCTTCTATTTCTAGATCTACTGACTACGCTTACTGGTACTTATCTGAACGACATAATCGATGTCACTAAATATAAAGAAAACGTTGACTTTCACTCACTCACTCGTTATTTTATGCACTGCTGTTCATTGACCAGCTCCAGCGGTCGGTGCTGTGTTGCTAAATGATAGCAACTCTCCACTCATTCTCCTCTCACCATGCATGTCATTGGCTTTGACCGCCATCAGTTCTCGGCAATTCCTCATTCGCCCTCTCACGTCTGACAGGTTAGAAATTATACTGCTATGGGCCATCGTACATGTTACTTGTGGTTCTTGCCACCTCTTAGACGCCATTGTTCTAGCACGTCTCCCCAATGTGACGTCATCGCCGAATGGCGTTAGAAAACACCTGTTTCTGACAAAAACGCCCAAAACTGGACTTTAACACTATTTTGAGTGCTTTATGTACCCATTAATAAAAACTTCCAGTTAACCTGCAACACGGCCTTTAACAACAGTGCTGAAGGGACATGGTGCAGCTTTAAGACCCAACATGTGTTCTCTGTTGTTGTAGTTGTTGTTGTTGTTGTTGTTGTGGTTGTTGTAGTAGTACCTGCTGGTGGTCTCCGATGAGGATGAGGTGCTGACACTCTGGGTTCAGAGAGGTGATGGTGTGGGCCTCCAACACCTCAGCAGCCTCCTCCACTATCACCAGCCGCGGACGCACTTCCTGCAAGATCTTACGGAACTTGGCCGCCCCTGTGGTCGTCATGCCGATGACCTGGTTGGGCATTACACAACATTTTGATGTTTGGCAAATGAAACCTCTTGAATCGTATGTCTTAGTTTTACCAAAAGGTGTTCTAATAAAAAGATAAGCAACTTGGCTGAATATGTGCAATGACCACCAGGGGTGCAAATGATTGTAGGCAGTATGCTCGATATTGCATATAATAGTGAGTTCCCAATACCCTGTGAATAGCCCACTTAAAGCTTAAGTAGATGGAGATTAAAATCCCATCTCCGTGCGTTACACACAGTCTAGCACACTACCCGCGGTTCTCAAGCATGATACTGCAGTCTCTTTCCTTTCATGTTCCTTCATCCTGGATGGCATAACTCTCTCAGTCTATAATAGCTGTGGTTATACCTTGGCGTTGCGGAGGAGACAGATTTTCTCGTTGAGCCGCACCTCCTCCAACCTTTCCACCGTGTTCTGGTATTCCTCCATGGACTTCTGAAGTTGATCTTGCAGAAAAGACCTGTAGCGTGACACCCATAGCCTGCAGAAGATGACGTGGGGAGAGAAAAACACACCATTTTCTTTTACGATCCTCATCAGGAACTTCAGAACTTGGACCCTGTGGACGTCATGCCGTCCTTTTGGGGATACTATTTTTGTTACAAAACTTGACAGAAAGTTCTATCCCATGAAGCAGGGGTTCTCAACCACCTGGCCGCGGACCGATAGCGGGTAGTGCAGGATTGGCCACTGGACCGCCGAGATCTAGAAATAAAGCCTACTTTTTTTTATATACTTATTGCAGACGATGAACAAGCTAAATTTTGTTTTTTATTGGCTTGATGTTGACACAGTATATCACAGTCGTGTTGTTGGACAGATAGACTTCTACTGTCTATTGATAAAACAGGTTTTTTACTCTCAATAATGGTCCTACAGTATCTGTGTTCATAGATTAGGTTAGGCAGGCATAGAATGGTTTGTGTCCTGGTCGCTTCATTAGCGACCCCTACTGGTTGGTCGGGGCAGTTTTAACAACAATAAGATACCACAAGAAGCATGGCTTTCTGGACAGACGTTGGGGGTCAGGATGGTGCTAGAGCACTTTACATTAAAAATTAAATTTCCTTTCAGAAAAGACTATCTGCACATTCATGCCTTATTATTTTTTTAAAGGGGGTAAAGGGGAACTCCTCCCCCCTTACCCCCCCCCCCCCCCCCCCCCCCCCCCCCCCGCCCACACCCCTCTTACGCACTTATTGTCTGTAGTACCTCCAGTCACTTAATGTACGCACTTATTGTATGTTTTTCGTACTTGCGCTTAAAAATAGTACTTACCATTGTGTAGCACCTTATCCTAGCTTTCCTTGTTGTATATGGGGAATCGGTTTACCTTACAATCGTTAGTGCTTGGCACTTGTTACTACGACCATCCTTACTGTACCAACAGTGATATATTGCTATCTTTCTTCGGAAAAATTTACTTAATGTAAGTCACTTTGAATAAAAGCATCTGATAAATGCCCTAAATGTAAAATGTAAATTTAAACCCTGAAAATTTAAACCTTAATCTTACAACATTGTGTTCTTTTTTTGTTTAAAAAAAAAGAACAAAAAATTGCCAAAGATAATCTACTGTTGCACATATTTAAAGCTTCTTTCTGCATAACATACATTTATTTTTTTAAATAAAGTAACAAGTAAAGTGAGGATAAACAATTAAAAAAAAAGGAAGTCATGAGGAAGTGAAAGTGAATAAAGTTGACCCATACCGATAAAGTCTCCATCGTTCTGCCAAACTCAGTTGCCAAATATCAAATATGGCCATTTCCTCTTTTTCAGTCATATCTGATTCCTTATCCAGTTCCTTCCGGAATTTTCTCTTGATACTTTTCCTCTGGTTTCTCTGCATCTGAACAATTCATAATAATGTAATATAACAAGGTTTTATTATAGGTTACAATTCCAAAGTATGAAAGAACTACGATTGCTTAGATCACTTGCCTGTATTATTTCAGATGAATAAGTTAAAGGTTTAGTGAGTGAAATTTATGATATGGCCATGGTCTATTCGCTCTTCCTAAATACTCCCATTGCCGTTGATCAAGGAACTACAATTTCAAAAAGCAGCTAAGAATTTATAAAGGATGTATTAAAGATGCATGACGTCACTGTTTAACAGAAACAAGGCTGTCAACTTTACCTGCCATTCCTGGTCACTCTGGCCCCCATGTCGGCGGACATTCTTAAAGTTCATTGCCAGAATCTGTTCCTCTGCCTGGTGCACTTCCTGCTGCCTGATCATCCTCGAATTTGGACGCTCAAAGCCGTCTTCGATAAATCGCTCATCGTGAATCTGGTCTGCTTCCTCAGCGATCTGGATCATCTCATCCGCTTCCGCTTCTGGGTCCGATTCAATGTCTGAGGCATTGAAACCAGGAATTTAAAACACTTCTTACGCAAATCTTGTTAAGAAATGTGGCCCCTTATAATTTCTTCCCATGCCACTTTATTTATTGATGTAGGTGTAATTAATGCATCAATGTATGTATACAGTTTACAGGAGAATTGTGCGCTGACTTATGTCAATCTACTGTGATACAGACTGTGATAGTCAGTGTAGCCAGGGATATTACAAAATGTATAAAAAAAATCAAGTTAAATATAATTTAAATATGAAATAAATCTTCTGAAGCTTTATTGTATGGTTGAATTCTTCGTTTCCTTTCAATTGTCAGGGTATAATCGAAGAAAGTCTTTGAAAGTATCCAACCTAAAAAATCCCTCAGGCCTCCCTCCAAATCCACTCCCCCAAAACACATGATTAGTTGCAAGCAGGCCTCGACATTAATGATTGCCCGCATGCCCGGTGTCTGTGATCGTGGAACTTAAATGTGACATTTAGTCACCCTCATTTATTTTTTCAAAAATACACAAAATATGCCTACAAAATAAACGTCCCCTATATCGCGGGAGAGGAACTTTCTACAGCGCTGTGCGTCGGTTTTCTATAAAACAGGAGAATAAGAATCATAGTAATAATTTGTGTTCAGTCACTTCCTTATAGCCAACGGCCACATACGGAATAGAAGAAAAAGAAGAGTCACTTTCATTATGTTCCTTCAGCCTCCGAAAACTGGCCATGTGCCAGGTAAATGTGACGGAAATAAATAATTAAAGATACCTGAAAATAAGACGCCGCCAGGATATGAAACAATAAGGCAACGGGAGTTTCCTTGGGTCCATCTTGCCGGCGGGTAAAAGCTAACTGATTGCGGTTGTGACTACCCCACAATCGGATTCATGAACATCATTTCACTGCATTACGGTTGTAGTATGTTGAGGACAGTTTAGGACACCGTATCAACAAAACTCAGACGGCATGTTGCTATCGATATCTGTGCGAGAACAGCACCTAAATCTACGTTCTGGCTGATATCTGTTTTAGAGGCTGTCTACAAATTACACCCCACAGACTTCCCCATGGAATTGTTTCAGGAAAGAAATCACCAGAAATCCAACAAAAATACATTTTGTCATTCTGATTGATGTAGTATGCCTAGTTGCCAATGGTGGGCTGTTACTTACTACAGGTGATTATTTGCTGATAATGAATCATATATTACTTTGCATTATAGTGAATCGGATGCAGTTAATACTTTGAAATATACACCAAAAATCAATAAAAATAAATGTTAAAATAAATGAATATATTAATTAATTAATTTTGAGGCCCTAGTGTTTCTTCTGTTGGGCTAGCTGGTTTGACAGCGTTGCAGCCTTAATTGTTATGTTTTGTATTTGAATAAATTATTATAATTCAACAAATACTTGTTGGTTTTATACATTTTCTTAATAGGCCTACATTTTCCATTTAGGGTAAGTATGTTTTGCTATTGGGCAAATATATCATAAAAGAAAAAGCTTAAAAAGCTTAATGTCAAGGCCCACAATCTGTCTTTAAAGACTTGTGGAAGACAGTGGTCATGTGCAATGAGTGCAAGAGAATGAAAATGCTTTCGGGATGTAAAGAGGATGTATGAATATGACAAAAATGCTTTGCAATTAAATAAATTGCCAACCCTAACTTTAAATTTGTACAGTCCTTAAATATGGATGGCTGTTTTCTTCAACAGTGACGGAACCAGAAGGGCAACTATTAAAGTAGTTTACTATTTTGTTGTTAAGCAGGAACCTCACCTTCATGGGCTTCCTCTTCCGCTTCCTGCTGGAAGAATGTGGGACCTAATCCCAACCACTCAACCATCTGACTCTGCCTTTTTTCTCTTGAATGCAGCTCTTCGTACCAGCCAGCTTGTTGGCAGAATTGCATGGAAGATTAATGATGTACATTAAAAATAACATAAATAATATGAAAAACAAATATAATTAAGTCGCTCCATATGAGCATGGTGTTTGTGTATGTTCATATAATAGACACAAATATGAATAACTTACGGATGGACCTTGCAGGCGGTTCCAGACTGGGCCAGTGTCTATCTGAAATGTAATTCTGTAGAATGTTCTCCCGGAGGACCCCCTTCTGACTGCACTGTAGTTGTACCGAGTGAAAATTGACCTCATGCTCCCGACTTTTCAGATCGCTTATAATCTATTAAAAAAGGTTTAAGCGGTTCAGCGTTGTATCCGAAATTGTGTAGGACAGTGTTCAAATAAACACGAAACGCAGCATAAAACATAACAAAGAAGTTGCTCAGGTGGATAACAAAAGTATCTAACCTAAGAAGAGCTTTAAAGCCAGCCAGCCAGCCAGCCAGCCTCCTGGCAGATCTCCTATCTAGTTGTTGTTGCTATGATTAGCGGTAGGTCAGTTTGTCAAGGGATCTCACCTCTGTAAAAGCATATCGTAGGTGGTTGGGCATGTTTCTATCCAAATTCCCCTTACGGAAGGCTTCCATTAGATGTTTAAGGTTGAAGGGCTTCAGGTCCTCGCTGTTGCTCCGGCCCCCAACTCTCACAATGCCTTTTCTTAGAAATGTATGGATACCTTCAAATATCGAAAGGAAGCAGTTAAAGCTTAAAGCAGTTTGAAGCAATTTGTAGAGTGGAATGTGAGCAGAATAGGGTTGTACATTCACAGAATTCCCAAAAGATTTTACCCATTCCAATACAATTAGTGAATCGAACTTTAAAGCTGAGGTGTGCAAATTTACCAGAATTTGTTAATTTTCAATATTGTTTAAACTTCATTAAACATGTTGAAGAGTGATATGTAGAGCATCATGATAGGCTGAGTGACAAGAAGAAGCTAATTCTAGAAGAATCATGTGCATAGAGCTGGAACAATCAATGGATGTATTGAAAGAACCAGGTAACTTATTTATATTCTTACTTGGTAACTAAATCTGAAAATGTAAGGAATCGATTTTCAGTTCATATCTATACAGACATAAAATTGTGTTTGCTCATAGCAGTTAGTTGACAGCGTTTGCATATAGAATTAAGCTCTTCAGCGGTTTCTCCTCCTTCTCTTCCATGCTGGTAGAGCGAGGTGAGAGAGGCTCGTTGGGCCTGGTCGAGGGACGAAATGAGACCAATAGGAAGGGTCTGTGGGCCACATTGTCTGTGGTGGCAGTGGTGCCTGCTTACCCTCCAGGAACTGGTCCAAAGCGTGGTTTGTGTAACACACGACAAGCATTGGCGCGGCCTCCTGACCGGAACTCCAGAGTCCCTGGTTGGTCAACAGTGCCTTAGCGATTTTAAGGCCGACGTGGGTCTTTCCTATAGAAGGTTCAGAAATGTAGATACAGCCAAACAACAGCACGACATGCTTGCTAAGCTTTACATTCCTGAGAAACCATCATCTCAGGTCGGGTAGAAACTGCCCTACTTTGAGTATGTTTTATCCTGAGTCTGTTGTTTTAGCTAGCCTGAAAGGGCATGGGGGCCGTTAGCAATTGCATGATTCCCCGTCTCCAGCATGCACCCGTCCCAGACCACCAGTTGAACTCAGGACCAAATACATTCCCGCACCTCCTACACTAGATAAGACATTCCACGAGTACAGGGTCTCACCAAAACAAAAGCTTCTGGTTTTAATTGAATCATCAAATGTTTGTCGGCCAATCAGAGAGAATCATCCCAATAAATGGATGAGAATGATTCGGATTTGGAAATCCACTTTTTGCTATCAATGATCAGGTAATCCACCTTCATTTTATGCCAGCTTGATCCAGATACAAAGTGATCCAGATACAAATCCTACTAAAAAGCATTGATGCGGATCCAACCAGGATTGGAATATGAGATCTAATCCTATACTGTGTTCCCCCACTTTTTGTACCTCTCCTCCTTGCACGACATTGCCACATCAGAAAATATGTGAACCTATCCGAAATCAGCTATAAAAATAAAATATATGTATATATATATATATATATATATATATATATATATATATATATATATATATATATATATGTATGCATAATACTTGAATTGCCAATTAATGTATATTTTTGATCTATGGTTAAAGTAGAAGTGTCTACCAGTGCCAGGGGGTCCTTGTATGATGGCTAGCTCCTGAGTGAGAGCCAATTGAAAGGCTTCCATCTGAGACTCGTCCAGGTCGAGGGTCTCCTTGGCAGGCCAGTCAGCAGGCCTGAGGCAGTGAAAGGGCTTGATCTTCTGGTTCTTCTTAGGGTCTGCCACCTGTTCCAGGTTGTACACGTCGTCTTCCCTCAGATACCGTGGGGGTTGCACATCTGGGCTGCACTCCACTATATACCTGAAGTCGACACATTGGGGATTGTCACATTGGGGATTTGGTTGTAAAATAAGGACATACAAGTGATTCAGGGAATAAAGGAGCACCCAATGTGATGTTGACTTACTGAAGACTAAAAAGTAAGGTTTAATAAGGTGAGATTGTATTGTATTACATGAATTTTATTATCTTTCTATAAATATAATCATCATCTCACATTGTATCCTGCAATGTCTGTGCATGTGTTTTTTTGTTAGCAGAGAAAGAAATATATTTAACCTCTGAAAGGGAAGCTCATCTCCCTGTACTTCCTGCAGGCCCTCCAGAACATGACGGTAGGCCTCAAAGTAGGCAGACGTCTCCACCATCAGAAACGGCAGATTGGTCTGTAGAAAAAGGTAGGTTATTGTTGCGAGATATTCATTATACAATGCCACCTTAGTACTCAACACACTAACACACAGTAACACAGTAAAATACACAAAGTCCTACCTGCATGGTTTCCAGCTTTTGTTTGCTCTCATCAGAAAAGATGACCTGAATTCTGCCTTTCTTCAAGTCGTTCAGCTCTCGTTCAGATATTGTAGCAAACAGGATGCTCTCAAAATTGTCACACGACATGCACAACAAAGAACCATAGAGTAACCGCTTTGAGCTTTCCCAGCGAACAAACTGTTGAAAAAGATGATTCCTTCATTACATCATAAAGGTATAATCAAAATAGTGTTCAATTATTGTTGTGCTTAATATAATATATATTAATATAGGCTGTTGGACGTCGGTCCACACACTCACCTTCAGAGGCTCAACGTCAAATTCGATAACATAGGCTAAGCCTGAACGAGTGCACAGAGGCGACTCCAGTTTGGCGTCAAAGTACACACTGATGTCGTTGAAGCGCTCCTTCTTAAGCTGCTGGGTATTCTTCCCCTGGTCCAAATGGCTCCAGATGAGTCTCTGGATCCCCTCACGTAGCGGCCGCACAAAGTCCTCTCTCAGCAGTCGGAAGTGTGTGTCAAGGTAGGTTTCTGTGTTGGCGTGTTGGCGAGTAGTGGTGTTGGGCCTCAGGTAGGGTGTCTTATTTTCATGGAACTCCTCTCTGGTTGGATAGATGGGTATTGTACGAAAGTTCTCCAGATCTTCCTCACCTGGATAAGCAGAAGTTTGCACCATTACAGTTTTACAGTTACAGTTAAAGTAAATTTGTATGCATGTTACGAATTAATGAGTCTCAAGTCTAAATCTTTGCCAGCATTTTAAACTAGTCTTTAACAATAAACATCAATTCTTAATAATTGATGACCTTGGTTGTCGAGTTGGTCGGATAAGAGTGGAAGGAGGTCCCGGTCTGAACGCAGGCTTCCCTCCCTGGATCTCTCTTGGAGTTGCTGGCTTAAAGCCTGGATGTCTTCCAGCTTTTCTTCAGTTGGACGTGCGATGTCAACCCCAGAGTCCCTCAGGCCAATGAGAGAGGCCCGCAAGAGAATCACCAGTACAGACACAGCCTGGACTGAGCTGGCTGGGAAGATGCTGAGCACCTGAAGCACCAAATTATATACATCATAATAATAATCATAATAATCAAATTCACCATAATCATAATCATAATCCTAAAAAGAGTAAGTTAGGCACACAAGTCACTGACTGGACATACTCCAAATATATATAATCAATACTTCCTCTCCATCAACAAAATCTGTTGGCTTACTTTGATTGCACTTAACAGCAACTATTTACCATCACTTTGGTTGTTAAAACATTGCACAACAATTGTGGGTGTCATTTAGTGTACAGCTGCCCATGCAGCCCTCGTACCTTAGACAGGACAGCTATCATGTTGTCAAAGTGCTGCGGGTACTGTTCCCTGCGGGTGGGGTCGGACTCTGAACTCATTCCACCTACGTATTGCGGGAGGATGGTGCGCAGGAACCCGCTGTCCTTCACCACACCAGCAAGGTGCTGGACCGTGCTCCTATCCACGCGCGACTGGAAGGCCCTGCTCAGGGCAGAGCAAACGAGCTGCACGAGGTCAGGCCGGATATCTCGCTCCTCCAGGAGCGCTTGAAAGGCAGGAGAGGAGGAGAGGGTGATGGCCACCTCGGAGGGCGGTTTCTCCGAGAGCTCCGCCAGCATCGTGTAGGTCATCCTGCGACCCCCCCCCCCTACCCCGACTACCACATCGACCCCCTCTGGCGCTCTGATCTCTCTGATCAGCTGGCGCTGTGCCCGTCAAACTCCTGCTTCTCTCTCTTGCTGCATGTCGTGCGAAATCTGCGGCTCCAGGGGCCACCCCACCACGCCTGCCCCCCCTGCCGCCTCTGGCGTCTCCTCCCCTCCATGATCTACCTCCTCCCCAACTTGTCCCTCTCCCTTGTCCTCTGCCTACTTGACTCACATCAGGGCGTCTTTGATCCCTCCAACCTCCTCTTCTTCCTCCTATCCCTCCTCTGTCCTCCCATGGTCCAGCTCTCCCTGTAGCAGCCGTGCCGTCTTCCCCCCCACTGTGCTCTCCTCCTCCTTTTACTCTGCTATTTCTACACTCACTACTGGCCCTCGACTCTCCCCTGAAAGAGTTGTTGTCACCTGTATGATTCAGGGGGGGGGAAGCAAAATTGTTAGCCAATAGAGATAGTGTAGTAGGCTATTACACTGACACGTTTCAGACATCCTCTAAATTACCTCTTCCACCATTTCTCTTCATGGAATCTCCACCCCCTGTGTTTTTCGTTGGTCCAGCCATACTTTAAAGGGTCGCTAAAGAAAAAGAGGAAGGCATAAAATTATGCAAGTTTAACAACTTCAAGTCAGAACTCTGCAATCGCTGCCACCTGCTGGACACAGTAAATACGTGCAGGACAAACTAAGTTTCATTTCCTCCCCATGATCTCTGGAAATGGATCGGCTACTACTAATATTATATTTTGTGTTACTTGCTACTAAACGGAAAACTACAACTTTATATTTTTGTACACAAATAGGTCTTCAGGTTCCACATAAATAAATTATGATAATTGATATATATATAATATTGAATAATCTATACAATGTAACTCTAGGACTCGAGCACTATGTTTGATGTTAGCTGGATCATATTGAAATAGCCTAGGTAAAATAAGCGTTCCCATTTAGCCTATAAATACATCCTCATTGTTATTTCAAGTCGTCATAGTTAGGGTTAGTTGTTAGAGTTACACAGACAATATTTACTTTGTAAACCAACCTGTTCCTGAACGAACCCTTCGCGGTGCTGCGGTGGCCAACTACGTTTCATATGAAGGCTCTGAGTGAAGGGTGCGCCTGTGTTGCTGCGTGTGACATCATGTTTATTTCCCGGGTTTCGTTTCTCCCCAATTTATTAGTTTTCTGTTTCATTTGCAATTGTAATTGCAAATTATGCTGATGAATAATTATAACCTTAAACGGCAATATATTAAACCTATACTTCTGTAACAGTATTTATTATTGTTATTATCTTATCCTCGGATTTTTCGAATTGATTATAACGTTCAGACAATCAATAAAGAGTAAGACCTCTAGCTATTTATTATTGATTGGCCAATAGTCATTTTGATTTGTTCAGCTTCATTTAGGTATTTTATCATAGATCCATCCAACTTTAATGACTAATATAATCCATCCAACTGACTAATATAATGTTCCTCTAAGATGAAACTCGTGAAGGTTTAAAGCCTGTAAAGATGTTTATTGTACTTTCTAAACACAAACCAGGTTCTACCAGACCTGGTCGAACATATAACAATTCTAATGGATCCCCCCTTCCTCTATACTGAAAACTTGACAAAGGGAATCCTTATGTGATAGTTGGGATAAATATAAGTGCCCTTAGATTCAAATGTTTGAGAGTTGACAAATTTTATGAAAAAAAGCAGCGCAAGCTGTTGATGAAAATAATTTGATGATGCAATTTAAAGTGAAGGATTGTACATTCTGCAGGTAATGAAAAGTGATTTAGTTTTTAAGCTATGAGGCTCGTCTAGTAGGCCTATCACGTAAAGTACACTCAGAATATTTTACCCTAACTTTTAAGGAATATGTAAAATAATTTAATGACAAAGTTCCATTTGATTTTTTTTTAATATTTTGAACATAAACTTACCTAATAAACTTTACATGATGTATATGCATCAGTTTAATAAAGCCTATTCATTTGAAATGCATATTCACCAAGTTTATGTTTATCATTAATATAATTTATTGAATTTAAATGCACATTAATCCGATTATGTTTTCAGAATACATTAAGTATATTTGTTTGAATAACATAGTAATTAGGTTACCTTTTCAAGATGAATTACGTGTATGGGTTTGAAATACATACTAATTAAGCTTAAATTTAATGAAAATGCATTAGATATATGTATTTTTATGATTAATATCCAATGATTTCAGCCCCACTCCGCGATCCCTGCGCCGGCCCGCCGTGTCAGCGGGAAGAGAAAGGTCCACTATTAATAACGTCTCAAATTGAACCGAATTCCCCAAAATCTCATTTCGGTATAAATTTACAGAGCAGTGAATTACAGTGAAATACAAAGTATTCTTTTAGACATGAGAACATAGTTGACTGAGCACCTGCAGTTTCTTGCTTTCTGTGTTCGGCATGTGTGAATCTTGCAGGTTGTGAACGTACAACAACACTATGGGCCCTATTTTAACGGTCTGAAATGCAATTGAGAAGCGCCAAGCGCAAGTAGCTTTGTGGGCGGTTCTATGGCGATGTTGCTATTTTACCAGCGCAAAAATGACTCTTGCGCCCAGCGCAAATCTAAAAAGGGTTGGTCTGAAGTAGCCTGATTACCCGTAGGTGTGGTTTGGGCATAACATGCAATAAACCAATAAGAGTGCCAGCTCCCATCCCCTTTAAGAGCCATGAGCGCATTTGAATCTGACGAGTTGATATTTTGACAGCGTGTCTGCAGTCTCGGATGAGATAGATGCACATGAATTTCAAACTTCAAATGGCTCAGTTTATGGCCAAATAATATGGCCTAATTAACACATGGAATAAGGTTTTCTTCCACAACTTCAGAAATACTGAGTCCTCAAATAAATGTCGGCAAAGAAAACGTATATGATATGATATGCGGTAACTGTGGTTCTATTTAATGATATACTCAATACATTATAAACATAGTTTCTTATCAGTATTGTATGCATTATCGTTATCGACTTGTGTTCCTAATATGCATGCGTCCCCCCGTTAATATACATTGCCATGGACTGTATTATGCGTTACGTGTTTAGTTTGCGTGTGTTTAAACAGATGGACGCACACACGCGCACCCGCATTCATTCATACTTTTGAACACTCACTCATGGTAAAACAATGTTTTCTCACGATCAAATACTCATCAATTCTAAAAGTTATGGGCATGTACGCAATGTCTGTGTCCAGAAAATATGTGTTTTCTGTACGGTGTTTGCAGATGAATTGATTTAAAAGTACAACTTATTACCGCTGTATCAGCTGTTCTTTCCCAAATAATTTACCAAGAATGTGTGTCTAGGTAGGTGAGAGAAGCAAAGTGTATGCGCGAGGTGCACAAGCAACATTATGCATGCGCCCTTAAAATAGCATCTGAACAACGCGCCACTGACTTTAAACCAGGTATTTCCTGGTTTGTGGCGCAAGTGGTTTCTGAAACTGCAAAATAGCAGCAGGGAAAGTTTGTGCCAGAACACTCCTCCTCCTTTCGCCGAACCGCTCCTTGGAGCGCAAGATCCTTCCCTAATTTACCGACGCGTGGCGCAGGAGGAAAAAGAACGCTCTACGCCAGTTGCAAACTAGCAACGACGCATGCGCCAGTGATTAAGTCAATTGCGCCGGATGCAAGATAGGGCCCTGGACTTAAAGGGACAAGCTGGGATGGGTTGGTTGGGATGGTTGGTGGGGGAAGGTATTTTTGCTCATTATTTGAACATTACCCTTTTTTGGATCAAAATATTGTGTCAAATATGAGTAATATTTTATATACGAATGTCAAATGTTGTAAAAAAAAAAGAAGAAAAAGTTACATTTCTTCATGTCCAATGTGCCATATTGTTAATAAAAATATTAAACAAAAATCCAAACAAAATATTTACAATAGTTTTTGCATCCTCACACTATCTGGTGACTTTTGGAAATTTAAACTAAACTAAGCAATTCAAAGTGAGTTAATTTAGTTTTCCGAGGTATCTTGTTTGCTTATCCACACATCTTTCCAATACACATGTAGCACTTGTTTTGTCAGATAATCTATTATACTGCTGTGTAAAAATATATTTTCTGAAGTATCTACCGGTGTAGCCATGTTATTTATACATTTCTTGTATATCTGTTTTTAGGCATTTGTGTATCTACTAAAAAACAGAGTTCACCTGGACTCTGCATGGCTTCCCCCTTACTCCCACCGCCCCTTCTCATCCCTTACTCTCCTAAAAATAGCCCTCTTACATACTTATTTTATGTTGTATGTCCTGGCACTTAATGTACACTGATTGTATGTTGTATGCCCTGGCAATTAAAATTAGTACCTAGCATTGTGTAGCATCTTATCCTAGCTATCATTGCTGTATATGGTAAATGGGTTAACCTAGCAAAGTGCTTGGCACTTGTTTCTATAAACATCCTTACTGTACCAACAGCAATATTTTGTTGTTTCTCTTTCTTCCGACAAATGCACTTATTGTATCTTTGACACTTTGGAAAAAGGCGTCGGCTAAATGCCCTAAATGTAAATGTGAATGAATGAAAACAACAACTTGGAATCACACACTTTATTTTTTTTCTTTACAAATGCATTGCTCCCCTCTATTGCTGAAACACAACAAGGCATAGGCATAGTAGTATTCAGATCATTATACCTATATAATCGGCCAACATTTTTGCCTATAACAAGAGCCGCGGAACATTACCTAGGTACTAGGGAATATTTCTGTGTAATTCTGTGTGACTCAAATTCCGTTTAATTTGGGTGGAAACACAGTAACAGTGATTAATTGTCAACCTACTCAAGACTACATTTTTAAAAATCAACGTGCCTCAGAAACTAAACAGAGAAAAACCTACCAACACGGAAACAAGAGCACAAACCAACCCTTTCACAGCGAAACAGGTGATCATGTTTTAGTCATTAAAGTCTATTTGACCATAATTCAACAGATTATTGCCCTCAGACCAAGCCGCGTGCTGCGCTCCGTCCATCTCTGAGGCGACCTGGTTTCCACTGGCCAAAGCGTGACTCTGTCCACCGATAGTGGCATCACAGTCTGGGCAGCGTCTGCTCTCCATTGCCCCTCCGCACTCTGTTATGATATAGATATGGCCGTTTGGACACTTGTACCAGTGACCAGGTGGCAACTTCAGAGCCGAGACAACCATCTCCCTCTCCTTATCACTAATTCCTAGGCCCGTGTAGGGGAGTTTTTCATCTAGATTCAGTAAGGCCAGCTTCACTTTGTCTGCGTCTTGTTCGGTGAAAGGGTCAATCTTATCCAAAACCTTCCTGATATCATCTACTCCAGCCTGGATTTTTGTTATTTGTTGTCTTTGGTCTGCCATTGTGCACCGTGCGTTGAGTTCAGCCAAAAGGGTGAGTCTCTGCAGCTCCTTTTGCAAATCTGAGACTTGTTGTTCAGTGAATTTCTGTTTTGGGTGAAGAAGCCATTGGAGGAACACATCAACTTTGTCTGTGAAACGGAGGCTGTGGTTTCCAGTCATCTCCTCCTTTTGGATCTTCAGAAGCATGGCGGCTCTCTCCATAAAGAGCATCGTATGTTCCACTACCACCAGTTCATTAGCGGTGATATGTGACGCTGACAATTGGCTTTGAACACGCTCATTACATATGTCTGGCAAATGTGTAAGAAGTTGTCTGTTGGTTTCCCATTGCACTGTGAGGGTGTTGCTTTCAGTTTCGATATCTATCTTGTGTCCAGTTATCTTCTCCTTGACTTTCTCTATCTCGGCCAGGCTGCGGTTGATGTGAGAGCCGTAGCGAAGGTTTCTGCGGATCGGAGTGCGACATCTGGGGCACTCTTTCAGTTTGATGACCATCTGCTCGTTGTCCTCTGACTTCTGGTCCATCTCCATGTATGTGTCCATAGCTTCGGACTCAACAATGTGACCGCAGTCCTCCAGTTGAATGAAGTAGGCCTCGGGATCGTCCTCAGAGCCGAAGAATATTTCTGTGACCTCGTCGTGATCACAGACGCGACATTTGTTTGGACATTTGTCTCCGCAGAGGCCTATGCAGGGGTGGCCGCAGCCCAGCATTTTGGAACAGGGCTTTGTGCATGGCGGGCGGTCACAAGGTTCGTGGCAAAGCTTGCTGCAACTTTGGTGCAGACATTGCCAGGCACAAGGCTCTGCGCAAGGGGCACAGGGTTGGCCACAACGTTTCTTGCACTTGCTGTGGATGCAGACGTTCTCGCAGGGCAGCTTGCATGGAGGGCACTCACCGGTGCAAGGTTCCCTGCACTTATGGGAACAAATGAGCAGACGTTCACACTGGTAGGAGCATGGAAGGTGATAGCGCCCCTGGTTGCATTCGTAGCAAGTACCAGTACAGCTGTGGCCGCATTTGAGCTGTAGGTCACACGGGGTCCTACAGTTAGGCTCATATTCTTTTGTCTTGTAGAAGCAGTAATCACTCTGGGTATGTCCACATTCTAGAATGAAGGGGACCATTACCTTGCAATTAATTGTACATGGACCCCCACACTTTGCTTTACACTGATGTCCGCATTGGAGACTTTTCTCACAGGGCGCAATGCATTTGAAGTCAGCAGGGTCCATGTAGCAAGGGACCATTTGCTTGTGCCCACAACCTGGTAAGGTCTTCTCAATCTTCACCGGACACGCTGGGCATTGACGGTGACAAGCCAATGGGCACTTGTGTCCACGATCACACAGTTTTCTCTCACAATTTTTCTCACACTTGTACTTCTTGTGCTGGGGGTCATAAGGGTGGCATACTCGCTCACAAACATGGCCGCAGTCCAAGCGGAACTCACAAGGCGTCAAACACCCCCCTTCGGGGGCTTGTTTGAAGTCCTCAGAGCAGGCGGCCTGGATCTGTTTTTCTGGGTGGTTCTGACAGCACAGAGTGAGCGCTTTGCCCATCTGTTCCTTCTCTTTCAAGGTGCCGAAGATATTGCTCCACAGTTTGACCTTGCTCAGTATTGCACTGTTTCCAATGCAGTAGAGGCCTTTCTTGGCGCGTGATAATGCCACGCAGACGCGGTTGGGGATGCTCAAGAAGCCCACAATTCCCTTGGCGTTGCTGCGGACCAGAGACAGCAAGACAATGTCGTTCTCCTCCCCTTGGTACTTGTCAACCACATGCACTTTGACCCCTGCAAACTCGGAGGAGGGCATCATATTGCGCAGGCAGAAGAGCTGTCCGCTGTATGTGGTGAGGATAGTAATCTGTTCCGGATTGTAGTCCTGCATCAGAAGATAGCGACACAGAGCAACTACAAACATGGCTTCATGTTTGTTCTCGTGACTCTTCCCATCTCTGAGGTTTTCCTCTAGGTGGCTGTGCTCCAGGAAGAACAGATTGGTTTTGATGCCCTGTGATAAAGCAGACAATCGAGAATATACATTATGGCTCTGAAAGGATCATCTATTTGGAGACATACAAGTAGTAAAATACATTCAATTAGTAGTTAGGAGACATTGTAATTGTAGAAGGGACAAAGGAAAGTAGTCAAAATAGATCAAATGTCACAGTGCTAACACACACACACTGGAAAGGTCAGACGTTCTGAATCCCTCTAAATAGAAAAAGATAAACGCCTCAGGCCGGAAGGTGTGTACTGCTGGAGGAGAGAGCAGCAGTGGATTCAACAATCACCTTGACGTTGTCGTAGTCCATGACTGACGGGTGGTTCTCCAGCTCGGGGTAGATGTGTGGGGTCAGGAGGCAAGCGATGTCAGGCCTCATGCGATGCTTGACCAGACGACCACACACACACACACACACACACACACACACACACACACACACACACACACACACACACACACACCAAGAGAATATTAGAACAGAACGTTGCATGATATTATGCTTTCAATCTGCAAAGTTTTAAACTTAAATGCTCTGTACTGTTCAGGGACGGCCGGGGATATTGGTCTAGAATTTCTGCGTCCCGATGGTTGATTTCGGGGCTGTCAGTAATTAAGACAGGGGTTCTCAAAGTTTTGACAGCTGAGGGCCGCCAAAGGAAAAATAATCTGGCGGGAAACGCCGTTAGCATCCCAGTGGTGAAAGAAAACATTGCACCGTGGACCTCTGGGAGTGAGGTCAAGTGAAGTTTAAATCACGAAACTGAGGTTCATCCTTTCAAAGTAATGTACAGTCGGATTAAAACTAACAAATGTAACAGGATTTAATTGAAAGCTAGAGAGTCGACATTTCTCTTTATATTTATTCATTTTTGTTTAAATTAATATATATATTTTTTTTTTTACTTAAATCTGTATGTCATTGCGGGCCGCCAGGAATGTTTCTGCGGGCCGCCATTGGCCCGCGGGCCGCACTTTGAGAACCAATGAATTAAGATGAAGAGCTAAGATAATTTTCTCCTGTGATCTCTTTGTAATGCACAAGGCTTACTGTAGCGATAAAAAATATTTTTCTACTAGCTTACATAGCCCTCTCACCCTGTGCACTCAACACATGATGCATTATTTTGACCATTTCGGTTCTGGAGGATATTATCCTAACCTTGCCCACACCCCAAAAATAACAAAACAGGGGATGCTTTCCATCTCCCAGTGTATTCCCATTGTGCTATTCAGGACTTAGTGGGTTCAGGACTTAATGTGCAACATGAATCAAATCATATTTTGTAGCTACGTGTAGCAATGTGAGTTCATGTAAACCTGGCTATTTTCCTCCCAAATAGGGACAGTGTAGATATATATAGAAGAGGGTAAATATTCATTTAGGTACAAAATTGTTAGGAAAACTGATTAGAAATGAAATGCCTCAGGTTTAAAAGGTTAAATTCAGACAGACTGAGTTGATAATGAGGTGATTCAGAGGACCTTCCAGAACAATATAGTTTGGTTTTTGCTTTCATCTTGTCAAAATGTTTTATTAATTTACCTTTTTATATGTAGGCTGATTAACATGGATGGACCCATACATATTTACACATCACACATCAATATACTTAGGTTGTCAACTTAAATTCATACTCTCTGACTGAGAAGAGTGAATATTTCCAGTCCTTCTTAAATAAAGGCAGGAGGCTGCCATCGTACCAACCTGATAGTTGAGCCTGACGAAAGGGAAATCATTTTTCACCAGCCTCTCGAACATGGAAACCTCCAGATCGTACCTCTTGGCCAGATCGTACACTGTAGCACTGGGCCGCAGCTACCAGGAGAAAACAATTATTATCTATTAATTATTATTATTTTTGGTTCACTGGCTGTCCCCTTAAAGGTACTACGTGTAAGAATCACAAATCTTTTCTCATTTCTGTCCCCTGTGGCCGGTAATCGAAGAGCAGCCTGCGCAGTGATAGCTCCGTGGATTGAGATTGTTACAATCATCAACTAACGTGGGTTAGAATCATAAATAAACATTAGCCATTAACAGAATATTAGTGGATATGAAGCACATAAAAAGTACAAATTATAAGTTCGGAAAGAACAGCAATTTTGCCAATTATCAGTGCTTAGTCGTCACTTCCTTCCCAGCTCACAGGCTGTTCTTCGCAATTGAGAGAAAATGGAAGGTCAAATTATTTTCTTTCACCCTACCAGCCCTCTCAGTTGTCTGTATCAATTGGCTTGTATTGGCTAATCACCAGAGACCCTTTAACTAAAGTGCTGAAGTGACATGGTGCAGCTTTAAGACCCAACATGTGTTCTCTGTTGTTGTTGTTGTTGTAGTAGTACCTGCTGGTGGTCTCCGATGAGGATGAGGTGCTGACACTCTGGGTTCAGAGAGGTGATGGTGTGGGCCTCCAACACCTCAGCAGCCTCCTCCACTATCACCAGCCGCGGACGCACTTCCTGCAAGATCTTACGGAACTTGGCCGCCCCTGTGGTCGTCATGCCGATGACCTGATTGGTGAAATCCTTATTGTGAGCCCTTTTATTGCACTTTAGCACACAGTATTTCTCTGCTCGCGAGAGTAATGAAAAATCATTCATTGAGCGGGTAATGAAAATGTACTGTCTTTGCTCTCGTGCTCCCAAAGTGTTTAACTGTTCACTCTGATATATTCAGCTGTGGTTTTCTTTTTGGAACGAAGTGGGCGGAGCCAGCCATGGCCATTGAATCCTTGAATATGATTGGTTGCATGATGCAGGACAAGTTCAAACACCTCATGAAGTGCTTGCATTGCTCACATTTAACCAAGAGCTGCTCAATAGCAAATATCTCAGAACATGCTTTGTAGAACATTTAAGGACAGGATTAAACCTCAGACAGCTTACAGATGTCATGAGGCGCAGCAGTAAACCTAAGTTTGAATTGAAGATCAGCATTCCTCGTCTGATGTCCAATAAATGAGTCCAATAAGTCCAATAAATGAGCGCTGAAAAATGTAAAAGCTCCTTACAGGTACATTGAGAAATCAACATCTAAACGTGATAAGCTAGAGCAGCCATTCACATTCAGGGATACAATCAGGGTCGGACTGGCCATCTGGCATACCGGGCATCGTCCCGGTGGGCCGTTGACCCAATATGGGCCGGTCCGGTCCGCTATGTTTTGTTTTTTTTCTCTCTAAATTCCCTCCAATTGGGCCGGCCAATGGGCTACAGAGGGATAGCAGTGTGTTGCCAGCATCGACACATATTATTGGTCTATGTTTGTCATTGTCAATCAATCATGGGCTGACAGGCTCAGAGCTCTGACAGTGCTGTCAATCACAACACAAACCAGGGTGGGCGGGACCTCATGGCATGGGCCGGAGTCGCGGGAGTCGGGTAGGAGCTGAAAATGCATAAGCGTAAGAAACGCCTGGGTGGCGCCGAAAAACTGCGACTTAAAAAGCTGAAGTCTCTGGAGGTGGAAGCTGCTAATTGTTAAAAATGTACAGACCTATTTGGTGCCGGGGTCAACACCCCAGCAGGTGCTGCTGTGCCGGGAGACGAGCGAGTGGAGGCATATATGCTAAGTAACGTTAGCCTGGGGCTAGCTAGGCTACATTTTGAGACATGTCCAAAACAAAGTAGAAAATGTTTTTACATTGAATGTGATGTGACCTAATTAACTGCATACTTGTGAAAACATATTAGCCCAGAGTTGAAGGGCTGTGACTGTTGGTAGTTGTGGTTGATTTTGTTTAAATATGCCGAATTGGGATATTATGGGTTATTATTGTTCAGATGATTTAGCTAAGCTAGCTAACAGCTGCTAACGTCAGCAGTCTCTTGTTGTTACATGTGCACATACACGTATATGAGAATGCATATCTATTCAGACCTGTAATTTATGTCTTAGACTTTTTCACACAGCTAGGCTATAGATAAAAAAGTAATAATTAAATTCTCTATTTATGGTTTCATAATGACTGAGTCACCGTTAAAACAAATGAGTTTCAGCTCTAATGTTGCTACTGCCTATAATATCTTTCTATTTAGATTATTTGTCAGGATATTTTGTTATCATTGTGCGAGTCTAGTTTTAACTAATGCTGGGCTTACACCAAATGATTTTCACAGTCACAGACTAAAAACTGCACATGGGGGCCTCAGATGCTTGATGCTTCACCTTATGTGCACCCTCAATTAATAATTTTTTCCTAAAAGGCTATATTATTGCTCTCGCGATCTCAAAAATACTGCATGCGAGGGCAATAAAAGTGCTCCCAATAATGATTTGTTTGTATGGATGTGTTAGTTGTACACATGTGCAAATAATTTTGTTATTTTGCTCACTATTTAGCAGTTATATGCCACCATATTCATGCTACATTATGTTAACAGTGGCTCTCTATAATAGCTCTGGTAATACCTTGGCACTGCGGAGGAGACAGATTTTCTCGTTGAGCCGCACCTCCTCCAACCTTTCCACTGTGTTCTGATATTCCTCCTCAGACTGCTGAAGTTGATCTTGCAGAAAATACCTGTAGCGTGACACCCATAGCCTGCAGAAGATGATGTGGGGAGTTTTAACAACAATAAGACACCACAAGATGTTTGGCTCACAGAATGGTGTGAGAGAGCAGTACACAATAAAAACTCTAATTTCCCATCAGAAAAGTAAGAAGAATATCTGCACAAAATATTTTATATTTTTTATCGCCAAAAAAGGATGCAGCTTGGCTTCATTCCACAACTTTTCTCACACTTCTTTCTTATTGCCTTTTCACTATGCAGTATGTGAACAAGCAAAAGAGCTCAAGCTGCTTCAGTGTTGCTAAAAGCACCGTCTACGGTGATCTGGACCAATCACGACCTTCAGCTTGCTTTAAGGGTCATACACACAGACACTCTGACTAATAGACAGAAACTCACAGACACAAACATTCACAACAATGAGAGTTTTCACAACAAAGAGACAGAATCATAGAGTACACATCCTGCGGTTTACATTAAAGAATGGAGCTATAGCATACTCTTCTGGACAAACTAGGCATCATAAACCTCAAAGATGCAAGCAAAGGTCATTTGACTTTTTCCCCTTAGATAGCTTTTACAACAAGGTATATAACAAGGTATGCAGAGATATATGGATTATCATCTAATCTTACTAGCTTCTGAGTTTCTGAATTTCCAAATTAGCTTGTGTTCAGGCTTGTTATGAACATGTTCCTCCAGAAGCCTATAACTTGGGCATGATAAAATCAAATCCTGAAGAATCTAAATCTAAATCCTCCAACAATTTGATCTGTTTTACTTTCAAATACATAGATACACAAAGATCAAAGATAAACTCTATCTTTTCCCATATTATAAGGCTAATTTCTGCATCAGATACTTTTTTGGGTAAGGTGATTAAAAAAATGTACAAAAATAAAATGAGGAAGTGAGAGTGAAAAGAATTTAAACATACCGATAAAGTCTCCATCGGTCTGCCATACTCAGATGCCAAATGTCAAAAATGGCTTTTTCCTCTGCTTCGGTCATGTCTGATTCCTTATCCAGTTCCTTTTGTATTGTTAATTTGATTCTTTTCCTCTGTTTGGCCTGAATCTAAACCATAGATTAAATAAAATATATATTAACTGTTAGTCCTGTTTTTTAAGTTACAATTCCAAAGTATGCAATAACTATGATTTATTAGATCACTTCTCTGTATTGGTTAAAAGTTTGAGCAACTGACATTTATTTTAAGGTAGGGGCTAAATACTGCCGTTACCAGATTCAAAAACACTTCTTAAACAACAAACTATCTAAAGCGACTAATTTGGGCAACGTTTTTGTAATATGCATGGATATTCTTAGGTGCCTTGACGTGTTCAAGAAGTTAATAATATATGTGGCTTTGGATGACAGCGTCTGCTAAAAGCCTTAAATGTAAATGTAAATGTTGTTTAACAAAAACAAGGTTGTCAGCTTTACCTGCCATTCCTGTTCACTCTGGCCCTCCTGTATGCTGACTTTCTCAAAGTTCACAGCCAGAATCAGTTCCTCTCCTTGTTGCTCTTCCTGCTCCCCGTTGGACTCAAAGCCGTCTTCGATAAATCGCTCAGCGTGAATCAGGTCTGCTTCCTCAATGATCTGGATGAACTCATCTGCTACCACTTCCGCTTCTGTGTGGTCATCCGTCTCCATGTCTGAAGCGTTGAAACCAGAAAAAAATAATAATTCATTTACTCTCATAAATATGGCTAAAGTGTAAAATAAAAAATGTGCCTATTTATAATTTTATAGTAGCATAAACTAACTTCCCATGGTACTGTATTTATCGATCTATACAGTACACATACATCAGACTGGAAGATTTGTTAAAGTGTACAGACTTAAGTAAATCTACTGTGATACATACTGTGATAGATTCAGTGTAGCCAAGGGTATTACAAAATATATGAAAAAAAACTACAATTGAAATTTAATTTCAACCTAATTTAAATATGTCATTACCGTTTCTTATGCTTTATTGCATTATACCATTTTGAGAATAATGTTTCCTTTCAATCGTTATAGCTAGAGTAGGCCACTTGGACAAAAGTATCCAACCTAAAGGGTTGACCTCCCTCCAAAGCCACTCACATTAAGGATGTAAATAGTATTTGAACATAAATAAAAGAAAAAGCTTTTGAAATAAATTGCCTAGCTTTAAATAATTTAATTTGTGCATGCCTTAAATATTGATTGATGTTTTCTTCAACAATCACGGAAACAGAGGGCAACCATTAATGTTGTTGAATATTTTGTTGTTTAGCAGGAACCTCACCTTCATGTGCTTCCTTCTCCGCCTCCTGCTGGATGATTGTGGGACCTAATCCCAACCACTCAACCATCTGACTCTGCACTTGGTACCATTCAGCTTGTTGGGAGAATTACATGGAAGATAAATTATGCACTTTAAAAATATTATAGAAATAATATGGAAAATGTGTTACATTCTATACATTAACTAAAATAACTTACGGATGGGCATTGCAGGCTGTTCCAGGCTGTGCCAGTGTCTATCTGAAATGAATTTCTGCAGAATGTGCTCTCGAAGGACCCCCTTCTGACTGCACTGTAGTTGTACAGCATGATCCTTGATTATGTGCTCCCACTTTACCATATCCCTTAAAATCTGTTAAAAAAGGTTGCAGAATTGATGTCGTATTCATATGTATATAAGACCATTTGGTTATTGGATAACTTTATAATTAATTATGTCACCCTATGGGAGTGTGTATGGATGATGGCTGGTTTCCACACACATTCCGACCGTAAACATGAAGAGCGGCATGTTTAGGATTATTATTGTTGGTGTCAAATTACACATTGAAAAACACAAAGAAAGCAACTAAAATTAAAAACAAAAAGTTGCTACGGTGGAGCTTTAGCTTGGCTAGGGAGACAGAGTGCCTTGGTTTCCTTGGAGACAGACAGACAGACAGACAGACAGACAGACATTTGATCTCACATCTTTAAAAGCATATCGTAGGTGTTTGGGCATTCCATTTCCCCTACGGAAGATTTCCAGTTGATGTTTGAGGAGGAAGGGCTCAAGGATAGTGCTGTTGCTCCGGCCCCCCACTCTCACGATTCCTTTTTTTAGAAATGTATGGATACCTTCAAATATCCAAAGAAAGAAAAGGCAAGTGAACAAAACTTAAAGCAGCATGAAGCCATTTGTAGAGCGGAACATGAGCAGAATAATGTTGTACTTCTCCCACAGAATTTCCAAAAGGTTTTGCCCATCCGAATACAATAATCTCTATTGGGTTTGACATTAAAGATGAGTCAGGATTACCAGAATTTGTTAATTTGCAATATAGGTTCAACTCTATTACACATGTCGAATAGTGATATGTAGAGCGTCCTGATAGGCTCAGTGACTGCTTGTTTAAGGATAGTTTGCTCTTGATGAAACATGTGTCAAAGGAACTGCAGGCATCTGCACCAACCATGGATGCATCAAAAATGTATTTAACTACTTTCTATTCTTATTTAACTGTATCTGAAGATTGAAAGAATAAAGTATTGCTGCTTATGTAAATGCAGCGGGTCCTTGATGAACAGCGTTCGCGGCCCACTATGTTCGGATTTGCCTCACGCCGTAGAGCGCCAAGCAAAACGTTGGCAACGATTAACACTTAAAAGCCCTGGAATCTGTACTACAAAGGCATGGATCACAATAACAGCCTTAAACGTTTTTGTTATAGGAGTTAGCTGACATTCAACCACAAATATAAATATAGCTGCATGCAGCAATGTGGGTGTCAAGCATAATGGGACTCGATAAAGCTAATTCTGCCGGACGGACGTAATCGGCTGGGTGGCTACATGACGACCGTCTCGGTAATCGGTAAACTAACTCTGCCGGACGGACGTAATCGGCTGGTTGGCTACATGACGACCGTCTCGTAATAATCTGTAAACTAACTCTGCCAGCCGGACGTAATCTGCTGGTTGGCTACTTTATGACCGTCTCGGTAATCGGTAATAATGCGGGCAGGTGGGATGAAGTACAGCATTATGCGAAGTACACGTAAATTTAGACAAAATGGAAAAATGTCCTAGTGGTAAGGGCGCATGACGACTGTCTCAGTAATCGGTAACCTAATTCTGCCAGATGGACGTAATCAGCTGGGTGGCTACATGACGAACGTATTGGTAATCGGAGGACGTAATCGGCTAGGTGGCTACATGACGACCTTATCGGTAATCGGATGGACGTTATCGGCTAGGTGGCTACATGACGACCATATCGGTAATCGGACGGACGTAATCGGCTAGGTGCCTACATGACGACCGTCTTGGTTAACGGTAATAATGACGGCTGGTGGAATGGGTGGCTACATGACGACCGTCTCGGTAATCGGTAAACTAACTCTGCCGGACGGACGTAATCGGCTGGTTGGCTACATGACGACCTTCTCGGTAATCAGTAAACTAATTCTACCGGACGGAGGTAATCGGCTTAGTGGCTACATTATGACCGTCTCGGTAATCGGTAATAATGACGGCAGGTGGGATGAAGTACAGCATTATGCGAGTACGCGTAAATGTAGACAAAATGGAAAAATGACCCTACCTAGTGGGAAGGGCACATGACGACCGTCTCGGTAATCTGTAACCTAATTCTGCCGGACGGACGTAATCGGCTAGGTGGCTACATGACGACCTTCTCGGTAATCGGTAATAACGACTGCTGGTGGAATGGGTGGCTACATGACGACTGTCTCGGTAATCGTAATACGGCTGGTGGAATGAACTACAGCATTATGCGAATACGCGTCAATGTTTACCAAATGGAGAAATGACCCTACCTAGAGGTAAGGGCGCATTATCGTCTGCCCGTCTGCACAAATGACACAAATACATAGGGGTATTCGGAACAATATCCCTAACAGAGACACAATGTTAACAAGCATCCGTTCTTGAGATGGTTCATGAAGCATCTAATGCAGTTAGAAATGCAGTTTATATTGTAAGTGGGCGGAATGGTAAATAAAGTCGTTGTTGTTTGACGTCCCCCTGAGGTCAAAGGTCACCAAATTGTGGCTATGATATGTTAAAGAGTTGCTGAGAACAGGCTTACTTCCTGTTTGGCGGCTTTGCCGTCAAGTTTGATTGGCTTTCACGGCCAAATGGTTTGGAAAGCGGTTTGGCAGCTTTGTTCAGCTTGGTCTGAAGATCAAATACGGCAAGTTTCATGATGATTGGACATAATTTGTGGCCTGTGGATATGTAATGTTGATATTGACAACATTCAACATGGCGGCCAGGCTTTGCCGTCAAGTTTGATTGGCTGTCACGGCCAAATGGTTTTGAAAAAAAAAGAGGCTGTTTTGCAGATTTGTTCGGCTTGGTCTGAAGATCATATAGGGCAAGTTTCATGATGATTGGACATCATTTGTGGCCTGTTGATATGTAATGTTGATATTAACAACTTTCAACATGGCGGCCTGGCTTTGCCGTCAAGTTTGATTGGCTTTCACGGCCAAACGGTTATGAATTAGACAAAGCGGTTTAGCAAATTTGTTCAGCTTGGTCTGTAGATCATATACTGCAAGTTTCATGAAGATTAGACATAATCTGTTGCCTGTGGATATGTAATATTGATTGTGACAACTTTGAACATGGGAAATATTTTATTAGCTATATGGGGCGGTCTGACAGTATCACCAGACATTGAAAATAAGTATGAAATATACTCACGTGAAGAGAGAGGAGTTAAAACCCGTCTTTGTTAATTATAGCGCCCCCTAGAGGTCAATGATCATTCAATTCATTGAGTGTCCCCATAATGATGTCATGGGTCTATGTACCAGGTATGGTTATGATATGTCAAAGGGCTGCTGAGATATTGGCGTATTTCCTGTTTGGCGGCTTCACGGTCGAATTTGATTGGCTGCCGCAGATTTTTCCGTGAGAAATAATTTACTAGCTATACGGGGAGGTCTGATAGTATCACCACATTGAAAATTTGCATTAAATATACTCATGTGAAGAGAGAGGAGGCAAAACACATGCCTCGATGTAGGGTCGATGTACCAAGTTTGGTTATGATATATCAATGGGCTGCTGAGAAATCGGCTTACTTCCTGTTTGATTGGCTGTAGCGGCCAAACGGTATTGAATTGGAACAAGATTTCAATGTTTTCGATCAAGCATGGAAGATCATGTGTGCCAAGTTTCGAGATGATTGGACATTTTAAAGGTTTTTGACATAAACCAAGATGGTGGAAAATCCATCATGACGCAAAATGATGTCATAGAGTGCGTTGAACTCGGCTTGGACCAAAGATTCCAATGATACCTTGTTTGTGAATATTGGATGAATGGGTCAAAAGTTATAAACATGAATGCATGTCCAACTTTGACCTGTTGGTGGCGCTAGAGCTGATGAGCTAGAGACCTCAAATTTGCTTGATGGGCTAATGGGACTGTCCTGAACCAGTATGCCAAATTGAGCCAGTGTCACAACTTTTCACCAAGGCGTTCCATGGGCTGCCATAGACTCCCATGGAGGCATAACAATAAGAAACAGTACGAAAACAATAGGTTGTCTCGTAACTTCGTTGCTTGACACCCAATTAAACTTGATATAGTAGTGTCTTCTTCTGCACATAAACAAGTTAGAAGAGAGAGGTGAGAGTGCCTTGACGAGCATGGTCCAGGTAGGATGAGACCAAAAGGAAGGGTCTTTATGAATTAGACATTGTCTGTGGTGGCAGTGATGCCTGCTTACCCTCCAGGAACTGGTCCAAAGCGTGGTTTGTGTAACACACGACAAGCATTGGCGCAGCCTCCTGATGGGCACTCCAGAGTCCCTGGTTGGTCAACAGTGCCTTGGCGATTTTAAGGCCGACGTGGGTCTTTCCTATAGACGGATCAGAAATGTAGTTACAGCAAAACAACAGCACGATGTGCTTTCTAAGCTTTACATTCCTGAGAAACCTTAATCTCAGATAGTGTGGAAACCACCCCACTTTCCCCACCCTCACAGTGTATTTTACCACTTTGTACCCCTCCTCACAGCATAACTTTGCAAGGAGAGAAAATGTGTGAATCTAACCGAAATCAGCTATATACATTTTGTATTTTTGATCTATGGTTAAAGTAGAAGTGTCTACCAGTGCCAGGGGGTCCTTGTATGATGGCTAGCTCCTGAGTGAGAGCCAATTGAAAGGCTTCCATCTGAGACTCGTCCAGGTCGAGGGTCTCCTTGGCAGGCCAGTCAGCAGGCCTGAGGCAGTGAAAGGGCTTGATCTTCTTCTTCTTCTTAGGGTCTGCCACCTGTTCCAGGTTGTACATGTCGTTTCCTCTCAGATACCGTGGGGGTTGCACATCTGGGCTGCACTCCACTATATACCTGAAGTGATTGCCGCACATTGGGGATTAGGTTGTTAAAAAGGACATACATAAGTGATTCAGGGAATAAAGTAGCACCCAAGTGTGATTGTGTTGTCTTGCATTAATAATTATACATAAATATAAACACAAATAAACACATCCACAGAAATTGCCTCCTGTATAATCATTTAACATATTTGATATATAAAAATACTAGTATATATATATATTAGAGCTGTCAGTTAAACGCGTTATTAACGGCGTTAACGCAAACCAATTTTAACGGCGTTAAAAAAATTATCGCGCAATTATTATTTATTCATTTTTTTTCTTTGGCTCAAAACAAAGAAGCAGTAGCCTGACTGCTATGTTCAAATGACATTTGTTCAAAGCAGTCGTTTAATTACACTATAGGCTCTTTTTTTGTATCGTCCTGTTTTGATCATATATGCCAATGTTGTTATCAATAAAAAATCATTTGCACAAGGCAAGCCGATGCACTTCACCATGTTGATAAGAGAATTAAAATGAGAAGAATTATGGGACAAAAAATCAAGGGATATTTAGCATAGAAAAATAATTTGCGATTAATCGCGAGTTAACTATGACATTAATGCGATTAATCACGATTAAATATTTTAATCGCTTGACAGCTCTATATATATATATAATTAATTTGACTTGAACGTCACTGTCTAATAACGTAAGCTGGTAAAATGTTGCGGTGCAGGTTGCAATGTCAGCGCACGTGTTTGTTTAAAAAAAAAGTAACCTCTGAAAGGGAAGCTCATCTCCCCGTACTTCCTGCAGGCCCTCCAGAACATGACGGTAGGCCTCAAAGTAGGCAGACGTCTCCACCATCAGAAACGGTCGATTGGTCTGTAGGAAATGGTAGGTTATTGTTGCTATACATTCGTTATACATGATATTATACATATATACCATATAGATGTTATTATGTTATACATATAATACAATACCATCAGAACTCAACACAGTAACAAAGTACACAAAGTCCTACCTGCATGGTTGCCAGCTTTTGTTTGCTCTCATCAGAAAAGATGACCTGAATTCTGCCTTTCTTCACGTCTTTCAGCTCTCGTTCAGATATTGTAGCAAACAGGAAGTTCTCGAAGAAGTCACACGACATGCACAACAAAGACCCATACAGCAACTTCTTGGAGTTTTCCCAGCGAACAAACTGTTGAAAAAGGTGGTTCCTTCATTACATCATAACAGCATAATCAAAATAATGTTCAATGGTTGTTGTGATTAATATAGAATAGCTGTTGGACGTCGGTCCACACACTCACCTTCAGAGGTTTAACGTCAAATTTGATAACATAGGCTATGCCTGAACGAGTGCACAGAGGCGACTCCAGTTTGGCGTCAAAGTACACACTGATGTCATCAAAACGCTCCTTCTTAAGCTGCTGGGTATTCTTCCCCTGGTCCAAATGGCAGATGAGTCTCTGGATCCCCTCACGTAGCGGCCGGACAAAGTCCTCTCTCAGCAGTCGGAAGTGTGTGTCGAGGTAGGTTTCTGTGTCGGCGTATTGTCCTGTAGTGGCGTTGGGCCTCAGGTAGGGTGTCTTATTTTCATGGTACTCCTCTCGTGTTGGATAGATGGGTATTGTCCGAAAGTTCTCCAGTTCTTCCTCACCTGGATAAGCAGCAGTTTGCGTCGTTTATTTTTCGGCACATTATGAATGAAACAGTATCTAAATCTTTGCAAGCATTTTAAACCAGTCTTAAACCATTTTGAATCAACATATGTTCTTCATAATATATGACCTTCATTGTCGAGTTGGTCGGATAAGAGGGGAAGATGGTCCCGGTCTGAACGCAGGCTTCCCTCCCTGGATCTCTCTTGGAGTTGCTGGATTAAAGCCTGGATGTCTTCCAGCTTTTCTTCAGTTGGACGTGCGATGTCAACCCCAGAGTCCCTCAGGCCAATGAGCGAGGCCCGCAAGAGAACCACAAGCACAGACACAGCCTGGACTGAGCTGGCTGGGAAGATGCTGAGCACCTGCAGCACCAAATAAAATATTTTAAAGTAATAATCTTAAAAGTAGGGCTGTCCCCGACTCAGAATTTTCTGAGTCTAATCAGATCTTCCTTTTCATTAGACTATTCGGCGGCCGTGCGGGGCAATTCTTTTGGAGGTTTAAAAAATGAGTTTTCTTTCTATTAGCACTCTGTTTTGGTAGGCTAGGCCTTTTAAATATGCTTGCGCGTTGTGCTCATTACGTTCTCACCTGAACAGTTTTCTCTCAATCAAACTAGTCAGAATTGTAGCCAACTTATTCCTGTCGAGTTTTAATTAGGCTCCTGCCCATAATGCGTTCCGATAATGAACAAAGGGCTCATGTATAGGCTAGTGGATAATCCACTATATGAGCCCCGTGTTTACGATCTGATTGCATTTATTGAGCCCGAAAGAATACACAGCGCTGTGTCGCCACACTGACTGCGCTCCTAGAGAAAATGTAGAAATAATGTAAGGGGAGACAGCCGCTTCCCTCTGCGAGTTTCTGTCTAGCAAACAAAGTTACAATGAATCAATCGCCACAGTGACATGGACAGTGTCTAAATAAACCGTCCGTGCACCAACCGTTCGGGTTTCAATTTTTATCCATTTCAGCACACGTCGTGCCGCATCAGTCCTTCTAAAATATATTATTAAAATTATTATCTGTATAAATATTATTCCTGTGCATTTTAATGTTTTCTATTTTTAGTTTTATTAAAGCACACCACTCACTGACGAAAAAAATAAAATAAAAATGAAGGAAGACGGCGGGAAACCCCGCAGTCGACTCAGATTCTCTAAGTCGCCTGCGGGGTTTCCCGACTGATGATTCGAATCATCAACTTTCATGGGACAGCCCTACTTAAAGTAAGTTGAGAAGGTCATTTATGACTGGACACACTGCAAAAATAGGGTGTCCTAAAATATTTGACATTTCTAAAAACAACCTGTATCATGAATATTTACATGAATAGCACCAAAGCATCAAACATGCAGGCTTACTTTGATTAAAATGTATCTGTTCCATTTTCCTATACAATCACCTTGAATGCTAAACAATGCACAGAAATTGGGTTGTGCAATTGTGGGTGTCATTTAGTGTGTACAGCTGACCATGCAGCCCTCGTACCTTAGACAGGACAGCTATCAAGTTGTCAAAGTGCTGCGGGTACTGTTCCCTGCGGGTGGGGTCGGACTCTGCACTCATTCCGCCTACGTATTGCGGGAGGATGGTGCGCAGGAACCCGCTGTCCTTCACCACACCAGCAAGGTGCTGGACCGTGCGCCTATCCACGCGCGACTGGAAGGCCCTGCTCAGGGCAGAGCAAACGAGCTGCACGAGGTCATGCCGGATATCTCGCTCCTCCAGGAGCTCTTGAAAGGCAGGAGAGGAGGAGAGGGTGATGGCCACCTCGGAGGGCGGTTTCTCCGAGAGCTCCGCCAGCATCGTGTAGGTCATCCTGCGACCGTGTGGCGCCCCCCCCCTGGTGTCGCTGGGGGGGGCTGACCTCGACTGAGGCGCTCTGGGTCTTGCTCCACGATCGCCCCCCCTACCTCGACTAGCACATCGACCCCCTCTGGCGCTCTGATCTCTCTGATCAGCTGGCACTGTCAAACTCCCGCTCCTCTCTCTCGCTGCATGACGTGCGAAATCTCCGGCTCCAGGGGCCATCCCACCACGCCTACCCCCCCTGCCGCTTCTCGCGTCTCCTCCTCTCCTTTCTCTATCCCCTGTTCTTCCTAATGATCTATCTCCTCCCCTCCCTGATATACCTCCTCCCCTACATGTCCCTCTCTCGTGTCCTCTGCCTACTTGACTCCCTGTTATGGAGCGTTCCCTCACATCAGGGCGTCTTTGACCTCTCCCGACTCCTCTTCTTCCTCCAATCCCTCCTCTGTCCTCCCCTGGTCCAGCTCTCCCTGTAGCAGCCGTGCCGTCTGCCACCCCACTGTGTCCTCCTCCTCTTTCAACCCTAATTTTACATTCACTACTGGCCCTCCTCCGTCCCCTGAAGCGGCTATTGCCACCTGTGAGAATCAGGGGGTGAAAAGCAACATTGTTAGCCAATGGAGGTAATGTAGTATGCTATTACATTGATACTTTTCGGGAATATCTTTGAAATTACCTCTTCCATAATTTTTCTTCTTGGATTCTCCATCCTCTGTATATTCAGCTGATCCATCCATACCCACGTTAAAGGATTGCTAAAGAAAAACAAGTAAGCATGAATTATATTGTGACAAAATCAAGTCGGAGCTCTTTACATCTTACAATTCAGTTCAGCGATGGACGATGTTCCAACTATTTGTCGCACACATGAATGCCACCTGCTGGACCCAGTAAATACAGTAGGCTACGTGCAGGACAAAATAAGTTTCATTTCATATCCATGAGCGCTTGAAATGGTTTATATTGATAGGTTGCTGTTTTCTTTTTCGATTAATTAAAAAAAAAATCACAACAAGACCACGTGTGAGTGTCCCGTAACATTTATGTTGCAATGGAAAACAAAAGTACATACCTATATTTGTTAATACGACCGTTACTAAAGGGACAACTGCAACATCTAACGTTACTTTATATTGACAGTTACACAGTACATAAATATAATTTATAAAATACTCAAACTCGAGGACTTAGCTAGCCAAATGTCTAATGTTAGCTGGTATATTGAATATTGTTAGCCGAGATAAAATAAGCATTCCTCTCTAGGCTATGATTACATTTATGATACATATTATCAACACATTTATATATTATGTTATTGTCGTCAGAGTTAGAGTTACATAATAGCGGCAATGCGGCATATGTTTCCCTTGCAAATAGTTACCTGTTCCGGAGCGACCCATTCACGACGCTGCCGCTCCCAAAGTGTTCTCGGTTTACAGTGGAGGGTGCGACTCGTGAGAGAGCGCTTTAAATATCATTTGTATCTCATGGGTTTCGTTTCCTCCTAACTAATTAGTTTTGGTTTTCATCTGTCATAAGCATTTTGCTTGCATTCAGCCGAATAGCGGGATTATTTATGGATGGATGGATTCATAATTATATACCTATGTACACTAATATATTTGATATCTATATATTTTTTTTACCATTGTCTAATCTATTTTTATTATATGATTTTATCCTCGAATTTTCGGCTACATTATTTAAAAAAATTGTGTTTTCCTGATTCACACCAATCATACTCTTCCCTAATGTCACACGGGTTTCGATGAGACAGTAACGTCATCTTATTGCAATATGTGTGTTGTGTGATAGCAGGGAGCCTCAGCCCAGGGACCATGCTATGAACCCCGGGCGGTGTTGTGTGACTCAGGGATCACGCTATAAACCCCAGGGCGCGGTGTTGTGTGACTCAGAGACCACGCTATAAGCACCGCGACGGTGTTGTATGACTCAGGGACAACGATGAACCTCGGAGCGGTCTTGTGTGTTTATTAGTAACGTTGTTAGAGGAACCGCGGTGGACATGCCCCTTCCTCACGGCACCTCCCGTCCTCCGTTCGCTCGCGTCATCTCTAAGTCTCCGCTAGGTAACGGCTTCTGCTCTGTCTGTGGAGACATGAATGTAAACATGTCAAGCCATTATCCCGTTAACGTGTGATGAAATGTTTTTTTAATCGATAGTTGACAGGTTATTGTTTCGTCAGGTCTTGAATGTAGTTGTTACAATGAGGTTTGACTAGCGTTTCGTTAGCTGAACGGATAGCTCTCCGGCTAACAATAGTCCTAGCACGCTATCTCTAACGCTACATAGCCAACGTTAGTCTGTCAGACCATCAACAAAATTCTGAGCATATGAGGGCTGCCTGGCTAATTAGAAAGCTAACCCTTATTTGGCACATAAAACAGCCTAAATCAAGATTAGGCACGCATAAAACGATGCATAGGGAGTAGCAATTAGGTTAGCCTGCAGGAGTTTGTCAAGGAGTGACGAGAACATGAAGAGCTCAGTGAGTGTTTGCACTACCCCGTTGAATGGACGCCATGGTAAGTGTAATGGTTTAATTCGAAAATTAATTCTGTGTTCTTCGGTCTTTTCTGGCTGACTCGTAAATCAAGTAAATGTTAACTAGCACTCATGCTGCAGTTATGTCTGGTAGCTAACCTAAATGACTTGCTGTAATGATACACAAATCTACTTAAAACGAACCGCTTTCTATAGTTTATTGCATGTAAGTATTGTTGTGTGGCGTAACGTTATCCATTTGTGGCATCAGACCGGGACTCCAGACGCAATAGGAAGGTTGCGGACATCACAAATGCCCTGAGTGTTAGTCCGGTGGATGTAGCAGCCCTGAGGCGGATGGCCATCAGCGAGGGGGGACTACTAACAGATGAGATTCGCTGTCAAGTATGGCCT
Source organism: Gadus morhua (assembly GCF_902167405.1). Taxonomy (NCBI): domain Eukaryota; kingdom Metazoa; phylum Chordata; class Actinopteri; order Gadiformes; family Gadidae; genus Gadus; species Gadus morhua. Next base: position 14,487,879 of record NC_044060.1, read on the forward strand.
CGGCTTCTCAACGTCCCCTCACACGTTCTTGAACAGGAACCAGGTAAACGTTTGCCGTAAAGCACATTCAGATGTGTTTCTCCTTGTAGTGGTGAATTAACATTGCCGGGATCTAGATTTACAAGGACACAGCACTATGTGTAGTACCTTCATAGTAACCTACTTTTAAGAGTAGCAGATCCAATCCTTCCCCCACATCGACAAAAGCACCCACACCCACGCATACACCATAATTCATGTATCTGTGTTATGTATGACTATTGAAAAACCTCTACTTTACAACTTGGACACAGTAGAGCGAGAAAACAACAAGGACTATAACCAGGTTCTGCTAGATGTCCAACGCTCACTACGGCGATTCCCTCCTGGTGAGTAGAATCCGTAGCAGTCATTGTCCTTAACTGGGGAACTGGTCATCTCCTGGATAAAGAAATAGAAGTGGTGTTCATATATCTGTACTAATGAGTGTTTTGGTGTTTCTCACACTGACTCACTCACTCTCTCTTTTTATGTAGAGTCCCTTATCAGTCGTCATAATGATGTCATAAATACGTATAATTTTGTTTAAGTAACATTTGTTTGAATAAGATCAGTAAGTGGGACGATAGGAAAATGTGTCTCTAGAGCGCTCTGTTTCCCTGACCCCGTACAGGTATGCCGGATGAACAGAGGGAGGGTCTTCAGGAGGAGCTCATTGACATTATCCTCAGGGTTCTGAAAAATAACCCCCAGCTGCACTACTACCAGGGTTACCATGACATTGTCGTCACTTTCCTATTGGTCCTCGGCGAGCGGCTAGCAACTGCTCTGGTGGAGAAGCTCTCAACGCATCACCTCAGGTACCCGCCACATCCTGTCTTCCCTTGACACGGTTCAGATTTCACATGTATTTCTTTTTTCATTTTTCTTTTTTACCACTTCTTCAAAAATAAGTGACATCTACTTTTACCACTGGGTGCTCAACCTGCCAACTTTGGTGTTTGATGTCTTTGGATAAAATCATCTGAAGAACTTTTTATTATGAAGGACTGAGTGTTCATGTGAATTGATACCCAAATCACTTTGTGTTGCTGAGAGCCGGATTGACAATCAGCTGTTTTTTCGTATAAATGTTGAACCTGCTGAATAAACCTGTGTTTCTCTTAGGGACTTCATGGACCCAACTATGGACAACACCAAACACATTCTGAACTATTTGATGCCCATCATTGAGAGGGTCAACCCTGAGGTGCATGACTTCATGCAACAGTAAGCTCTTAGGTGAAGCGTATTCCCTAGAAAATACAGACATTGTTCTACAGTTAATCTGGTGTTTCAAATCATAACAGTTGGCATGTATTAGAACACCATGACCCTATGAATGCATTAGGCACTCTTTCGACTGTTATCACTTGGTTGCTTGCTAAATGTGGTTGGTAAGGCTGCTGAGCTAGGCCTAGTTCACAGAATCATATCGATCTGTTGATAAAGTGAGGAAATAATGTTCCTGTGTCATCAATCTGTGGTTGTATCTCAGGGCGGAGGTGGGCACCATATTTGCCCTCAGTTGGCTGATCACCTGGTTCGGTCACGTTCTGTCAGACTTCCGCCATGTGGTCCGGTTGTATGATTTCTTCTTGGCCTGCCATCCACTGATGCCTATCTACTTTGCTGCTGTGGTGAGTTTCAAGGCAGCTTTCTAGCCTCAACACCTGCCATAATAGTTTAACTATATCACTAAAATGTATGAATTTAATTGAATGAGTCCCACCGACTCTGTTCACACTCTGGAAAAATGTTATGTATATAAAGTGAATGCCTATGACCTCTCCAAGCTGTATTTAACCAATCTTGCTTATTGTTACTTTGACGTACATCTCTTGACTCTAATCCTGGCCAAATAAATCTGACCTAGCCTCGGTACACCATCCTAATCTTCATGATTGCATTTCTCAAAGAATGTCAGTCTGGTCTTGGCTTGCTTGTATTGATTTCCAATTATTACTTGGGCCTCCCCTCCCAAGCGCTGAATGATGCGAGCATTCAGCTTTTTTTTGGAAAAGGCTCTACGGGACTGAGGCCTTAATGATCTGATATGCAGAGAGAATCAGAATGTGAACTTGCGAGACAGGGATGTCTTCAGCGTCTGACCCACTTCAGTATGCTGAACAGGTGCATCTGCATACTGCAGAAGACAGGAAAACCACAACTCTGCGGTGCTCCGCTGTAAATGTATTAAAATAATGGGTAAGACAGAATATGATTGAATCCATTTATTTAGAAACGGAAGAGAAACTTGACGAACACATAAGATACAAATTACAAGTTTATTGTAATTGTCTTTCCAATACATTGATTTATTTCCAGTGGCCCAGCTCAATATCAACTTTGCCACTTCAGCCTCGCCCTCTCTCTCTCTGACACATTGACCACAACAACAAACCCGACTGAAGAGCCTCTTCTCTCTCCCTGCACATTCTGAATGAAGACATGGTGATCATGTGTCGTAGAAGATTTTTTGTTTACTTTTTTCCCGTAAAGAGAAGAAAGCTGGCCAAATTCCTTTGATGGAATCAAGAGTTCACAAATAGTATTTAGGATGCAAGAAATGCCCCAAACTCTATGATTGAATAATCTGCAGCAAACGCTGCCCCCTTTGGCATTGAATGTTCTGGAGAGGATGAGAGAGAAGCTGTATACTGTATGTATCGTAAAGCTACCTTATTAGATGAAAAAGTTGGAGGAGGCGGTAGGCTGCTGTCTTATCAGCCCTCATGGTGTCTGTGTCTGTAATAGATGAGCCATACCGAAGAGAAAGTCACACAAGCTGGGATTTTTGGAAGGCCTTCTTTCAACTATCTTCGTAGATTTTAGTAACTCAAAGTCTTATCACAGTCTGAAAGCAATTACTCACTCCTGTAGCTAGGTGCATCCTGTTGCCTTGAATGCCATCAGCTGAGTTCCCACATTCCTTCATTATTATTATTATTATAAGGACTGTAGAACTGTTGTCTAACATTGTGTGTTAAACTTATCCTAGTACATGAATGACAACGCAGCAGACAGTGTTTCAACGTCCGTTGGTAAAGAACAACACAATGCTGCTAACTACAGAAATGATGTCAGTCTTTGTAAATTATGTTTGTCGCAAATCATGTGTCTGTGTGTGTGTGTGTGTGTGTGTGCTTCAGATTGTGCTGTACAGAGAAGAGGAGGTTCTGGAGTGCGAGTGTGACATGGCCATGGTCCACCACCTTCTGTCCCAGATACCCCAGGACCTCCCGTACGAGACGCTCATCAGCCGTGCTGGGGACCTCTTTGTTCAGTTCCCACCCTCGGAGCTGGCCAGAGAGGCCGCCACCCAGGAGAGGTGGCTACTGTTCTGCTACTAACGGCCCATAGAAATGTTCAGCCTCCTTATGGAGGTTATGGGAAATATAGTTGAATGAGTCAGCATCACTGCTAAGAGTCAAATCCAATGTGAATGATTGGAGTGCAATCATAGGGTAACAAAATTGGCTCAGATTTAGCTTTCTGCTCAGTTGGTGCTTGCCTCTGCCATACCCAAGGGCCTCCAGAATTAGTTAGAAAAAGGAAGTTCAAGTTCTCCTTTGTGACGAAGCAGAATTAACAATCTATTATGGACTCGGGATATTGCTGCAAACCCAGGTTTGCAACAATATCCAGGTTGCTGCAGACCCAGGTTTGCAGCAATATCCCCAATCATCACCTGTGGCCTGAGTCAATCATCACATCTCTCTCTTCTGTCTCTGATGCTCTCCTCTCTCTCTCACAGCACAGCCGCCTCTACCTTCACAGACTTTGGTCTGGCGTCCACTCAGCAGCGGCCCGACTCCGTGCTCCGTCGCCGCCGTCGGCAGAAACAAGCGGCCCTGGAGAGCTCCGGGGCGGCGGGGCCCAGCGCCGTGGCAGTGGCGGGGCCCTCTGTGGCACGGCGCTTCGTGCGGCTGGCTGTCATGGGCTTGACGGTGGCTCTGGGCGCGGCGGCCTTCGCGGTGGTGAACACAGCCCTGGAGTGGGCTCCCAAACTGGACCTGTTCCCTTGAGGGACCTTGCTCTCCCTATGTCCACAACCTTGCTTGATGAGCGGCCTCTTTATAGGCCGTTCACAAATTGACACTTTGATCGGCTCAGACTGCTGGCTCAGTGTCTGCCAACATGGAGCTCTTGGGGTCTCTCTACCTGTGTGGACATCTTCACCAGAAGAGTCCTGTCTCTAGGATCACGTTTTGACACAAGATTTAGTTATTCGGGGTTTGGACAGAGGCTAGCTACTACTGTATTGAAGAGACACACATTCAGAAACAATAGAATCTTTATTTATTTTCTAATTTAATATATATTTGTAAATAATTGATTTGAGGTTGTGCCCGGAGAACTATGGTGAGCCAGAGAGGGAGATATGCTTGATTGTCACTTTATTTCTCGTTGCTGTCAATATAGACTACTGACTAGGCCTACATGATGATTATTGGGGGGAGTGTGACTGAGACCAAATGAAGTGATGTAAAGAAAAAAAAAATATATAGAAATCTTCCTTAATGTTTTCTTAATTACACACTGTTTAGTATAGTATGTATTTTGCTCTTTGGGGGTAAAGCAGAATCTGCATAGGCTGCCATTATCTCATTGTAGCGCTAAAAGCTATCCAGTATGACCTCCAGACTTTGGCTGGGTTGTTATTTGACTAGTTCACATTTAGATTGAAAGGCACTTGCCACCAAATTTCAGCCAAAGCATTTTAACATTACGCCTCACTTTTTAGTCAAACATTTCATCAATCCGTCTGTTGGTTTTATTTTTGCAAATACACATTGTATAGTACATTCTCATGTTTAGCATTGCTTCATATTATGTAATAGTTGCCAAGATGCTCCAGAAAAACACAGAAAAATATGCAGAAAAAACAGACACTGTAATCTGACCTGATTTATGGTAGTTGTAAAACCTCTGTATTAGGATAAAATCTTTGCAAATTTTGTACGGAATGTATATTGAAGTCGGTTGGAAAACCACTTCCATCTGACAAATTTAAATTGGCTTGTTTAAGCTGTGCTCATGCAATTGAGGCCATCCTTTGCTTTTAACACCTTATTGGAAAGTATATTTAAGATATCACTTATGTTCCTACTCTTGAAGACACTACACTCCACCTATTTAGAATTGCTGAATGTATTCCGCTCAAATGTAATATGACCAACATTTGTAATCGATAAACCAATCATGGCTGTTCGACAACTAATTAGACTATAGTTAATAAAGTGATTTGGGGTTTTAAAATATAATTATGTGCTATATCATAACTGTCCATTTTTTTTATTATAGGCAGTCTGTGAGGTTGGTTATTTTGGATATTTACTGAAATGAAGATGACCTGGAACACTTTTGAAGATGGCTGCCTCAAAGTCATCTAGTAGTGCTATATTGTAACTTCTAAAACATCCACATTTGATTTAAAATTTCTTCAATCCAAAAAAGTTATTAATTTGCCTTTTTTGTATACATTTTGGTATAAATCAGTCAACTCACTCATTAAAAATTGTGCAATAAATTGTAATAAACTGCATTATGCATTGCTAACTGATTCACGGGCATTCTCATTTGCAGCTAATTCAACCGATTTCTATCTGAGGCTTTTGTATGAGCTGTCTAAAGGTGTGAGATGTGTTGTAGGCCTATTTATTGTATGCAAGGCTGCATTGGGCTCCCCTGGAAACCTCTCTGATACCTCTGGGTTGGCTGTAATGATGAATCTGAGCGGATAGGACTGACATGTTTATTTATATCAACAATACAATGTGATAATAGTTGTATAATTAAGCAATAGATCACGAGAGGCTGTGGTATGTGCTCATTATACCACTGTTGTCTATTTTTTTAATTGTATGTCTTTTAAAATGGACCTTGAGTCTAATAATAGAAGTTGATGATGATGATAGCACCAAGGTCTAGAGTTCCTGTACTTACCTCAAGATAATCAGTTGTGTAAAAAGAACAGCCGATAACTTATCTTCCAGCTCGTCCAAACAAGAGCCAGGTCCCTTCACACAAATTGATGAATGGGGTGGCCGGGAAAAACCTGTTTATCACATTCACACCTACTGATTAAATAGGGGCCCTTTTTGCCTATAGTGTATCTGCATTCATCTGAAGCAGGTACCAGCCCCAACACAGTAGAGGAGAATAGTGATAAAATAACCATCAAATACATTTGAGATTCATCATGGTCATATAAAAGTTTATTTAACGTTGTGGGAATACATGTTTCCCAAAGAATTGAGATTTCCAGTTCTTCCGAGTGTCTTTCCACCCACGTATTACCCATTTATTTAGTCCACAAAAATGATAAGGAATCCAAAATCATCAATTACAGAATAATAGTAGTATAAAAACAAAAGTACTAGTATAAAGACACCAGTCCCCAAATCCTTCATGATTGTCTACATTTCCAGTATGCACTTTTCCCCTTGTAATTCAGTATTTGGTCTGTTCTAGCATTTTGACTACGGTGACTACGACTGGATGCCTGGACTCTCATTATGGCTAACCGGCCAGCACCCGATCACAGATTTAAAATGTATTGCCTGTATGTATGCATGTATGTAGGTCAATTATGGCACACATTGCACTCCTGATCATCCCTGCATGATCATTAAGGGAGATTTTGCCCTCTTGGGAGCTAGGGTCAGGGAGTTGTCATAAATATATGCCCTGTTAAGCCCTTTGGGACTCTACCGGTGATTAAGTGTGTGTGTGTGTGTGTGTGTGTGTGTGTGTGTGTGTGTGTGTGTGTGTGTGTGTGTGTGTGTGTGTGTGTGTGTGTGTGTGTGTGTGTGTGTGTGTGTGTGTGTGTGTGTGTGTACGGTAGGACTTGTCTCAGTGACAGTTTTGGCACTTGGGGTGGCAGAGCGCATTGTTGACACGACATTTACAGCCACCTGATATATCACCAGTACCCTGCAAACACACAAAAAAAAAGAGTTCAAAAACACAACATAACCAATGTGGTAATTTGGTAAGCATGGAAAAGTACAGGTTCGCGTTTTCTAGACATGTGATTTGAGGAATGTGGAAATGTGGTAGTATTATTTTAAAAAAAATCTCTGATTTAGCATATTTGCATGGGGGTTTAGATCTGCGGAATTTATTAGAAATCACAATGTGTCAAAACAATAGTAAAACTGTTTCCCAGTCTCAAATGACCGTGTGATGGTGCAAGGGTGTATGCATATTATCAAATGGGTTTGTGCTTATATGTGGAAGAGTGCATTTTACATTTGGGCCCCAGCGAGCCTGCTTCGTGACCCAGCAGATCTCTGTTTTACACATCAGGCAGCTGAGCCAATCACAGCCACTTTTCTTTTGTATGTTGACATCACATCCGGGACACTTCATGGCTTCTCCGCTCTTCAGCATTTCCTAGAAAGAGTGAAACAGTACCCCATACAGTACACCAAGTAAGTCGTATACTCAGAACTAGAGCTCATGATTATTCCATTGTTTAGTATCTCTCTTTCTGTCGCTCTCTCCGTCACCGCCAGGGGATACCAAAGCAATTTAATTCTAAACCATACTAAACAAACGTAGAAAAAAGATGAATACATTAATACATTGGGTTGGTGAATATGAATGTTATTTCTGAAACTCAAAGCACCTCTAACATTTCCTTGGTTTGCTTTGCAGCCAGGTCGTTTTCCGCCCGGAGAAGCAGGTCGTCCTGGTACTGCTTGCAGTTCATGTCCTTATGGATAGCCTGCAAGTGTACGTCATGTTTCGAATGCAGCTCTCCATCCACAAATCAAACACCTTAAGCACGAATGAATGAAACAAGTAATGGGACCACCAAGCCCCAACACCATGAGCGAAAGGGGACGGGCTGTGCGCTTGCCTTGCAGAGAATACAGTTGGTCTCCTTGCAGAGATCACAGGGGAACTCGTTGACCTCGTCCGCATACACACACCAGCCCTGACAGTTGGCCGTCTGGCAGTGGAAGCTGTCCTTCTGGCGGCTCTCGGCGATGCTCAGCCGCAGGTCCAGGAAGCGCTGGTGCTCTTCCTCGGTCAGGAGCTGTCGGTCCGGAGGAACAAGACAAAAGAGGGAAGGCGGTACAAGTTTGCACGAGTTGGAAATTGTATGCCTGCATCTGATGTCATTCTTTGTCATTTTAACAACAATTACAAAGGTTTCTCACACTTCAAAATTATCAATTGCTATTTTGATGAATGAAATATGATTGAATTGCAATATGTGGATGATGGAGGCTATGAGAAAGGTTTTGTTTCTGGGGGTGGTTTGATGGGCTTGTGGTCCCCTCTTGGCTTGCACTCACAGCTTTTATCTCTCTGTCTTGCAGCTTTTTGTCACAGTCGTATTGGTTGTCTGCAAAGGGACAGGAAACCTCTGCATCCTGGCTGTTCACTATGGTGCCTTTCAGACAGTCCCTGATATGAAAGACACACACACACACACACACGCAACATCAACATATGGTTGCATATATGACTTGATATGAACTGTGACCACCCATACCAGTTCATAAGATGTAGTAGTAGATAAATTAACGCTAAATACAATTGTCCTTCATTTACCTTACATTTAAGTTTATTTGTTTGTTATGCAATCAGTCCACAATGGGCCTTGCCTGACGTTTCAGATTTAACCAGGCAAAACCGAGGACAACAAATGTTGAATGTGGTGTATTAGAGGACACCACAATCTATTTATTTTTAGATTCCTGCCGACCTGCAGAAGCTGTGCAGGCACTCTCTGAGTATGGCGCCCTCTCCTGGCAGCACGGGGCACATGCAGACTAAACATTCTAGCTCCTGGACGCATGGAACGATGCTCTGGTCGTCGGTCTGCAGCAGCTCAAGGAAGTTCCTCTCCCTCTGCACAGCCTCGGCCTGCAACACCTAGGCAGAAAGGCCAGACGGATGTACGAAGTATAGTACAATCTCCTGTGTGTGTGTGTCTGTGTCTGTCTCTGTGTATGTGTGTGTATGTGTCTGTCTCTGTGTATGTGTGTGTGTATGCGTGTGTGTCTGTCTCTGTGTATGCGTCTGTCTCTGTGTATGTGTGTGTGTCTGTGTCTGTCTCTGTGTATGTGTGTGTGTATGTGTGTGTGTCTCTGTGTGTCTGTCTCTGTGTGTCTGTCTGTGTGTCTGTCTGTCTGGATGACTATCACATTAAATCTCTTTTCATAGGACAATCATAAAGGTCAAAAATGCTCCTGAAAATGTTAATCACCTGTCTAAAAATGCACCTAGGTAAAAACTAAATGTGAAAGAAGTCCACCTTACTGCAATGCATTGTACTAACGTCCCTCACCTCAGTGTAAATCTGGTTGGCCTGTTCCTCCTGATGCATGCGCTGTATTTCCTCCTCGTCTGGCTTGTAGGTCTCAGGAACCTGGTAGCCCACAGGCCGCTCCTCAGTGCACATCTCACATCCCGGACGCGTCGGCTTGTTCACAAAGGTACATACCTTACAGGTCCAGCCCCGCTGCAAACACATATAGTATATACATACAGTACACACACACACACACACACACACACACACACACACACACACACACACACACACACACACACACACACACACACACACACACACACACACACACACACACACACACACGTGATTAAGTGTTTCGTCGGCTAACATTAACCGTGACTAGTTTATGAATATGGATATTATGAATGTATGACAAAAGGTTTTGTTCTGACCTTGGGAACAACGGCGGGTTTGGGGGGCACTTTGGGGCGCACTATGGGAGGAGGAGCTCCCGCCTGTAGCCCCCTGGGCATGAGAATGACCGTCTCCACAATCCCTTCAACACAATCATTCAATGGGTTTATTAGAAAGATAATTTGTGGTCAGGTACAATGACTTCACACCTGTTGCCCGCACAAAATACCTGTAACGATGACAGGAAAACTATCAATGTTTAAGTTTTTAATGAAATAACAGAACAAAAAGGGATGGTCGAGTGGCTTCCAGCCTCCCACTGAGACACAAAGACAAAATGAGATGGCACATGGAGCGTTCACTTCCGTAACATGACGCAAGTTCAAGTAAAACCGGTAATAGGCGGAGGACTAAAACGTAGGAATGGGAAGATTGTGCAGATGCTACATGGGTAGGTTATACTTTTACTTTGCTGAATATTAAGCTATAAATAATCCACTTGCTACACAGCCCTACAATTACCGCGCAGAATGGTATTTTGAATCAATAAGCACATCGTATTATATCGTAAGGGTTAGAAGGAAACCCACTATCAAGGCGCTGCTGCTCTTCCTCGCGCTGCTGCAGGTGTCTGGTCAGTGGGGCCCCGGCATGGTCGGAGCGGATGAACAGGAAGGCCTGGTCGCCACTTTTGCGGATGCCATGGCTATACAGGGTCTCGCCGTCGCCCGCCAGACGCTTGCCGATGACCCAGCGCTGCAGTGTCGCGTTGAAGCCGTGGTCCTGACTGAACTGTGAGTGGGAAAATATATGCAGAGTGAGCGCCAGTTGATTGGAATGACGATGATGATTTAAAATAGACTTTGAACTGATTGAATCAGTTGTTTTGTAATGTATGTAAAATACCGTTTCGATTGATAATACTGACAAAGTGATTTAGCATGCGCTAAGCTCTACATGAATTGTTTGTTGCCATGCCAACTTGGTGTTACCTTGTCCTTTAGCTCTGCTATGGTCATGTTTGTGGAGACTTCAACACTCACAGGGATGCCCATTTCTGACTGGCCATCCTCAACTCCGACCTTTAACCTTAGAAGGGAGAGTAGTAAATGTAGAATCCATTGATAAACATAAGGTAACATATAAACACAAAACATGTAGAGTGTATAATAAGTTTTGATTCATGTTGGGATTTTATTCTGGTTCCACCAGAGCTTGACAAACGTACTTGATGGAGTCACTTGGGTAGGCTCGTTTGTCGACGTTGACTTTCACAGCGACTGCGAGTCCTGACAACATTTGAGAAAGTCTGGCTGCCTCTTCTTTCTCGCCGCTACTGATTGCCTCCCCCAAGGCGTTGGCCAGCTCCTCAACTGCAAATAAAGTTACGACGCTGAAGTTGGCATCCGATTCGCAGCATCCGATTCGGCTTGAAAACCACTTAGAATCTTCAAATCGGTCCTGATTGAAAACCACTACACCTAGACTCTTCAAATTTGGACTACATTATCACAGTGAGGCTATACATTATGTAAAACATAGTTTCAGATTTGTGAAACCTTTACCCTATTTGTGAAAATGCAATACAGGCTTATTTGAATGCTTTTTAGGGGTCCAGACCGCATTAAAATGAGCCTGTATTGCATTTTCACAAATAGAAAAAAGGTTTCACAAATCTGTAACTATGTTTATTACAATGTATAGCCTCACTGTGATAATTTAGTCCAGATTTGAAGAGTCTAGGTGTAGTGGTTTTCAATCAGGACCGATTTAAAGTGGACCAGCTGCTGAATCGGATGCTGCGAATCGGATGCCAACTTCAGCGTCGTAATAAAGTTGTAGGCTACTTATTAGAGTAACCTAATCGTTTTTTGTTTTTTCCTTTTATAATTTCTTTTTTTATAATCTCATAGTTATATTCATATAGCCTATGGTTACGCTCCCCTGTTGATGTACTCTTCCCTTTCGTTTTCAAACACACAAATTCTAATAGGTCTAATATTAATAGGTCTAATACTCTCAAATTCTTGCAGGTCTAATATTGAATGCAAGGCAAAACAATGAAATATTTAATCTCACAAAAATACTAAACAGTCAAAATAGAAACGTTGACGTTACCTTCTTTCAAATTGAGAGACGATTCCGACGTCATTTTCAAACTGTGTAGACTATGGCGATAAAACCCAAACTTTAAAGAAGACAACTTTTATGCCAGCAATCAGAAGGTCTAAAGGAGTCCGCAGCCCACTCAAAATTAGGTCTTAACTAAAAATTAAGACCTGTGTATTCCAAGACGAGCTCAGTATTTTCTCTGAATTGTTTTAAGGGAAAGCGAAACCGAACCGACTCCAGGAAGTTCATAATGTATTTAAAGGGACCACGCAAAGTTTTACCACTTGTACCACGTGCTTTCTAAATTACAATGAAATAGATGTTGAAATATCAAAATATTTAATTTAGGCCTGGTACATTCACTGTTATGGTAGGCTTTATTATTTTACACAGATATAGAATAAAGTAGAATAATATAATAAATAGACCATCAAATAATATTATATAATGATAGAAAACAATACTAGAATTACCTCGTACTTCCACGAGGTGGCAGTGTCTATGCTGAATGGAGAGTATACAATAATATGCCGCTTCACATCAGCATCTAAAAACAAATGAAATCTAAGTGTACGAGCTGTAACTGGGTTGTTGGGACAAAATGGGGATAGATGATCGGCTAATTAACAATAATGTGGGTATTTTTAAAATAACCTATGGCATTATTACTCTATTGGCAATGTTATGTCCCTTCAGATTTAATGTATATAGCCTACCTCAGGCTTCACTCCTGATGGTATTTTTCTTTGGTGGAGGATTTTGACCAATCAGAGCTCGGGCATGGGAGGGGTTACATGCTACAGAAAGTTGCAGAACATATTTTATTCCTGCCTGGACTAGTGGACTTGACGGTTTATTGAGGTCGCAGCGTCTCCATCACTTCTTCCTCTCCCTCTGCAGATTTGCCTTACCAGGCTGAACGCTCAACACGCTCAACGCCAAAGGTGTGTGTTTTCGACGCAGTCCAAGATGCTGGCTTGTACGGAGATGATAACCATGTGCCTGCAGTCGGCCAAACGCAAGCATCTACTGGCTCAACAGCAACCGCTGCAGATTACAGGACAAGGGCTTCCGATTTTCCATGATGTAAGTTTATTTTGCAGTCCTTTTTTCTTCGTGTGGTCTTCTTACAGTAAGTATCTATACACATTAATTGGATTAGTCCGCAGCCACACAACGTTATCTCAATATTTTCCCAGGTAAACCGTAGCCTACTTATCTCTAACTCAATCGATGGCAACAAAGTAGCCATAATTTCTTCATTATTTGAAAGTGAACCTAAATAGCCTAAAATTGGTTTATGAGTCATAGCTTTGCTAATTTATTTTATTTATTAAGTTTTACACATGCACAGTTTGCCCTCTCGAAGAATGAAAAACACTTTTGATCCTCAACCGATTAGATGTGTGTGTGTGTGTGTGTGTGTGTGTGTGTGTGTGTGTGTGTGTGTGTGTGTGTGTGTGTGTGTGTGTGTGTGTGTGTGTGTGTGTGTGTGCGTGCGTGCGTGCGTGCGTGCGTGCGGTCTGAAGAGTTGAGAGGGAAAACCTTTCCACAACAATAGCTTCGCTGTTGAATGAATAAGTAGAAGCTCTGACAGTTGGCGAGATTTCAGGAGCTGATGAACTCGCCGCCATTACTTCCCAGCCTCTGAGCACAAAGTAACACCTCGTACCCTCACAGACTCATACCAGTCACAGCGAGAAACAACACGGAGGTCTCACTTGTGCCGTCGCCCAGCATGCACTGCAACGTGCTCAACCTATGTTCCTCTGCATCCCTGCTGCAATCTCCCTCTCTCCAACACATTTGTAGTTTGTAGACAGGCACGCACACACACAAACACGCACATGCGATGTGCACACACTCACCACCAGACATACTCATACATTCACGCGCGCACACACACACACACACACACACACACACACACACACACACACACACACACACACACACACACACACACACACACACACACACACACACACACACACACACACACACACACACACACACACACACACAAACAGACTTCTTTCTGATGGATTGACAGTGCCACCAATTATACTCTGGGACGTGCTTGTCAATCATAAACACTATATCAGAATTGCAGGGCTCTTCCGTCCCTTTCCTGTGTTTTTTGTGTTTTTTGTGAGGTAATGGGCTAAGGACATGTTTTCTGTTTTCACTGCTTTTGGTTCGGTGAGTTCACCTGTTCAATAAGGGACAGTGGTCAGTGGACAGGGAAAACGGTCAGGATATTGGGACACTTTGTCCCTGCAGAACAAAAACCTGATGCCAAGAAACAAAACCTGACCGTGTGTGTGTTGTGAGATTGTATGTGTTTGTGTGTATGTCTGTCTCTCTCTCTCTCTCTCTCTCGCTCTCATCCTCTTTTTCTCTCTCTCTCACTCTGTAGCTTTCCTTAGTTTGTGTGTGTGTGTGTGTGTGTGTGTGTGTTTGTGTGTGTGTGTGTGTGTGTGTGTGTGTGTGTGTGTGTGTGTGTGTGTGTGTGTGTGTGTGTGTGTGTGTGTGTGTGTGTGTGTGTGTGTGAACACACATCTAGAGACATTACACTCACACATATGCCCTGGTTCTGATGGCCTTAGTTGGGGTTTTATTTATATTTCTAACTTTTTTCAGCAATAATGCTTTAAGTGCATTGTTCTCTAAATGTATGTAGTTATCTTTCATTATGTTAAACTAAATAGATTGATTTTGATGGAAGTACTTTCTTTGTTACCACATTTCTGTATTCATGACGGTGGGAGTCGCTAATTGAGCATAGCTTTAGAACTGTGTGGAACTCAAAAGTGGATCAAACTCATGCATCCCTGGACAATCTCTCTTTGATAATATTTCAACACCACAGTATGTAATGCATTTCCCTCCATGGATCTAGTCTAGACACCCGTTAGAACTGATAAGGAACACATATAAACAGATAAAGACATCTATTTTAAACAGCCAAAGTCCCTGAATACTAACAATTACTATAATGCCTTGCAAAGCCAACACAGTCTCACTCCGAGAACGTCAAATACCGACTGTTGGCAAAGGCCCTTTAGCGTCGGTGACTGACGGGAAAGGTACCCTTTTTATTCGGTCGGTGACGGTAAAGGTACCCTTCGGCGTCTTCTGCATACGGAATGGGGGGTGCCTCACTACGTCTCTAATAGACGATGTGAGCATCTTTCCTATTGGATAGTTTTTTAGGATATTCTTCTGTGAAAATGGCGGACATACTTTTTATCCTGGGTGGAAAATATGATATTTTAGAATAGTTACACCATTAAAAGTGTTTATGTAAACATTTTTAGCGAGAAATGTGCATTTTACTTTCATAATCGTCGTTCGGCGAATGTGAAGGATGTTTGGTTTGATAGATATGACGAAGAATATTTCATCGGGCGATAATGGCCGGCGTACAGGCATCCCGGGCTCACGAAAATAGGTGACACTGTCACGTTATTTAATCTATTGAAACGTGATCAGGTACACGTATTTTCTAAATGTTCGTGTCAAAAAGCAAAATTTTCAAACTCATGCATATCAATTGGAAGTATTTGTCGTGATTTGTCACTAAGCACGACTTCCATCTAAGGTTCTGTCCGGGAGCTTTCTCCCTATTGTCCCTTAAGGAGCTCCGTACAGAACATTTATTGTTAAAAATTGTCTGTGATAACTAAGAATATGACAGCTTTTCCAGTCTCACCAATATGCGCACAGATCGCACGGTTTGACACTTTCAAGATGCGTGCAGTAGCCTACATACGCCAAATGACCATTTCGTGTGCATACGATACGCAAAACCCAGCATTAACTACTGTGGAGGGCGGATACGTCCATTTCGCGTGCATATGATACGAAAAACCCAGCATTAACTGAATGGGAGATGCAATATTTTAGGACAGATTCACCATTTAACGTGTTTCTAATGACATTTCTAGCGAGAAATGTACTTTTCCCTTGAATAATCCTCAGTCAGTGAATGTGTATGATCTTTATTAATCTTTATTATCTGAATGGGAAATGCAGCTCACGTGTTTCCTGCTTTTGTGTTATTAAACCGTTACTTTATGTAACTTTTAATGATATCATCTTGTTAGAAACACGTACGTTTTCGTGAACACTGGATTACGTCGCATTTCAACATAAAATAGCGTGTTATACACACACACACACACACACACACACACACACACACACACACACACACACACACACACACACACACACACACACACTGCATTTCGCTGCCAAATATATAAATACTAAGGCAGAATAAAGAATAAATTAATTCATTATCATTCAACTTCAACATGCGTTATTACAGTATAGTGGTGGAGGGATGACGTGTGTTGGCCAACCCGGAAGTGAGCGTCGCCCTGGGTTCCCTTGACAAAAAGCCAACGGGTTTTTCCATTTGATTTTGGATTATTGCAGAAAAATTAGCATCTTTGAAGCACCTCCTCAAAAACTGAAAATAAATAAAAATAACTGTGCTCCAAAGAAAGAAATGTAAACCAATGCATTCCGAATGGGAGTGTTTCTCCGATTTTTCCATGCTACACAGAACGAAATGTAAACCCATGCAAATAAAGACTTCATGGTCATAATCATTTAAATATCATTAATCTCCTGAGGGTGGTATTCTATTTTTTTCAACGGGGCTGAATCCAGTCACTTGACCGTCATGGTTGCTATGGTGGTTGCTATCCACCAGCCCCTCTAATCCTTACATGGCTCTAAAAACCACGCGGCAAATGAGCTGCCGTGATTTGTGTTGTTTTTGTCGTAAACTAGTGTCCGATGGTTAAAAAATAGACGGATATTCCAAGGTATCCTTAAAAGGCAGCTTGGATGTTTTTATTTTCTGCAGTTTAGACTTCTTCTATAACCTATTTTTGAAAGCAAAACACCAAGCTCATTGATTTAACGAGGCAGGATTATTTGTTTTATTTATTAAATAAATATTTATGAGAGGTCATTCCTTCTCCTGAGTTTTCTTCCTATTTATGTCTAGTGTACAACCCTACTGTCCACAAGCATCACCCCCCCCTCCCCATATGGATTTGGAGAATTGTTGCCACATCCCAGTGGTGGAGGTATCATATATATGAAAGAGGGCATTCAATTATACTACAATGATCAATTAGGAGGCCGAAGCCCTAAAGGAAGTGATGCAATAGGTGACTGGGTCGACGACATTTAAGTAAGCTTTACTTTGAGGTCTCTTATATATCAAAGGGGGTCTCAAAGGACGCATACGCTTCAACCTGTGGCTCCGGTCCTACAGGAAATGACTCAGCAAGTGCTCCATCTCGTTGCACCTGCACCCAGCGGCTCGCTTGCAAGATTTTGGCCTGAAGTTATTCCCAGACCTACACCGTAGCCATCCAACCTGCATATCTGAGAATCAGGCCTCTCTTTAATAATGACAAAATGTATGAGAGAAATACACATTAACTTTTGACTCATAAGCGGCGTGGTGCCGGCTCCTTTTGACCTTTTGACCCCAGACTTCTGGGGGAATAGCTGAATCAATTCATTAGTCAATCAAAAGCATGTAAATATCTTCCCGGTGACGTAAGAGGGAGAACAAGGTGTCCTTCAACATCTACGCTTCCAGGCGATTGCAACGGTGCCACACATGAGCATATTCGAACATGTTTAATGGTAGTAATTAGCTGTCGAAATTGGAGGCCTTAATCAATAATGAGCAGCTATTGATTTGCTTCCCGATAGAAATTTGTGACAAATGACATGTTATTTAGCCTCTACACGTTGAGTTGAGTCCAATGACACCAAGCATGACACTCTAGAAAATGGTAACATGTATTTTACATGGTACACCTAGGTCTAGGACATGATCTCGGTGTAGCAAGAGGGCGAGCTTGATCTCATTGGACTCAGCTTAACGTGTAGATGCTAAATAACATGTAATTTGTCAAAAATCTCCATCGGGAAGCAAATCTATAGCTGGTCATTATTGATAAAGGCCTCCAAAATCGACAGCTAATTACTACCCCGAAACATATTCAAATATGATCATGTGTGGCACTGTTGCAATCGCCTCGAAACGTAGATGTCAAAGGACACCTTGTTTGCCCCGTTACGTAACCGGGAAGATATTTTCATACTTCTAATGAATTGATTCATATTTTAAGGTTCTCGGAGTGATACTTTAAGCGGCTGCAGCAGAAGTGTTGAGACGAAAGATGATATCAAGACATTTATAGAATATTCACATTCACATTATGATTCTTCGTCATAACATCCGACCAAACATCCTTTACAGTCACCAAGCGAGGATTATGAAAGTCCAGGCCCCCCCTTCCGGCACTCAAGGTCCGACTGGGCCAAGTTTAGGGCAGGAAGGGCCCCCCATTCCGGCCCTCGGGGTCCGACCGGGCCAAGTTTCGGTGCGGGGGTCCCAGTTAGGCCTTAGAATAAGGTATTCAAATTTCAGGGCGGTAGGACCTTCCTATCTCAAAAACTGTTTTTCCACCACATTCTGAACCATTAGGTCTTGCAGGTAACACTTCTGAGGGGCTTTGTCCAAATGACAGTCCATTTGGGAAAACTTTTTTTCTCTAAGGGCTAGAACTCCAAATCTCGGATATGTCGTTCTCGGGGCCCCGGGAAATGTGTGTAAACATTTTAGCATCCCTAGCCATCTCGAAAAGGCCGGAAAAGGGGCGTGACCTCCCACAGTACGGTAAATGTACATAAGACAGAGGTTAGTTTCTAGTCCCCATTTTTTGTGGGATGGAGGTGTACATTTGTGGCTTAAGGTGTGTAGTCACAGCTGGCCTGTGGCCACGTTTTTGAAGTCTGGGGTCAAAAGGTCAAAAGGAGCCGGCACCACGCCGCTTATGAGATAACAAAAAGTGAATGTGTATTTCTCTAATAGCTTTTTGTCATTATTAAAGAGAAGCCTGATTCTAAGATATGCGTGTTGGATGGCTAGGGTGTAGGTCTGGGAAGAACTTCAGGCCAAAATCTTGCAAGTGAGCAGCTGGGTGCAGGTGCAACGAGATGGAGCACTTGCTGAGTCATTTCCTGTAGGGCTGGAGCCACAGGTTGAAGCGTATGCGTCCTTTGAGACCCCCTTTGATATATATGAGACCTCAAAGTAAAGCATACTTAAATGTTGTCGACCCAGTCACCTATTGCATCACTTCCTTTAGGGCTTCGGCCTAAAGGACAAAGCCCCTCAGATGTGTTACCTGCAAGACCTAATGGTTCAGAATGTGGTGGAAAAACAGTTTTTGAGATAGGAAGGTCCTACCGCCCTGAAATTTGAATACCTTATTCTAAGGCCTAACTGGGACCCCCGCACCGAAACTTGGCCCGGTCGGACCCCGAGGGCCGGAATGGGGGGCCCTTCCTGCCCTAAACTTGGCCCAGTCGGACCTTGAGTGCCGGAAGGGGGGGCCTGGACTTTCATAATTCTCACTTGGTGACTGTAAACGATGTTTGGTCGGATGTTATGACGAAGAATCATAATATGAATGTGAATATTCTATAAATGTCTTGATATCATCTTTCGTCTCAACACTTCTGCTTCAGCCGCTTAAAGTCTCACTCCGAGAACCTTAAAATATGAATCAATTCATTAGAAGTATGAAAATATCTTCCCGGTTACGTAACGGAGCAAACAAGGTGTCCTTTGACATCTACGTTTCGAGGCGATTGCAACAGTGCCACACATGATCATATTTGAATATGTTTCGGGGTAGTAATTAGCTGTCGATTTTGGAGGCCTTTATCAATAATGACCAGCTATAGATTTGCTTCCCGATGGAGATTTTTGACAAATTACATGTTATTTAGCATCTACACGTTAAGCTGAGTCCAATGAGATCAAGCTCGCCCTCTTGCTACACCGAGATCATGTCCTAGACCTAGGTGTACCATGTAAAATACATGTTACCATTTTCTAGAGTGTCATGCTTGGTGTCATTGGACTCAACTCAACGTGTAGAGGCTAAATAACATGTCATTTGTCACAAATTTCTATCGGGAAGCAAATCAATAGCTGCTCATTATTGATTAAGGCCTCCAATTTCGACAGCTAATTACTACCATTAAACATGTTCGAATATGCTCATGTGTGGCACCGTTGCAATCGCCTGGAAGCGTAGATGTTGAAGGACACCTTGTTCTCCCTCTTACGTCACCGGGAAGATATTTACATGCTTTTGATTGACTAATGAATTGATTCAGCTATTCCCCCAGAAGTCTGGGGTCAAAAGGTCAAAAGGAGCCGGCACCACGCCGCTTATGAGTCAAAAGTTAATGTGTATTTCTCTCATACATTTTGTCATTATTAAAGAGAGGCCTGATTCTCAGATATGCAGGTTGGATGGCTACGGTGTAGGTCTGGGAATAACTTCAGGCCAAAATCTTGCAAGCGAGCCGCTGGGTGCAGGTGCAACGAGATGGAGCACTTGCTGAGTCATTTCCTGTAGGACCGGAGCCACAGGTTGAAGCGTATGCGTCCTTTGAGACCCCCTTTGATATATAAGAGACCTCAAAGTAAAGCTTACTTAAATGTCGTCGACCCAGTCACCTATTGCATCACTTCCTTTAGGGCTTCGGCCTCCTAATTGATCATTGTAGTATAATTGAATGCCCTCTTTCATATATATGATACCTCCACCACTGGGATGTGGCAACAATTCTCCAAATCCATATGGGGAGGGGGGGGTGATGCTTGTGGACAGTAGGGTTGTACACTAGACATAAATAGGAAGAAAACTCAGGAGAAGGAATGACCTCTCATAAATATTTATTTAATAAATAAAACAAATAACCCTGCCTCGTTAAATCAATGAGCTTGGTGTTTTGCTTTCAAAAATAGGTTATAGAAGAAGTCTAAACTGCAGAAAATAAAAACATCCAAGCTGCCTTTTAAGGATACCTTGGAATATCCGTCTATTTTTTAACCATCGGACACTAGTTTACGACAAAAACAACACAAATCACGGCAGCTCATTTGCCGCGTGGTTTTT
This sequence comes from Gadus morhua, assembly GCF_902167405.1. Classification (NCBI taxonomy): domain Eukaryota; kingdom Metazoa; phylum Chordata; class Actinopteri; order Gadiformes; family Gadidae; genus Gadus; species Gadus morhua. Next base: position 14,508,702 of record NC_044060.1, read on the forward strand.
AGAGCCATGTAAGGATTAGAGGGGCTGGTGGATAGCAACCACCATAGCAACCATGACGGTCAAGTGACTGGATTCAGCCCCGTTGAAAAAAATAGAATACCACCCTCAGGAGATTAATGATATTTAAATGATTATGACCATGAAGTCTTTATTTGCATGGGTTTACATTTCGTTCTGTGTAGCATGGAAAAATCGGAGAAACACTCCCATTCGGAATGCATTGGTTTACATTTCTTTCTTTGGAGCACAGTTATTTTTATTTATTTTCAGTTTTTGAGGAGGTGCTTCAAAGATGCTAATTTTTCTGCAATAATCCAAAATCAAATGGAAAAACCCGTTGGCTTTTTGTCAAGGGAACCCAGGGCGACGCTCACTTCCGGGTTGGCCAACACACGTCATCCCTCCACCACTATACTGTAATAACGCATGTTGAAGTTGAATGATAATGAATTAATTTATTCTTTATTCTGCCTTAGTATTTATATATTTGGCAGCGAAATGCAGTGTGTGTGTGTGTGTGTGTGTGTGTGTGTGTGTGTGTGTGTGTGTGTGTGTGTGTGTGTGTGTGTGTGTGTGTGTGTGTGTGTGTGTGTGTGTGTGTGTGTGTATAACACGCTATTTTATGTTGAAATGCGACGTAATCCAGTGTTCACAAAAACGTACGTGTTTCTAACAAGATGATATCATTAAAAGTTACATAAAGTAACGGTTTAATAACACAAAAGCAGGAAACACGTGAGCTGCATTTCCCATTCAGATAATAAAGATTAATAAAGATCATACACATTCACTGACTGAGGATTATTCAAGGGAAAAGTACATTTCTCGCTAGAAATGTCATTAGAAACACGTTAAATGGTGAATCTGTCCTAAAATATTGCATCTCCCATTCAGTTAATGCTGGGTTTTTCGTATCATATGCACGCGAAATGGACGTATCCGCCCTCCACAGTAGTTAATGCTGGGTTTTGCGTATCGTATGCACACGAAATGGTCATTTGGCGTATGTAGGCTACTGCACGCATCTTGAAAGTGTCAAACCGTGCGATCTGTGCGCATATTGGTGAGACTGGAAAAGCTGTCATATTCTTAGTTATCACAGACAATTTTTAACAATAAATGTTCTGTACGGAGCTCCTTAAGGGACAATAGGGAGAAAGCTCCCGGACAGAACCTTAGATGGAAGTCGTGCTTAGTGACAAATCACGACAAATACTTCCAATTGATATGCATGAGTTTGAAAATTTTGCTTTTTGACACGAACATTTAGAAAATACGTGTACCTGATCACGTTTCAATAGATTAAATAACGTGACAGTGTCACCTATTTTCGTGAGCCCGGGATGCCTGTACGCCGGCCATTATCGCCCGATGAAATATTCTTCGTCATATCTATCAAACCAAACATCCTTCACATTCGCCGAACGACGATTATGAAAGTAAAATGCACATTTCTCGCTAAAAATGTTTACATAAACACTTTTAATGGTGTAACTATTCTAAAATATCATATTTTCCACCCAGGATAAAAAGTATGTCCGCCATTTTCACAGAAGAATATCCTAAAAAACTATCCAATAGGAAAGATGCTCACATCGTCTATTAGAGACGTAGTGAGGCACCCCCCATTCCGTATGCAGAAGACGCCGAAGGGTACCTTTACCGTCACCGACCGAATAAAAAGGGTACCTTTCCCGTCAGTCACCGACGCTAAAGGGCCTTTGCCAACAGTCGGTATTTGACGTTCTCGGAGTGAGACTGTGTTGGCAAAGCAACTCTTATATATAGTTGTAGTGATAGTATACTAAATGGCAGCAAAAGTAAACATTGTACTTCGGTTTTTGTTTGTATCAATATGTGAATGTTGGCTCATTTTATTTGCTAGCTTTATGTGAATAGCTGTAATGTAAAACTCAATGACAAAAATAATTAATACTGAATGGACATACACAGAGAGAAAGTGGAAGCGCCCAGAGCTTACAGTACATCATAGAGGTGTGATGCAGTGGCTGGAACATGCCCTCCTCAAGGCTATCCAGCAATTAACTTGGTGGTGTCCCCAGAGGGAGGGCTTGTGCACTTGGTTTTATCCCAGCCTTTTATCTTGGGTTGTGCATCGTGTGGCTGTGCTGGGAGGCTCTGTCCAAACAGACTATCTGCCCACTTAGCTTTATGTTGTTTCTCGCCGTTTATGTTGGATTTCTTTAGGGCATCTCTCTTTATCTTATCTTAATCCAATAGTTATATTTCTCTACATTCCTTTCTCTATCTTGTTCCTTTGCTCTTTCTCATCTTTCGCTCTATTCATCTTTCTCCTTCTCTTTCTCCTGTTGTTTCTCTCTCTCTCTCTCTCTCTCTCTCTCTCTCTCTCTCTCTCTCTCTCTCTCTCTCTCTCTCTCTCTCTCTCTCTCTCTCTCTCTCTCTCTCTCTCTCTCTCTCTCTCTCTCTCTCTCCCCCTCTCTCTCTCTCTCTCTCTCTCTCTCTCGCGCGCGCTCATACTAATGATCTCTCCTTTAATTAAATGTTTTTAACAACATTTAATTAAAAATACCCTACAAATTAGCACCCAGCAGATAGCAACATGATATAAATATTAGCACTTTTTCTACCAATTTGTTAAACTATGACAAAGGCAAAGCCAAGCTTGTGGTGGTGTGTTTATAAGGCTTTAACAGCGCCTACTGTCCTACCACTACCAGCTGCCATCGCACCATCAACACCATAGCACACTAGCAAGTAGCTCATGACCTTTCTCCTCAAGACTCGCTAAACTGTGCATTATCAGCTAAATTAACCCACGAAATCCAACAAGTGACACAGAGATGTTCAACCAAAACAAATTTTGACTCACGACATTTGCTACAACACAGAAGTTTAATGCCTAATGACTCGAAGGAGGGAAACTGTGTCTGTGTGTGTTTTTCCGCGTATGTGTGGTGTGCTGCTACTGGCATTGTTAACCATTTCTGAGTCATACTGTAAAATAATAGGGCTGTTATTGTAGAATGTCTTGTTAATAGGTAAAAAATAGATCATTGTGAGTGCGTGTGTGTGTGACTTTGGGCACAATAATAAAATGGCCGCTGTCACGACAGAATGTGCCAAGCCCAAAGACATTGAAAGACAAAAGAGCAGGAAGGTTGGAGATGCTTACCTTGTTGACGGATGGAAACTAATACCTGAGGGCAACGTGTACAGTTATTAATAACCATAAGGTCAGAAATGCCAGGCCTGTTTGTTTTGACCTCTCTCTAACAACGAACAATCACAAAGAGTGAGGCAGGAGAAGCACCGAAATGTTGTTGTCTGAGTTTCCCCGATCGTGTGCTGAATCGGGATTAATGGGCTCCAGACAGGTTCAATCCCCCATTTTCATAAAATCTGCATCACCGATCTATTGGTCATGATGAATCATGATGACTGAATGGAGTCAGGTAGAGGAAATTTGATAGAGATTAGATAGTCTTTGTTTATTTGGAGCTGTGGTGGATATAGTTTTTTACTTTTTCCTACACCATAGCTTGGAAAATTTGAATGAGGTTTCTATCATCAGTTTTTTATGAAAAACATATGCTAGTGTATCCCAAATGAAGTGCATCAGTCTGTAATTATAAAGCAGTGAATTCTAAAATAAAATTAACCCAAAGATACATAAATCAGGATGGTTCGATTGAAATATGTTTTTATTAGTCTGCTATGTATTTCTGCAGATATATTTCTGTACCAGGTAGTGAATTTAAATAAAGTGTAATGTAATAAGAGAGAGAGAGCGAGCAAGAGAGAGAGATCCTTGTGGCAGTCTTTTAGATTCATTGTCATGAATGCTAATTGTGTGCACTGTTGAGGCCTTTATTGGCGCTCAGCAGGAAGCAATAACCAACATTTCCTCTCTTTCCTTTTCTATTCTGTTTTCCTTTCCCAGATTTTCCGCCGTGCAGACAAAAATGGTAAGTAAACAACATAATACACTGGCTGATAGTGGTGGCAAATTAGGTGCTGGTGATGTGTATGTTTGTGTGTGTGGGGGTGGGGGGGTGGGGGGGGGCGGGGTACTTCTGTCTGTTTATGCTCCACCAAGTTTCTCCACCCAATTAAAATGCTAAGGGAGAGAGTATGAGAAGACATAACCCACCTCTCCCTGTCAGTGTTGGACACAGATGACTGGGTGTAGACTGCCATGGAGGGATCTACATTAGCGTAATGTGGCTCACTCATGCTACTCATGCCCAAAAAAAGAGATAATGTTCATCTGAGAGCATCTTTCGGGTAAAACAACAGCGGCTGTGGTTGTGACTGTTGTGTGTGTTCCATTACAATGATAAGATGTTAAATGGGTTTAATATCAATGAACACATGTTTGACTTCATTTTGATATTGAGCATTTGTTCTGTATTGATTAGAGTAATAGTAAATGAAATTGAACCCTGTGATTGATTAATGCCATTTGTAGCTATAGTCAGCTACACATGTCGACCTGGTAGCTGTATTTTGGGTATGTGGAACAACTCTGTTGGAAAGTGTATACACCATGCATTCTCACATGTGTATTAAAATCAATGCTGATACACTGGTACCTGTGTAAGCTCCTGCATGGCCGACTGATCACCAAATACAATCTCTAAAGTGGCTATCTAGAAGATGTCCAAGGATCTATGTGTCAATAAATATCAGTTAAGCCACTCTCTAATGCCGAATGAGGTAACACAACGGTAATCAAGCCTGTGGCTTACTGATGAAAGCACTTACATTTGAAGTGTAATGATTGTTACATACTGGGTGTCAGTGGCGACGCTCGTGCCATGCATTCAAAGCCCAAGCAGCACATAGTCAGTGACGCGTTTTCCCTCAGCCAGCAGTGTTTCTTTCAACCCAGAGGGTATGGTGGCGACAGACTCGCTCTTCAAATCACTTGTGTGTGCAATAGTGTATTGCCTTCTTTCACCATAGAGAAATAAAAGACAATGAAGCGTAGATCTTCAAGATTGCCTTTTTTTAAAATCCATGGACGGATCGTATTTTGCTGATTCTCTTCAATTTTAAATAAACGAAACAAACGGCTATCAATTATTTATTCCACGTTTTATGACGACGATTGATAGTTCTTGATTTTCCCATTCGATTAGAGATTAGAATGTTTTTCAACGTCCAACCAATCCATGCTTTTCACAAAGGCCAGGTCATGGTAGAGAAGACACAGGTGTCGCCCGGGTCTCCTTTAAGTAGGCCTAGCGTGCCCTTATCCAGGATCCAGCAGTCCTACGATGTAATAGCAGAACCTCTGGGGGGAGACTGCACCGAGCTATCCTCAGGTTTTGATGAAAAATGCATTGAAGTGGATCCCGAATGTATTGCATCAGTGTGCAATTATAAAGCAATGAATTGTGCAAGAGAAGAACGAAAAAACGTACATAAAGTAACGGTAGTTAGATTTAAGTATTTGTTTCAAGTTTTAGATTGTTTAGAAGTTTTATTTGCCGGGTATTTATTTCTGTAGATATATTTCTGAACATCTGATTGATGGCACCAGGTAGTGCGTTTAAATATAGTGGCAGAGATATTGCCCATAGACATTCTACCCAAGATAATTATTTTGCATAAGTGTATTACATTTTCAGAATAATTGAATGATCACATTTTTCCGCTGTCCATTCTACACAGTGTTAATTTGAAACCTTTTAAAGACCCTTTGTTTTTACACTTAATTACTGCTGACATGTTTGTATTTGCTGTTAATAGCCAATAATGACCTGACAGATCCCCGCCTCCAGAAACATGATTACTACCCGTGCCCTGTTACAGCATAGTTAGTGTTATGAGTGACACCTGTGGTTGTGCGACGACGCTGCCTCTGTGAAAAGGTTTGTTGTCTTTCCCCCCCGCCACTTGTGTGAGAAGCCGGGCCTGACTCATCACCTTTGTTGGTGCTGAGGCTTAAAAAACACTAAACTCCATTATCCAGTCCAATCTCTTAGGGAATAATGAGACGTCACAATCAATCTGGCCAGACTGGACATCAGCAGTTAACCGCTGCAGAATGGACTGGGCTCCCTAATCCACAGCAGTTACCCACTGACAGCCCTTAACCACATACCAGAAATATTTTGGGGAGATTGCAGGTTCCATTGGCCTAGGGCAAAATCCATTCGAAATATAAATTGCTGATTCTTAACATCTTGTGCGCTATGCTTGCTACCAGTGAAAACGGTTTTAGCAGCTCTTGAATGAGAGTGAAGCTCAGGTGAAAATTGCTTGGTAGGAAAGATAAATTACATATCATGCTACATAAAATACGAAGAATAGGGTATATGTTTGCATATGGGATTTTTTCTCAATTTTTCTGGAGTTTCTGGATTTTTGTAGCAAATCTCAGTTTGTAGGTAACTTCCTGCCATATTCTACGGTGTGTGTATGTGTGCATGCAGACCCGCGGTATGTAGGTCATCGTTATGCTTTTTTAAGAGGGTTTTTTAACGAATGTGTCTTTTATTGTTAACAACTGCGTCACTATGATGCTCAAAGACGGAGGATGTATGGATCCTCTCGGTGGGGAGAAAGCACCCTAGCACTGGTGGGACCAGGTCTTTTTTTAAAGCATTAAACAGGCTTATTTATGGTCTGGAGGCTGAACGGGGCCCTTTACAGATGGCTCTCTGGAACACAGTTGAAGTGGAGCACTGATACTAAGAATACCAACAGCGTCAGTCGTAGCGCTGAGGAGGGGTTCACAGTGTCTGGGCCTTTTACACAGTGCCCAAGAAGGCCAGAAGTTACTCTTTCCCCGCTCTCTGGTGAGTTGTCTGAAGCCCATACGTACAACGCCCTGGCTGAGTTTATAAAGCACTTAGCAGAGGGAAGGCTCGTCGGGAGCAGAAGAAGAGCTGACCTTCGGGGGGGATCGGACCTTGGCCTACTTTGTGTCCTACTTAGTTGGTTCCTTCAGGGCTCATTAAATCATCATCCTAGTTTATTCTGACCCCTTGAGTGACTTAATTAGCTCAGCCTGGCTCTCACGTTTGTCTGTTTGTCTGTTTGGCGCAAAGCCCTGATTGCTGTCGCTGCTCCATTCCGATTTGCTTTTGGAGAGAACGAGGTTGCAAAGGGTTTTGTCACATTGATTCTTGAAATCCTTGAGAAATAATGATCAAACTAAGAAACTTGCGTTTTCTCATCGTCGTTTTTAAAATTGTGTTTATCCAACAATAATGAAATATTACAAAGAAACAGTTGTTCACCAATGTTTACCAATGTTACACAGACTAGTGAGGGTTTGATTACAGCCGGTATCGAGACGGCCTATGTTAAGATTGACTCACTAAATCCTAGTTATGCGTTAAAGTGTATAAATAAAGAGGACTTTGAAGTAAAGAGACATCTTTGTCTTGCTGTCGTACAGTGTGATAGGAACAGAATGTTCCCCATCCTCAGGAAAACCTTGGCTAGTGGATGACACATGGCGATCGGATTACTTTTCAGCACAAGAGGGAAAGGGCGTAGGACGCAGGCAACATAGCTGTCACCAATGTGTTCAGATAGCATGTCAGTCCGAGGTAACAGCCTCTGACATAACTGGGGCTGTTGTATTTTTAAACAAATGATCTTGTGGTGATTTAATTTGTTGACAGGTGATCTCCTAACCCCAACTACTCTTGGTGAGGTGCTTGCTCTATGAGCGCTGACCCTACATCTCCCCACAGCAAGTGTAAAGAATAAAAAACACACCTGTCAATCATTCAATGCGGTCAATGATTGACTGTTCTGGATATCGTTTAGGAAAGAGACAAAGGAGCCCCCTCACTCGATCGCAGTATGTGTTCATGTGTTTTAGTGGTTCAGCCATTGTGTTTTATTAGTGAGGGAGGTGGAAGGAAGGGTGAAAAATTTAAATGTCATCAAGAAGTCCACAATCATTAAAATATAGCAACAATATGAAGCATGAGAAGAAGAAGATCAAAAATAGCCCTTAAGGTATGGGAAGGGACTGAACATAACCAGGTGTATTGATCCATGCACTTGATCCGTGTGTGCTAGGAATTATCTGAGCACTGTATGTCCTGTTCATCAAAGAAAACCAAGGCGACAGTACAAGAGTAGTCACCATCACTTCTTTAGCAAATAGGAAAATAAACAACAATCAAGATCATCTTTTGGACAGATCTTACAAATATGCTCTTATTTAAAACGTCTTTATGTTAATGTCTTTCCTGTAAATTTTCGTTATCATTTCATAGAAACCTCCCAAAACAACAGTCTGTGTTCAGACGAAACAGGCGTGTGGGATGAGGGTGTCTTGCATGCACTCTCGCCCAGCCACATTACGCATTCTGCTGTCGTCGAGGTAACAGCAAACCATATGGTTGCAGACTTCAGACTTGTCCTTGAGATTTTTTTTGTCCCTTTTGTATTCTTCACCTTGTTGTTTTGATATTAGACATTTGGACATTTGGTTTAATGGTGTAAAAGTTTTTTGTTGATAAAATTGTTATTGTCATAGCTGTTTTAGCCTGTTTTTGGCTAAAGTAATTAATTAGTGAATTAGTTTGGGTTGAATATTTTTGCATCTCAACATATCCTCAGGACAAAACCACCCATCAGAAATCTTGCCATCGTTCTAGGATCCACTTCATTTAATGGCAGTCTAACTATTTTCTATGTTTAATGGGCCGGCTGCTAGATAATTAATCAGCCCAACCCAACTGAAGACCTGGATACAAAATGACAAAATATTTGATGAGATCATACATTTAGTTTGAGATCTTTTTGTGCTGGTTAGGCGATGTTGATTTATGTTTACCAGCAATGAGTAGTAGCTACCACTACTACTCATTGCTGCTCGACAGGACTTTTTGAAACAAAGTCCTGTCTTTCTCATTGGTATTTTATTGAATTTAAAGAAATGATCAAACCTTTAGAAATTGTTCAGAAACAGGAGTATTGTGTTTTTTGGTTGAGTTCACTACATTCCTTGGACTATCTCAACTGGTATGCACGAGGTTCACGGCCACCATTGCTGAGAATGTCCACTCACAGTAAGATTATTGAGTAAAGTTGTCCAACAAACTGTTCATATATTTATTTTGCAAGGAGGGGGAGGGGGAACAATGTGGCGCAGCTGTGATGACGCTTTAAAGTCCTACATATATTTTCCTCAGTGACAGATTGGACGTTTCTAAAGAAAACATTGATTTTTCCTCTTCCTCAACTGTTGATCTCAGCCTTGATGCACAATCTGCGTTTCTCTCCCAGACGACGGCAAGCTGACGTTTGAGGAGTTCAACACCTACTTTGCAGACAGCATCCTAACCACCGAGGAGCTCCAGGAGCTCTTCTGCTCCATCGATGGACGACAGAACGAGTAGGCCTCGTTGCTCGCTCTTGATCACATGCACATTCAAATAAATGTATGATGGTTGGAGTACCAACCTTGATGTACACATAGATACAACTTTATTAATACAACTTAAGACATGACTATTTGGGTTCAGGCAGTGCAGAAGGACAGGACATTTACAAAATGGGTCTTTTTGTGCTATTTGTTGATTTGCTGTTCCTTTCTCTGCACAAGATCAAATGTGCATGTAATTTAATCAAAGGAGACAGATGGCTGCAAAGCAAAGAAGAAAGAGCAAAGGGTGTCTTATACTGATTACTGTACTGAATACTGAAGGCTGCCCACTCAAAGAGCGACTTCAAGTCAATTCCTTCATTTAGGATTTATTTATTTATCTTTCCCTGGCCATGGAAATCAAGATACTTCATTGAGTGCTTAAAATCCTCCCACATGTTGCTGGGCAATCAAACAAAGTCCCCGTTAATGTATAATTTCAGAACAATCAATGCAGGCCAGGCTATTTGTTAGGGGGTACGGAACGTGGAGACCCAAGCGCAGACACAGGCAGAGACGAGGTAAAGGGAACGGGGTTTATTTGGAAGGTAGAAGCGTCAGACAGGCGGGGAGTCGGGAACCAGGAGGTGCGTCAGAACAGGCGGAGAGTCGGGAACCAGGAGGGACGTCAGAACAGGCGGGGGATCAGGAACCAGGAGGAGCGTCAGAACAGGCGGGGAATCAGGAACCGGGAGGGGAGTCCGACAGGCAGGGGTTCGATAACGGGCAAGCAGGGCGAAAGCAGGCGGGTAGTCAGGCAAGCAGGTGTTCGGCGACCGGGGGGTACTAAGAAAGGAAGGAGAGTGTTACCACGGGGACAGACTGTAGGAAAGCTCGAGAATACTAGTTGGACCGATACTGACTGTGCAGGAGTAACGACGAACTGGCGCCGACTGGCAGGAGATCTCCGACTGAAGAAGGAACTGGTGATGAGCTGACAGCACACAGGTGTGGAAGGAGAAGAACCACCGACGCCAAGTGGCCACTAGGTGGAGGTAGTGGACCGCGTAGCAGGACGCTGCGTGACACTATTGTGTTGATTTCAATCACTGTAAAATAATTGCCAAACATTCACTACACACAACAAAAAGGAATTATTATTTGTCATCAATGGTTTATGTGAAACTGTAATGAGTCCACCTGCTTTATGGTCTGAGGCTTGTGGACACACAATATATCAAATGTATTTTACTTTCTGCTCGACATTCACAGCATAAACCAAATGGATATGAGGGCAAGGCTGATAAAACGGAAAGATGGGATGATGTTTCTGTGATAAGATGAAATTGTTTTCTCACAAGCAGCATCTTTTGTTATTCATATCGGCACTTCCGTTAGAGTGACAGAATATCGATTGTTTGAGATTAAAAAATATAAGGGTCGGTGTACATTTGAAGGATGCTGATTACCACCCATTTAGTCTGAATACAACTCTCACAACCCACCACACATTTTTAGTTTATAAAGTATTATGACCAATCCATAACAGAGCATTTTAATCTTTCCATAACAGAGCATTTAATTTATCCAACTCAGTGTGTGAGAAGGCCAGCAGATTGGTGTTCTAGCTTTATTAACCTCCATTTTCTTTGCTCTGTTCTGCAGCAACCTTGACACTGAGAAACTCTCAGGTGAGTGAGTCAGTGTTGATTTAATCTCTCTCTCTCTCTCTCTCTCTCTCTCTCTCTCTCTCTCTCTCTCTCTCTCTCTCTCTCTCTCTCTCTCTCTCTCTCTCTCTCTCTCTCTCTCTCTGTTTGTCTGTCCGTCTCTTTCGCTCTGTCTCTCTCCCTGTTCCCCCTCCTCTCACTCCCTCAACAGATAAATTGTCCAATCTCCACTGTAGTTCTTTTCTTCTTTAACACAAACAGTAATTTAAGCATGCAAATGAGATGCTTGACATTTTAAGTCTTGACTTTCAAAACAAATTTACCTTATCGTCCTCCAAATCCCACTTTGTTTAAGCATCAACATCCCTGCCATGACTCAAACAGATTGTCAGGTATCCTGAGAACACTATCAAACAACACAATGTATAGCAACTCTCCTGTCCTATTTCTCAGGAGTTATTTTGGCATTTTAGTAAGAGGTCAGTAAAAGAAAAAAACTGAAATAGGACAGAGGCCCTTAATACTGGGCCCACTCAGAATAAAAATGGATGCATTATTTATTGAATCGCACAACAACAATCTGGCAGATAGCTGACTATCACTAGAGTTCTATCATTTGTATTGGTTTGAAGCAAAACTCTAGGTTGATCAATAGGATATAGTACACATGTGAGTCATTTATATGGACCAAGCCCTCCAGAATATCATCATCCTCCTC
>NC_044060.1:14525408-14635408 GCF_902167405.1 Gadus morhua
TCATGATGATTATAAGCAGCATTACCATGCCATGACAAAAAAGAAGAGCAGAGCAGTCGTCCAGATTCGGATCACTTACATTTAGGGCATTTAGCAGACGCTTTTATCCAAAGCGACTTACAATGAGTACATTTTTCATAAGAAGTGAAACAATATATCGCTGTCAGTACAGCAAAGATGTTCATAAAGTGCAAGTACTAACAATCGCTAGGCTAACCCATTCCCCATGTACAGCAATGCTAGCAGCTACTGCAGATGTTACACAATTAAGTACCATGAATAATTGCAATGTAGATGAAGTGTGTACAATAAGTGCGTACATTAAGTGCCAGGACGTACAATGGTGGCCGGAAGGGGCTGGGTAGCTATGCAGAGTCGAGGTGAACCCTGAACAGGTGAGTTTTGAGTCTTTTGCGGAAGCTGGTGAGCGACTCTGCGATCCTGACATCGGCAGGGAGCTCGTTCCACCACTGAGGTCCCAAAACAGAGAAGAGTTGTGACTTTGTTGATCGACCTTTGCTTGCTCTTAGCGATGGCGGTACCAGACGTCCAGCTGAGGTAGTTGAGCAGAGGGATCGAGCTGGGGTGTGTGGCTTTACCAATGCTTGGAGGTAGGCTGGGGCAGTTCCATCGACTGCCTTGTATGCCAGTACCATCATCTTGAATCTGATGCGAGCTACTACAGGGAGCCAATTACACCCTTACAGATCCCCACACCCAGGAACATGATTTCTTATGATTTACATTTCTTTCTTTTTTTTCTTCATCACATTGCATCATTGTTAGATAATAGATTCACATCTCATTCCCTAATGTATATAGTTGCACTATAAGGATTTAATATTTGCTGGTCTATATCTTGTTTTGTATGCGAGGATATCATAATTATGAATATTGATGCATTGGTAAGACCCAAAGCCTCATAAAGGCTCAACAGAAGCACTAGCCACATCTTCTACTGATATTTGTGCAGATAATCCTGTTTGGATCCACATGAAAGCCTGCTCTCATGAATATGCTGCTCCATTCTGCGTTTTATGGATGGGGAATGAACATCTAAGACTTTACACTTTGACAATAACCGGACATAGTAACTCAAAAGTAGTAAATCCAAAAGAAAATAACTCATAATGTTCACATTTTATTTAACTTTGTTATCAATATATTTTAGCTGACCTCTTCTTTCCATATAGGGCTATATTTATTTATACAGAAATATTTCATATTTTTAGTCGGCCGACCCTGGGGGCCATAAATGCAATATCAAAGCAATTTAAAACCATTCTGTGTGTTCTGCAAGGCAATATCCTTCCATATGCTTTAACACAGACATGACTCTCTCTCGCTCTCTTGCTCTATTGCTCCATTGCTCTCTCTCGCTCTTTCTCTCTCTCTTGCTCTCTCTCTCTCTCTCTCTCTCTCTCTCTCTCTCTCTCTCTCTCTCTCTCTCTCTCTCTCTCTCTCTCTTTCTCTCTCTCTCTCTCTCTCTCTCTCTCTCTCATTTTTACACATTTTAAATGTCACTGTCCCCCGTCGTCATGGAGCCGACTTTCTTGGTTCAATGGAGAAGGAGAGTAGTCCTCTTTAGAATAACTTGCATACTATAAGAATGACCCATAAGAATGAGTAAACATCTGAGTGTAGGCTACAAACGCGATTAACTATTTACAAGTGCAAATAAACGCCAACATATTCTTTATTTTGCTGACAACTTTTTTTTTATCCCGACAAAAGCCTCGTAAGGAACGTTCATCTGCGTCTTTCTCTTAGATCGCACCATCTTCCCCCATCTTCTTTAAATGTGACTGCATCTCCTTCTCTCACGTGATCAGCAATTCGCGGGTCTCTCCAGTTAGAACTACTCACGTTGATATCGCTGCGTTGTCTCTGTGCGTTGTCAGCAACACCTCTACCCAAGTACCACCCCTGGAACTACGGAGCCGTTTAATCGCATTTACATTCAAATGTAACCGCAAATATGTGTAGGGTCCGAGAGGGTAACTTTGGGTGCGAACTCAGGCCGGTATATTACCTCGCTCAGTGTAAACATGCGGACCATGCTGGGAAAAAGGCGTACATAAGACACATTGACAGGCATATTTGGCAGTGTAAAAAGGTTTTTTGTCTGTCTGTCTGTCTGTCTGTCTGTCTGTCTGTCTGTCTGTCTGTCTCTGTCTCTGTCTCTGTCTCTCTCTCTCTCTCTCTCTCTCTCTCTCTCTCTCTCTCTCTCTCTCTCTCTCTCTCTTTCTCTGCCTGTCAGTCTATGTTCAGAGACATAAAACCGCTCAGGATTGACATTTTACCTCTTGTAGCTAGGTAGTTGCTGTGCCTTGCTCCCGGGCCTTTTTGGCTTCACGTAAAGGTATTATCAATTACGAACACAGTGTTTGATATGACATGTTGGGGCCCCTTTTTCATCTGAACAACAAACATCTTGCGGTGTTGTGGCTATGATGGAGTCTCACGTTGTCATGTTTAATCTGCGGCCACATTTCACGCTCTAATAAAAGCGCAACGGATATCAGGTTGGCTACGCTTGTGTTTCCGTTCCTCGGCTGGAAGATTATTCGTGGCGACGGTCATTTCATTATTTTGTTTCTATTATTTGTTTTTCTTTGGGCCACAAAACTTTCTTTGGGCTGAGTGTTGACAGTCGCTCAAAGCCGCCGAGGAAAACATTAGCCATCTGACGAGATGATGCAGATGGGACAAGCAGACGGAGGAAATCTCTTCCCAAACTCCGCTCCCCCAGTATTAGTGCTCCATCCGGCCATTCCTCCGCCACGGCAGAGACACCACCAGCAGCCTTCCCTTTCTCATCTAGCTTCTATAAACTTGGTGGCTTTTTCCTCTATTGCGACTTTTGCTCCGTGATTGATTGCAGTCACACTCCGTTCCTTCTACATCTGTGTTGGCTGCGCGTACTCTCGAGTGTGACAGCCTTATTTTTGTGAACGACATCCATAGTACCCGAGCCAAAATAGCAGCCTCTCCCACCGTCACCCCATAGCCAATCCTGCCCTATTTTCTGCCGACACATTTCTCCCTCCATCCTCCAACTGTTTTGATCGATGTCGTGCCACAGATGCTCTCTATTCCCCTGTGCCTCCCCCTTCACTTTCTACTGGTTTATTTCTGTCCAAAAATATCCCAGAAGCCATTGCCTAAAGCCTCTTGCTCTGTGCTCCTAGCCTCCTGGACTATTTTCGACATGTCTTCTCTCAGATTGAATTTTTGGTTGATATAATTGAATTCTTGATGAATACTTTAGTTTGGGAGCTCTGAGTTTACCCTGAAGGTCAATTTGTTGACGATGAATGATCAGGTTGGATAGGTTACTGACTGAAAATATGATGGCTTTATAATTAGTATTCAACAGTGGACCCTCCAATATGAAGCTCAGGCAGAACATTGGCCTTCTGGCCCTTTTTGTCTCTAAATGTCGTGGTAAGGCAGTGGCTTTAATTCAGATGATTAAATGTTCTCCTGCTGCTGTCCTAGATAAGCTGACCTCATCTCATTGAGCATTACCAGACAGTGAGTAGGCATTCCTTCTACAGCCATAAATCATCCTCAAGCACTACTTCAGTGTAGTTACCCTTATCGTCAACCTCGCCATAACTCTTAACATTCTGTTCTTCCGCCAACATTCACAAGCAAGTCATGCGTCTTGGGTTCAGCTGGGGGTTATGCTTCTGCACCAAAATAAAACTGGGGGCCGTTATTGTCATATCAATTTTAGCAGACGAATCCCAAACGCTTTCATTTCCCCCACTTCCTCTCAAAGCGCAGAGCATCTGCAACACCCACCCTGTCTTGGCTTTCGTTCCGGATCAATCATTCATGTATTCATTGAGGTTGTGTTCAAAGCGCTCCGTGGTTCAGCACGTCGTGACATGACTAGAGCCGCTCACGTCATGGCACTAGGGCCCGCTGGGGCCAGTGGGCGCTGGGAGCCCGCCGACCCGTAGACGTACGCTACTGCGATGGCTGTAACCTCGATCTCCCGCCTTGCACGGATCCAGCTGTCCAAGGCTGATCTGTCGGCTCATTCCTGCCTTTTAACCACAGAGGCTTCCTTTGATCCATCTATTTTTGGGAATCACAGCCATTCGTTTCTGGTGCTTTATGAAATATGATCTTGATGAATCCTCGTTTTCTTTGTCATTCTCCTCCATTGAGATGAATGACTCACACACCTCAATAAACACTGTTTCGCTTTACCTTTCAGAGTCCCAAGTTGGAGCCACTAAAAGAAGACTCATTGGCCGGCACGTACAAATCTGTGAGTGTGTGTGTGTGTGTGTGTGTGTGTGTGTGTGTGTGTGTGTGTGTGTGTGTGTGTGTGTGTGTGTGTGTGTGTGTGTGTCTGTCACAGCAAACACAGTGACTGTGTTCTGTACACTATAGTGATGTGTGGGCTGTTTTTTTAATGTCACTGTGGCGGTAAGACAAGACACAACCGTTCACGTGGTACTGATGACCAATTAACAGCCATGGGGGGAACCTGGACTAGTCTGGCTGAGTACCCTGCACACGCTGCAGCGATCGAAGCCTGATGCCATCTGTGCAGACCAAGATCCATGGTCTCAAGCTTGCCACTTTTTCTTGGTTGTTTGAAGCGTATCTCAGCCTTAGGTAAATGCACGGCACTCCAAGCCTTTCAAAGTCCAACCAAGGGGGACAAAGAATTACACCTTCTGCATACCAGTTGCGTAGCAGTACACGAGAAACCTATTAATTTCCAATGCAGCATAGCGTAGGGCTTTCCATCCCGCCGTGCAGAATGGTTTGTGTTGCGTTTAGAGACCACCCAAAACTCGTCTGGAATGCACTCAGTAAACCAGAGCTACGCAGAGAACTCTGCGGAGACGTTCGGAACAAAAGCAGTACTGGGTGGTGTGAGCAAAATAAGTCAGCTTTCTACACAACCAGTATCTGAGGCGTAACAGTGCTTAGAGGTGTTATAGTGCATCAGGGTGTGGACCCTTCTTCCTTGGAGCACCACCTACCTGCCCCAACCTCTCCACCACAAAGTGTGAAAATTGGGAGTTATGTCAAGAAAGGCTAAAAATAAAAGACAGAGTCACACGTAGGCCAAATCAATTCTTGACTCACGACTTTTAGATTCAGTCCTAAGTTGAGGAGTTGCACCTAAAGTGTCCTGTAAGTAGTTCTTATAATTTTCCCAGGAACTCCTAAAAAGGTAAGCTAGTTCAGATTCTGCCCCCGATATGGAAAAGATTATATTAACCATGATTATGATAATGATGGTTAATTCCACATGATATTGATGATTATCACAATATCCTTATTCATTTAAAATAATATTCTATACTTACAGTCAAACAATCTAACAGAGGATCCTTACATTGAAGTATTCATTTAATTTAACTAATTTTGATAAGTGGGTATAAAGATAACTTTATCATTACTTCATGATGATACTATTCCATTCAAAGACAATAGCAATAATATTGAACTATTGCCCAGCCCTAAGCTAATATATCAGTATGCAGAAGACCGATTGATAGACAGATGAAGAAAGAAATTCTGATACATGAATTACAAATTACAAATACAATTAAATGTGCTTCAAATAGAATTTTTGTAAAAATCGTCTGACATGTAATATCTGTATGACAGCAGTTTTAAGGTGTCATGGCAACATAGTCGTGTGGGAGCAGTCACATGTACAGCATTGTGTTCATGTAATAGGCGTTTGTGTGAACACACCATAAGGTTTGGTCTAGGTATATGTCAAACATTTGAACCATCTTTTAAACCATTTTAGTGAGTAGCTTTCATATTATATATATACATACATACGCGCAAACTACTTTTAGAAATATTTGTACTAAAACCGGTTTACAAGTCCTGCCATAACCACCGGATGAACTTCCATGTAAAGCCTTTGGAGCTGCTATGAACCTACCTTATTTTCAGCTGTCATGTCAAACTACTGTAGTAGGTGCTAAAAATAAAACACAGAAAAATGAACTAAATATATAAATAACCCCAATGACACAGATATGAATCACGGTTCCTTCACACATACTGTCTGGACTGTTTGCCTGAGAGGACAATGCACACACGCCTTTGATGTGAATGAAACACGTCATCCTCAAAGCAAATTCTTTCTGACACAAACACTCACTCTCCGAGAAATAGATTGTGAAATACAGTGAAAACAGAGTGTGTGTGTGTGTGTGTTGTGTTTGTAATGTTTGTGTGTGTGTGTGTGTGTGTGTGTGTGTGTGTGTGTGTGTGTGTGTGTGTGTGTGTGTGTGTGTGTGTGTGTGTGTGTGTGTGTGTGTGTTGTGTTGTGTTTGTAATGTTTGTGTGTGTGTGTGTGTGTGTTGTGTTTGTAATGTTTGTGTGTGTGTGTGTGTTCCTCTGCTGGCAGAACCTCCTGCTGGTCCAAAGGCAGGTGACGGTGGCTGAGGAGGATCTGGAGGACTTCCAGAAGGTCCTGAAGAGCTACTCCGACGCCACCGCGGCCCACAGCGACAACCTGCAGTCAGTCACGCTACCTCTACCCCCTCCTACCCCTCCTACCCCTCCTACCCCCTCCTACCCCTCCTACCCCCTCCTACCCCCTCCTACCCCTCCTACCCCCTCCTACCCCCTCCTACCCCTCCTACCCCCTCCTACCCCTCCTACCCACCCCTACCCCCTCCTACCCCTCCTATCCACCCCTACCCCCTCCTACCCCTCCTACCCCCTCCTACCCCCTCCTACCCCTCCTACCCACCCCTACCCCCTCCTACCCCTCCTACCCCCTCCTACCCCCTCCTACCCCTCCTACCCCTTCCTACCCCTCCTACCCCCTCCTACCCCCTCCTACCCCTCCTACCCCCTCCTACCCCCCCTACCCCTCCTACCCCCTCCTACCCCTCCTACCCCCTCCTACCCCCCCTACCCCATCCTACCCCCCCTACCCCCTCCTATCTCCACCTACCCCCCCTACCCCCTCCTATCTCCTCCTACCCCCTCCTACCTCCTCATATCTCCGCCTACTTGATCCTACTCCCTCACATCTCTTCCTATATCCTCTATTTCCTATCTCCTCCTATGCCATGAAATATGCATTTAACTATGAATTTTATTCCGGGTAATGATCTGCCCCAGAACATTTTACCCAGCATGGTAATGGCCGGGTCTCTCTCTCTCTCTCTCTCTCTCTCTCTCTCTCTCTCTCTCTCTCATATTACAGACAGTACATGACACATATGAACGTTGTTGACCCTGACAAATAATGTCTCAGTGAGGGAGGTGTCTTGGATATGCTACAATATTGAAACTATAGATTATCATATTACAACATTATACACAAGGTTCTAATATATTGTACTACTATCTGCGTCCATCCCGGGTCACCCAGGCTTTGGACTTGCCCTCAATGCCTCTCTTTACCGTCTCGCTCTGTTCCCTGGCAGCATGTCCGTTCAGAAGCTACCGGAGAAGTCCTGTTACATAATGTATGAGTTCTGGCAGGACCGCATCTCCTGGATGAGGTGGGTTGTGTGTTTGTGTGTGTGTGTGTGTGTGTGTGTGTGTGTGTGTGTGTGTGTGTGTGTGTGTGTGTGTGTGTGTGTGTGTGTGTGTGTGTGTGTGTGTGTGTGTGTGTGTGTGTGTGTGTGATGGGGGGAGATAGGACAGATATTGGCTCACAGCATGGTGTTTTGGATCTTTTTGAAGGAAGTGTCCCCACTGCTGAAATGGGCAGATGGCACTTTATTCACACACACACACACACACACACACACGCACGCACGCACGCATGCACGCACGCACGCATGCACCCACGCACACACACACCATACACCCCACATACCAACACATTAATGCAATATTGTACTTTAGGCTAAAAAGCAAAACCAGATCAAATTAAAGATTTGAAATAATTTATCTTCTTTTGGAAGTCGGGAAATAATATGAAAAAGCATTGTTACATGGGAATAGGAGAAATTGGTAATAGGAAAACGGTCTCTAACTTAAAAACTGCTTTAAAGGTCCCATGACATGAAAATCTCACTTTGTGAGGTTTTCTAACATAAATATGAGTTCCCCTAGCCTGCCTATGGTCCCCCAGTGGCTAAAACTTGCGTTTGGTGTAAAACTAGCACTAGCTGTTCTGCTCGCCTTTGAAAAAACGGAGGCTCAAGCGCGCTGATTTGGAATGTCTGTATTCATGACGTCATCAGGAATCTCAGCTCCTCCCCTTACTCTGCCTGGCCCGCCCAGAGACGTTGGCCCGCCAATGAGACTCGACCGTGCGAGCGCCACATGTGTGTGTGTGAATTCACACACTGTAACGCAAGTGTTCTTTGTCGGTTCTTTGACGTGTCTTGTATTTCCACAACGAGACTGTCGTGGGGGTTATCTGAGCCATGGTTGAGAAGGAATTGGGGGAAAGGAACTTTGGTTTGACTCGCTGAAGTACATGAACTGCGACATGCCGCCGGTTGCCGCGAGGCACCATCGCCCGGCAGCGGGCAGCCGGCAGCAGGCAGCGCGCGGTTCAGTCGACTTCAGGTTGATGTGAAAGTGGAAGAACCAGAGACGTCGCAGAACCCGACAAAGTCGTTTGTGATTCATAATATCGTCTGGAGGCACACACAATATGTTATATGATATAGATATCTATGTATTATATGATATTATTTAGATATAGAGCTCCAGGACTGTAACGCAAGTGTTGTACACTTCCTTGATATTTGGATAACCGTTCTGCTGTTGGTGTGATGGCGCATAACACGTCGGACTCTCGTCTCTGGTATTTCTACAACGAGACTCGTATTGGGGGTTATCTCAGCCAAGGTTGAGAATGAATTGGGGGGAAGGAACTTTGGCTTTGACTCCCTCAAGAACATGAACCACGACAAGGAGGAGAAAGGGATCTTTGCCGGGCAGCGCTTATGCACCTCCGCCTCCGGCGGTGGTCCCTCAGCGGGGCTCAAGCGGGAGACATTCGCCGCCAACAATCCCTTTCTCCTCCATGTCGTGGTTCATGTTCTTGAGGGAGTCAAAGCCAAAGTTCCTTCCCCCCAATTCCTTCTCAACCATCGCTCAGATAACCCCCACGACAGTCTCGTTGTGGAAATACAAGACGCGTCAAAGAACCAACAAGAAACACTTGCGTTACAGTGTGTGTAACATTGATGTGGACGTTGAAGAACCAGGAACGTCGGAGAACCCAACGCGGTCGTTTGAGATTCATAATATCGGCTCACACAGCTTTTGGCCGTGATAATAGCCTATATATTCTATGATATAGATATCTGTGTAGGCTATATGATAATATTTTGATGTAGAGCTCCAGGACTCCCGTGTGTTCTAGAATATTTACAGAACACGGCTAAAGGCTGTGTGCGCCTCGCCATTGCGATACATCCACTGTAAACAGAGCGCAAGGTACCGTGGCTGCAAGCTGCTCAGGGCCACACCCCCACCCTCCTCCTTGACACGCCCACCGAAACAGCGCATTTGGGGGAAGCTCAATGTGCGACTGGCTCGGAGTGGCTGTAACTCTGCACCACGGCTGAATTTCGGGAACGTTTTTGAATACTGTGTTAGTTGCCCACTAATACCTATATTAAAGAATACATAAAATAGCATGTCATGGGACCTTTAAATGAAAAACACTGCTTCTGAACTGAACCTGCACCAAGATATCTGCTTTCCATTGATGTTTCAATGGGTACACATCACATATAAACACGTTGACGTGTGTGTCTGTGTGTGTGTGCGTGTGTGCGTGTGTGTGTGTGTGTGTGTGTGTGTGTGTGTGTGTGTGTGTGTGTGTGTGTGTGTGTGTGTGTGTGTGTGTGTGTGCGTGCGTGCGTGCGTGCGTGCGTGCATTTACTTATTCTATGAAAAGATAAATGGTAATAACCATTACTTGCCGCAATAGCAGCTGGACGACTTTCTAGCTGTTTGTATACATTGTGGCCCAAGACAACCATCATTATTCCAGTGTATTGATGTATTGTCGATAATGTGTCAGAACAAAACTGGGTTGCAGCCTTTTTAGTTAATCCCTCTTAAATATTCTTAGAGTCAGCACCTACGCATGGTAAAAAGGTTGAGTAATAAAAACATAGATAGTGTTTCGTATTCATGTATTTTTAATCCTTAATGTGTGGATGTGAATGTGGCTCAATTGTCTTTCATTCCAAAAATGAAGCTCACAACCCATTGTATTTCACATATTTTTTAACTGGATGCCAAGCTTGAAACAATTTGTGTGTGTGTGTGTGTGTGTGTGTGTGTGTGTGTGTGTGTGTGTGTGTGTGTGTGTGTGTGTGTGTGTGTGTGTGTGTGTGTGTGTGTGTGTGTGTGTGTGTGTGTCTCCAGCTACCTGCAGTCCAACAGTAGTAAAGACTTCCAGCGCTGCGTCATCCAGATGCTTGTGGGTCCAGAGGTAGTGGCCACCATGCTGGTCCCAGGTCAGTGCTTCTGGCCTCCATTTTTCTAGTTTTTATCTGTGGCCGACGGAATGTAATCCAAAATGTATCTGCATAAAACGCGCCGGCAGCAATAGCCCCAGGGGCTAGCGGGCAGATTTGTCGATATTAGATCCAGTGTGTACAATTTAGAGGCATCTAGCAGTGAACCAACGGAATGCCCCCCGCCCCCTCCCTTTTAGCAGGATCCATATCATAACCATGGCAGCAATAGCAAATGTTGCATTATCGAAAAAAAACTAAACATCAGTTACATTCACTGAATGAAGCTTCAAGAAGTAATTTTGACAATCTCAAATATTTCAAACCTGTTAAACCAATCACAATCAGGTGCCTCTGTCAAAGTTATCCTGGTCACTGTACATGTTGTAGGACATGGCTGAGGTAACCTTTTGTTTTTTGCCTATATATGTTTCTCAACACACAGTCCTCTTATTGCATCCATATTGGTAAACTGCATTCTTAGACATATACATCTGTTATATGTACTGATCGTTCATCTTGTTAGCAGTCTGCGCTGCGAGCCAATGTTTACTTGCAGGGCTTTTGATATGCTTTTGATAACTGTTTTGTTGGAAACCAACTTTCTCTTTAAGTGCCTATCTTAAGTTATCTTACAGGGACCCAACCTCAAAAACAAATGTTTCCAAAACATGGAGCTGTTAAAGATTGCACGGCCACTTATCCTAATCCCCTGCATCTGCAAACTGCCATTGGCTATGTTTTTTACACTTCGGTTAAAAAGTGTGTGGAACTCCATTTTAATTGACTCCTCTTGAACTTAGGATATTTTGGCAAAAGGACGGAGCCTGCTTGCCTTCACTGGCTAAATGAGGCTCGCCTGAGAGAGGGTTAAGCTTCTCGGACAATTATAGTATAACGTCATGCTTTCTGGCACATTTCCTATGCAACATTGCTCATTATAACGCTCCTCCACAACTTTGGTACTGAAAAGGTATCCCAAATGAGTCTGTTGCCATGGGTCGTCGCCCCCCCCCTATTACTACGTAGGCCAAAACACTCCTTTTTGATTGAATTAAAAAGTCTTTTGTCCTTTCTGGGCTCCTGTAGGTACATGGTGGAGCAACAGGGTGAGCTCCCAGTGAAACGACCCTATGGAGATACGAAGGGCTCTAGTCTTAGATCACGAAAACACAACCATTCTTACTATCATGGGATTATACTCCAACACATGGATATTATTATCAATAATATCCATCTTTATGAATATTATATATTCCATTTCATCCTTGTCCGGTCTGCTAGATGCCCTTAATGATACACACTGCAACTTTGATTTGGATTAACCAAGGAATTGGCAAAAAATCATGTGTGTGTGTTTATATGTATACTATATATATATATATATATATATATATATATATATATATATATATGATCTATAAACCGTTAAAAGCAATTGCAGCATTGTGTGCATAAGGTACCAACGCATAACAAATACCTTACCTTACTATTGGGTCCAGAGTTTTCATTATTCTAGAGAAAGCTGGATTTTACCCTGACATATAATTCTGCAATACACTGACAATTCTCTTTAATACAGTGGGCCAAGGTTTTACATTTCAGGCATAAATTTGGTCCCCTGGGCTCTTTAAATTCAGTAGACCAATAAATTGTCACCATCCGTTTGATATGAATATTTCCTTTCTTTAACACAGCATTGGTGAAGGCTGTAACGTCTCCTCACTTTTCTCTCTCTCTCTCTCTCTCTCTCTCTCTGCAGCTTCCTGGTGGATAATGACCAACAACAATGACAACATAAATTGAGCCCAGAATTGTACCCACTGCCCACACTTAGGACTGGACCAACAAACACACACACACACACACACACACACACACACACACACACACACACACACACACACACACACACACACACACACACACACACACACACACACCCGCACAAAAACGTTCCTTCCTCGTCCTTGTACACACACACACACACACACACACACACACACACACACACACACACACACACACACACACACACAGACACTTTCATCTTGTCCTTTTACACACACACCCAAAACCCACACTTTTCTTTCTTGTCCTTGTGCACATACACACACACACACACACACATACACAGAGACACACACACACACACACACACACACACACACACACACACACACACACACACACACACACACACACACACACACACACTCGCATGCATTAAAATAATAGATGAGAGCGTTTGCCTAACTAGCTACTATGTGTTTGAAAGCTGCATGTGGCAGAGTGGCACGACGGCACCCTCCCCAGCTGCAGCCCCCGCCTGCTGCTGCTGTCACACAGAGGGGAGGGGCCGCAGCTGCAGCCTGGTCCATCTGCACTCTCTCAGCACACGACCTCTCTCAACGCAACGCTAAACAAGCCTGAACAACACCAACGCTTTCCCAGCATTTCCCTCATAATCCCCTTTTTAACCCCTTTGTCTTTCTTTACTTCTCCGTTCATGCACTTTAGTTCATAGAAGGTTAGTGGAAACACAAGAGTGGCAGCGGACTAACGTTGATCTAAGGGGTGTGTGGGTGTTGGTGTGTGTGTGTGTGTGTGTGTGTGTGTGTGTGTGTGTGTGTGTGTGTGTGTGTGTGTGTGTGTGTGTGTGTGCGCTAGAGGTATTATGGGGTGTGTGTGTGTGTGTGCCTGCTAGAGGTATTATCGGGTGTGTGTGTGGTCTAGTGTGTGTGCACGTGTTGTTCTCTAGTTGACAGGTGTGTGTGTGTGTGTGTGTGTGTGTGATGTGTTTGGGGATGGTGCTACCCCAGCCTAAGGGTGCATGCTGATGTTGGCGTGGCATGCCAGCATTTCACGTCTTTGCATTCGCATTGTCATATGATGGAACATTCATTCATTTATTTTCTATCTAGGTACCCTGATGTGACGTGATTCATGCAACAAAAAAAATGCTTGTTTTGATATGCCACAAGCCCTGCCCAGATATCTTATTTATAGCTCAGTGTAATCGTAGACTATCAGCTCTTTACCTTCGTCCTAGTTCTTTAGAAGTCAAATTAACATGGGAGAGATGTGGTTGCATCCCTCTGTTGAAAGTGAAAAATAATTGATCTATTTTCAGTGTATTGTATTCAATATTCACACATAGTCGTGTGTATCTTCGCTATTTATATAAGCTCACTCATGCAGATATTTACGTTGTGATTTTTGTTTGGTAAAATAACTTTCTCACTGACTGTAAAAAATATAAGTAACTTTAATAAAGGCGCTGAATAAATTCCTGCTTTCGCACTGATTTTTGTATTACTCATGCACTCGACAGTGAGGGAGTATGCAACAACAACAATAGAGATCATACAAGCTGTACTCAAAACAACAGACAGAGGATTTTTTTGCTCCGCTTCAATTGCCTCGTTACCATAGAAACGTGATTAGCGGAAGTGCAGAAGTGTTGGTTCCCTCCAGCTTGAGTGGTGCCCAGCGCCACAGCCACGGTGCGATGGATGTTGGTGATTGCAGTTACATGCCCACTTGATGCTGTTGATTAGAAGGACACTCATCAGCAGCCGTCAGATTGCTTTTTGTTTTGTAGTGCTACTTTGAATACTGAGGGCCAGCCAATCGTTCCCATTATTTATTCGTTCAGTGCTCGTGAAGTGTCAATATACATATATTCAAAAATATATTAGAATTTCGGCTTAGGTTGCAAAAGAACATAGAGAAAATCAATTGACCATTAAGAGTCCAAACGAAAAAGTTCACGTTGTTATTGTTTCTGAAATAAATAATCAAACATCCAGGAACCCACGTCTCAATGACAAAAACAACAACAACAACAATGTCATAACAACACCCTGGCCATCCTCTGTCCTCTTGTTCTTGTTTTCCATCTGGCAGCAGCAGCAACCATGCCAGCATCCGTTGCTATCTGTGTCCAGCACTGAAGGTGCTTTCTCTAGAGGCGTCCTTGTACTAGGAACATTAGACTCCATGAATGTAGCTGACGCCTTTGTCCTCAAAATGTCATCAGGCAAGCAAATGGCTTCAAATGATACACTAAAGAAACAAGAGACGGAGAACATTTTATTTTATTATTTTTTTGTCATCAGCCAGAAGAGTATCCCCCCTGCGACCGTGAAGATATGTAGGGTTGTAGCTGTCCTGAAGTCAGCGGGGAACTCGTTCCACAACTGTGGAGCCAGGACAGCAGCCAATAGAGATTCAGTTGAGCGACAGCTGGGGGACCCCCTCGCAGTGAGACGAAGGACGCCGTTTGGTAGTCATATAGAGCATAGCGGACACTCTGGGGTATATGGTTTGATCATGTCGTTGGGGGAGGATGAGCGTGAGCCGTATGAAGCCCGGTAGTCAAGCACCAGTGCCTTGAATCGGATCCGTGCAGTCACCGGAGTGGTGTGCTGTGTGGGAGAACAAGGGTAGGCTGAGGAACAGGCGGGCTGCTGCATTCTGGGTGAACTGCAGAGGTCGAGTGGCCCTTGCAGGCCAGAAGGGAGTTGCAGTAGTCAAGACACAAGATAGCGAGCCTTGACGCTAACCTGCCTGGCCTTCTGGGAGAGGGAAAACCATCCGCCTTTCACTCCCTCCTAAAGCAAGGGTTTGATTCAATGAGAATCTCTAGAGGATGGTGTCTTTTTATAGTGAAGTCAAAGCGTTATAAGCATCTGTTTTCCAGATGTTTCATAATATTTTCTCATTGTAGGGGATTATGAGGTCCACACTATTAAGAGAAAAAAGTATCCTTTATTTGAAACTGCGACATTGGAAAGTGAACCATATGTATAATTAATCTTTTAATAAAGAAAAACTAGTCCGCTGATGTATTTATTATGAATTAAACACGGAAATAAATTGCCAATCTCATGAAATCAAATTTACTTATCTTTTTTGCATAAAAAATTATATTTTCCCCCCGAAAATTAACCAAAGGACTCGCGCTCTCTCTCTCTCTCTCTCTCTCTCTCTCTCTCTCTCTCTCTCTCTCTCTCTCTCTCTCTCCTTGGTAACATCATGTGGAACGTGTGCAGAGGACAATCTTGCTTTGGATTTCATCAAAAAAGAAAACATGTTTGTTACTATATATAATCATATACATAGTACATACAGTACGTACAGCATTTTCAACCGGTTGTCCCTGAAGGCTACATTACACCGTAGTTTGTAGTCACGGCAGGGATTCATGGCATGATATTGTGTCTTGGGTTTACAATTGCTGTAATGCTGTCTGATTTTATCCACCACATACAATTTATCGTTCATGGGGGGAATTTATCACTTAACCTTGAAGCGTACAGTGTAAGTGTTTATAATAAATTGAATAAATAGTAAGCATGCCGTTCAACTCCATTAATATCAAAGGACCAAAAGAAAGGGTGGGATGAGGGAACTAATGTGTGGATGGAAAATGAAGTGTGTGTAGGTTCATCTGCGCGTGTGTGTGTTTGTTTGTGTGTTTGTATGCGGGCGTTTGAGTGTGTGTGTGTGTGTGTGTGTGCGTGCATGTGTGTTTCACAAAGAACTCACAAAGGATTCCTCCCTTGAGATTAAAAGATTGGGAAGATTATTTTTAAATGGGACGTTATATGCAGGAATCCAAAACTAGTGTTCCTCTTAAGCAATATGCAGAGAAACGCACAGAAACATGAGGGTTAGATGGTATGTTAATATTTTCTTCTGCTTCACTGCTTCACTTCTGCTGCACACTGCACATCGGTGATGCAAATATTGCAAATTGGTGTCTTGGAATCAAACCCTGTGTGGATTCAGGGGACGTTGACAGAATAGGCCTCCGCTTGCTTGGTGAACCTATGCATTTGTAATGTAGGTCAGAAAGTAAGTCGGCTGACACATATACATCCATATGGTCCGTATTGGCTAAGAAGAGTGTTTGACATTTTGAGTTGATCGTATTTGTGGGACTGTGTGTGTTACAGTAATCGGATGTAAAGACCATCCAACACATGAGTCTTCAAATAAATCCTCAGATTCAGGGGACATCTCTTCCCTTTCTATCTCTGTGTTCTGCAGCTGGTTTTAAATATATCTGAGGATCATGTCTTGTTGTAGTGACTATTTATTGATGTGCAAACATATCGTTTACATATCCCAAAAATTAAGGTGCTGGAGAGGGGGCTGAGTCTGCGGACCAGATGATGTGGAAAAAATACAAGAAGCCAAGCAGCGCTGAAATGACTAAAGGAAAAGTGGAACGCCCAGTATAGAAGCCTTGCACACGATTAAATCGGTCAACAACCAACATAAGCACACATAGCGCACAGACACACACACACACACACACACACACACACACACACACACACACACACACACACACACACACACACACACACACACACACACACACACACACACACACACACACACACACACACACACAAATATCTCTCTCTCTCTCTCTCTCTCTCTCTCTCTCTCTCTCTCTCTCTCTCTCTCTCTCTCTCTCTCTCTCTCTCTCTCTAACTATCTCACAAACACACACAAAATCACACAAACCGATGCCAGAGAAATGCAAAGGAAATACATTACAAAGAGAATATCATTTAATGGCTATATATATATAATGAACCCCCCTATTCCCGATGATGGCCATAAATCATCTGATTAAAAATCGAAAAGCATTTGTTTTAATACAGAATATGTGTACATGGACATGTCCTCAATATTCCGTATTAAAACGCAGTGGTCGTCTGCAACAAAATAAACTTGAATCAAATTCCAAAACGTGTCTTCTACTGCCTCCTACTGCTGAGCGTTGGTACTTTAAGAGTTTTTTCTGAAACGGCGGGGATATGAGCTTGTCGAATGTTTTGCATTTATTTAAACAAGATCCGGGCTCAGAAGCTTACCGGAAATAACTCACTAAATATCATGTCACTTTAATACCAATAAAGTCATGATTATTCATAAACGCTTGAGATGAAATACAATTTGCATAATTCCTGGCTGCATATAGGGAACACTGCGACACTTTTTTGATCAGTTTGTAGGCTTACACACGATCTTCTCATTTACTTCTTACCTAATACAAAGATGCCACTTGTATATTTCATGTGAACCCAGTAAATGACTTACAGACAATATGGCCCCTTGAATCAGCCTGAGCCTGGAATGGGCATTAGAAAGATAAAAATGGTAACCCACTAAATAGTTTATATCTGAGACTTTGTTGAAATATCAGTACAACCTCAACTTTAATCAGACCTGTGACCCCCGAAGAAGACCACAACATCAAACATCATAGTTTTCCATTTCAAAAGATCCATCCTCAGCTAACTCCTGATTCTTGTTATGTTGCTGCTGTTGTGATGGTCCCTAATGCTGGTGGTTATCGTCCATATGTGATCAATAAACAGCAGTACTGGAATCATTGAATAAATCAAAAGCAGGCTAGAGCCTTCTGTGGATTAAAAACCATCTAATTATATTTTCCTAATTTGATGTATTTCTATCCATTACATTTTTTTATAGAAAATACTATAATCTTTTTGTCTGGTATTGATCGTTTTCGTTCCTGCCAATGTGCTCTGAATCACAACTCCAAAATACAACTATCTGGAGTGTTCCTTTACTGTAGATGCCGACTATGTGGGCAGGAAATAGGAAAGTAAATAAATCGTATTAATTTAATTTTTTATCTTTTATTTAATACTTCATGTCAAGATATCTTTACAAAGTTACATCTGATAACAAAAGATTGAGTGTAGGAAGATGAGGAAGAGAATGAGGAGGAGAAGGGTGCGGTAGTAGCGGCTCACAAAATAAAGGCGTTCTTTCATAATATTCTTTACAAAGACATTGTACAACAAACACACACACGCACGCACATGTAAAAACGTCTCCATGGTAACAGCAGACTATGATCAAAGGTTCTTCACAAGACGTTATAACGGTGACAACAGGAAAGAAACGGAACAGTCATATATATTTATATATATATATATATACTGTATGTACATATTCATAAACCTCCTGAGATTCCTTGCACAGAGTCAATATGCCAGACCCTCAACCTGCTGCAAACGGTTAGCACCCACGCAATATGTATGTAACTCACAACGCAACGTTAATAGTGTGCGTCTTCTACTGTCCTCTCCCGTCGCCTGTCCCCAGAGCATTACACGGTACTGGCGTTGGTCTGTTTGCGGTACAATACGGATTTGGTTTTTTCGTTTGGCGTGTTCGGTAAGTCAACCGTAAGAAACCACAGAGAGGAGACACTGAAGTTTGTCCACCTCCCACGCGTTAAAGTCAGAGATCATCACTGGCGACAAAAGAACACAAAGCTATAGTATCTGGACAGAAGATGGAGCAGCTCGCGCTCCTCGAAGCAGCGGCCTTCAGTCTGAATGGACCCATTGTCCTCATCAGAAGCGCTTCAGCTTCGCTCCACCCTTAAACAACTGAACATTTTGGTGACAAAGACGAAAAAGACCTCCAGCTACCTGATACAATGATACTGAACATTTTTAAATCATACAAATATTCACTGACGGCACAACGCAGAAATCTGGGGAGAAGGTGAGACATTGATACACAGAGGGGGTAGGGTCATGTCCTATGGAATAGTTATCATGTTTCGGTATCGTGAGCTGTGAAAGAATTTCGACAAACTTTGCTGTGTAGAGATCCTCTCCTATTAAATATGTTCTCCGCTATGCCTTTTTTTCTGATGAAAGAAACAAAAACAAAAATATATATATCTATATATATTGAGAACAACAGTTGGTAAATGCGAATCCCTCTTTTTCCCCCCTGATCTGGGAGTTGGAGCTTTTAGTCACTTCAAATTGAAAGACAACATGTTGTGTACAATTCAAGCGTGGGTTCTCCTCCTCTTTTGTGGGCGGACCACCCGGCCCTCTGTCGCCCATGGTGACAGACAACCGGACCCGGGGTCCCGCCGTCGCCCACTAGATACTCCCCTCCGGCTGCCAGAGAGCCCGGGAGGGTTTTGGTTCGCTTCGTGTCCCCTGGGGGCCCCCCCCAAACAGTCAGGCTGGGATTAAGAACCAAAAGTCAAAGTGTGTGCTGAGCCCGGCTCGGCCCCCCAGCCCTTCGACTAGTGTCCGTTGATGTCGGCCGCCGGCGGGGGGGCCGGCGTGGACGGGGTGGAGGAGCGCGAGGCGATGGAGGAGGAGCCCTTCTCCCCGCCGGGACTCGGCGTTCGGTCACCGGTCTTGATCCCCGCCACGGGCAGCGGGCCGGCGAGGGGGGCCGCCGCCGCCGCCGTGGCGACGGGCGCCCGGATGGCGGGCTTGGGCTGCGCCTGGAGCCCGGGGCTGCAGATGAGGTGGTGGCGCTCCCAGTCCTTGTGCTGGCAGAAGGAGCCGCAGTAGCGCGCGGCGTTGCAGCCGCTGCACGTCTCGCTGGCCTTGCGGCCGCAGTTCCAGCAACACTGGGGAGGGGGGGGGGGGGAGAGGAGAGCGTCAGGACCGGCGGATTGAGGAGTCTCCCTGGTCAATTTAATAGAATGAACTGATCCAATGGATCAGTTCATTAAAGACGTTCATAGGCCAGATCAGTCCTAAATGAAAGGGATGCTGGTGGTGTGCGGGTGGGGCTCCTCACCTCGCTGGAGTCCTCCTGCTCGTTGATGACGGAGATGGCGTCCTGCTGGGCCTTCCTCTTGGCGTCGGCCAGCGTCTTCTCCATCTTGGCCCGCTCCGAGGCGATCATCTCGAAGGCCTTGTGCTCCGCCTCCGCCACCGCCTTCTGCACCTCGTCCATGGCCTGGCGCTTCACCTCGTTCACCGCCTCCTCTGCGCCGGGGGAGGAGGAAGAGGGGGGGGGATGTGAGCGGGGGAGTCTGTTGTAGCGCGCCGGTGCATGGGGCTTGGATTGCTACCGGGGAGCTCTGTTATTGTCTGGGCTTCGTGCTTTGTAATGAAGCTGCCTCTGTATTGCTTGGTTATTTCCGCTATCACGGGGATATTAAAGTGCGTCATGTGGCAGCAGCCGGGGAGAAATCATGCATATTGATCTTTGCGTAGCACGGCATAATTGACTCACTGACAATGTCTGCACTGAGCTTATAGTCATTTGCTGCGGTGGTGTCAAGTGAATCTTTGGTCTTGAAACGACATGAACACTTTGTGTGGTTCAAACTGTTTCACGGTGCTCAGACTTACCGGCCTTCCTCCAGATCTCGTCCGGTACGTATGCTGAGCCTGGCCGGGACCCCATGTCCCTCTGGGAATCTACACAACAATAGGGGAGGAAGAGATGAGCCAGGCGCTCACTCGACTGCTGTCTGCAGGGAAGTGGGCGATGATGACACAATGACAGTCGCCGCTCTCAGCGAGACGGGCAGATGGGCCGGCCGTAATGTCCCCCTGCCCTGCCCTGCCTCGGGGTGAGTACGCTACGCAAACAAAGCTGGCATATCTAGGACACGCACCCTGACACACACAGACAGACAGACAGAACCTCCTGGTTCACAAGGGGCTGGAGGCGGCGGCCTGGAGGACAACTGAACCGCCGGGGACAAGACTGTGTCAAGCCCGTGTCGCTTCTTCTTGCAGCAATCTATACCTGCTTTCAGATCTGAAGAACCTCAAGAACCCACTCTCTACTCGGTAAAAGTTCTCTTCCCAGCCTCCATTAAGCCGGGGACTATCCAGTCTGCCATGGCAAGCCCGTTCCAAGCCCAGGCAGGCGGGGAAGCAGGGAGTCGCTCCGGCTTCCCTACTGGGCGCCCAGATGGCAGCTCGTGGCCGTAGCCAGCTCTGGCTCCCCCGAGCCAGCGGGAAGGCAGGACGGCCCCTTCTGTGGCCGATCTGGGCTGCTTGTGGTTCCTGGCGCCGCTCTGTGACAGTGGACCAGCAGGGATGGAGGGGGCGGGCGGCGGTGGGGGGGACGGAGAGAGCGGGGCGCTACCTAAGAGACTGATGGGACTGAACCGCAACCGAGCAGCGACCCTGCGACTGAGCGCCGCCCTGCCGACGACACAAGCGGCCACTAGAGGGCGCAGTGAGTTTGGAGACGGCCGGTCTGGCTTCTTCGGGAGGCCCATATGGGTTTGTGGCGAGGGCGAGCTTGTTTTTGACTTTCGCCTTCCTTCTCTGCTTGCTTTACTTTTGGGTTTCGGTAAGGGTGTTGCAAACGCAGAGCGATGAGATAAAATCGTACAGAATGTACGATTCTTCTTTGCAACACCCTTACCGAAACCCAAAAAGTAACCCAAGATAGAACCGTACATTCACAAGAGTGTCTCTGCGGTTAATGAATGTTGACCCTGTCCCTGAACAACGAAAAAGAGACCCGCCAAGGAGGGAAGGAAGTGGAGCGAGGAGGAGGGACCCACCGGAGTCTGCCGAGTGGGGGCTGTGCGTCTTGGAGAAGGGCGCCGAGCCAGGGCCCCCCTTGCGCGGGTCGTCCTGCTCGCTGGAACGCCTCCTCCAGTAATTGAGCTCCTCGCGGTCGGACTCCTGGCAGCGCCGGAGCACGCTCACAGAGCGCCGCGTCTTCTCCACCATGTCCACGATGCAGTTCAGCACCTTGAGGGGCAGAGCGCACGGCACCGTACACGTGAATAACAGGGCCTCTGCTCCCAGCTGGGGTCACAGCACGTCTGTGCCCAGGTGCAAAGACTGTTCAAAAAAACCAAACTTAACCAAAACGGCAGATTGAGGTCTAGTCGGCTGTGACATTAAATGAGTCAAATCTGGCCTAAATAATGCATCAGCAGCATCATGATTTAAATATGTGGCATGTTGATTTTGGGAAGTAGGGCAGCCTACAAGTGAACTAAACTCCTGAGAGAAAAACTCAAATGTGCCTTTTGGCGTCAAACTGAACCAGGTAATAATTATAATGTAATGTGTGTAAACCTACGTGGTCCAGATGCCTCCACTCATCAGCCCACTCTCTGTCTGTCAGTCTGTGGTCCACCGGCTCCTCGCGGTAGGCCCCGTTAGTGCCTGATTAGAAACACACAGGAGAAGGACCAACGTGAATACGGCAGTCTTCGAACAGCATTCCTAAAGATATATATGTGCGTTTGTGTGTGACAAAAAGAAGAAAAACCCAAGCGACATGTATAATTTGAGTCCTTTCATTGCATAGTCCTTTCATCAGTCCTGTCATTGCACAAGCTTGTTTGATTGCTCCATGCACACACACACACACACACATTCACAGACTCACAGACTGAGCCGAGGTGATACTACTCCCATCTGGAGAATCATATCTGAGCCGACCTTCAGCCATTGCACTCTCTCACCTCACCAAAGACACAACAGAAACCGTGTGTGTGTGCGTGTGTGAAAGAGCGAAAAAGAAACTGAGTATTGTGACACAAAGCAGACACTTTCAGCCCTCTCTTGCAAGGCCTAGGTCCTCTGCACATCTGGAAGTCAGCTGTCCAACACACTCTCACACACACACACACACACACACACACACACACACACAAACACAGCTTTCCCTTGGCCCTCCCCTGGTGGAGCTCCCAGCATTCCAGTAGGGAGACATTCAGACTGACTGGAGTGGCTCCACTCCTAAACACAACCAGCCGGCCCGACACACAGAGGGCCGCTACGCACACACACACACACACACACACACACACACACACACACACACACACACACACACACACACACACACACACACACACACACACACACACACAGTCCCCCTCACTCTCCTCTCTCGCCATCTCCTTCACACACACACACACAACGTAACATATTCCCATGTACACAAAATTCCGCTGACACTTGAGCCTTTATTTCACCCCACTGAGAGGACACAGTGGCTGCAAAGCACTAGAAAACCACAATGTCATTAAAGTGGGCACCAAACAGCTGACGAGAGACCACATGCCCAGCACGCCTACCACGCACGTTCTGCTCAGAGAGCGCGCGCGCGAGGGAGAGCGAGAGTGTCTGAGTGGGACAGAAGGAGAGAGAAAGAGTTTAATAGAGAGAGCAAGAGACGCACGCACCAAAATAGACCGTGTCGTAAACAATGTCGAGATACATGCATGCAAATGGACCCATAAACACTCTTATTAAAACATCCACGCACACTGTTCCCCCCACCCTCACCCCAAACTGCTGGTTCTCATCAATGTTTAGCAGTTCAAAGCCCAAAGTGTGTGTGTTTGTGTGTGTGTCTCCATGTGTGTGTGTGTGAGTTAAGTGGCGGCAGGCGGGCGGGAGGCTGTCAGACAAGAGACGTCGTCCTCGTAAACACAGCACTACTGCTGTGAACATATCAAGGTGTGTGTGTGTGTGTGTGTGTGTGTGTGTGTGTGTGTGTGTGTGTGTGTGTGTGTGTGTGGAGCTACTGCTGTTTCCACTGTGTCCTGACGAGTCCCAGATGGAGCGTAGCTATACACCAGCATCGCCTCCCCCCCTCCCCCCCCCCCCCCCTCCTCCTCCTCGTCTCCCAGTCTGGACAGCCTCAGTGTGTTTATACACATGCAACCCACCGTGCTGTCACTCACTTGCAAACGCCCCACACAGACCACCCGTTACGCTCACACAAAAATCGATCATCCCGTACAGGCCCCTGGTGTCGGCATGCATTTATTTTCGATTGTAAGTGTGTGTGTGTGTGTGTGTGTGTGTGTGTGTGTGTGTGTGTGTGTGTGTGTGTGTGTGTGTGTGTGTGTGTGTGTGTGTGTGTGTGTGTGTGTGTGTGTGTGTGTGTGTGTGTGTGTGTCCCTCACCAGGCAGGCGGGGCCGGTCCTTGAGCTCTCTCAGCTCCAGCATGCGCTGGCTGTGTTCGCGGTGCAGCAGGTGGGGCGTGGCGATGTCGTCCAGGGCGTAGTGCTGCAACGGCGGGGGGGTGGGGTGGAGCTGGCCCGCGCCCGGGGCAGCGGCGGCGGCGGCGCTGGCGCTGCCCATGGGCAGAGGGGCGTGCGGGGGGTGGGGGTGGGCGGGGCTGTGGCGCGGCGCCGGGCTGATGGTGCAGATGCGCTTGGCGGCGGGCTCCAGCGACGTGGGCGGGCGCTCGTGGAAGCCGTTCTCCTTCACCCTGCGGGGGGGGGGGGGGGAGGGGGGGGGAGAGCCGGGGGGTTGGTTAAGCGATGGAGACGCTGATAAGACAGCAGCACATAAGCACCACACCCCATACATCTAACCACATCACAACAACAGCCCCAGAGCCAGCCCGTCCTTATACTCCTCCACAGTACACGAGGTCTTACAGCGTGGAGCACACATAAGTAAACCGATGTATTCCCTCTCTCTGTCTGGCCGGGCCCTCACCTGCCGGGGCTGTGTCTCTTGGCCGAGTCCCCGGGCTCCATGAGCAGCTCGGAGGAGTCGGGCGGGGAGGCCAGCGTGGTGCTGAGCAGCAGGTGCTCGTGCTGGGACAGGTACTGGGCCGGGGTCTGCTTGGCCGCCCGGGCGCAGTGGAGCAGCTCCCTCTGCAGCAGGGGCAGGTTGGCCTAGGGGGGAGGGGGGGGGGGGGGGGGGGGGGGGAGAGGGGAGACAGAAGCCCTGGTGTTAGAACTAGGCCGTGGTCCCGGCCCTCATCGGTCGGGGATGAAGGGCAGCGTTGGTTCCATGCAGGTGGTTTGTTTGTGTCCACGTCGTCGCGGTGTACACGACGTTGTTGATACATGCGCCCGTGGCCCGTCCAATCACAGTGTTCTTGTTGTGCACTTCCCTTGAACACCGTTTGGAATACCAAGTGTGCGACCCACATTTGCAGTCATTGCTTGTCACGGAGGGCCACCGGGGGATTTGGGATCGGTTAGATCTGGGTGATAAGTTGAAGTGGGCGTAATGGGAAAGGGTGTGAGGGTCCATTAAGGCAGCACCCATGGGGAGGAGGAGGAGGTACAAGCCCGTGAATCAGATATGTCCCGGCCAGACATACAGCAGACCATGGACCGAGGGAGTAAGGGGTAAGGGGGGGGGGGGGGAGACGCACAGCTTTAGAGACAGAGTCCAGATCTGGAAGGCGCCTGGCTGCCAGAGGAGGGAGGGATGAGGGGTGGTGGCGGGAATGACTCCTTCAGGGTCTCCGGCACCACGCCGTGTCTGGGTGTGAGGCCAGGGGGCGGGCATTGGCCAGTTGTGGCTCCCAAATGACCACCGTCGGAGGGAGCGTTGGGGCTGGATCACAACAACAACACGAGGTCCTAATTCATAACTCGCTCCCAGAGGGGAGGTTTCACAGGGACCAGGGGGGCCGGTGCAGGGGCCGAATGAAACACGATACCGAATAACTCAGACTCGCTGTCTCTCCCTCGCCGTCTCTCCCCGCCTGCCTTTTTCTAGGGTTCTTTCCTGTCTTCATGCTTCTCTGAGCTTGTCTCCGTCCTCTGTATCTCTCTATCTGGTTGTCTGTGTTCCCTAAATAAGGACCAGACTCCGGCATGTTTGTAATTATACCACTTCCTCCTCCTCCCCCCCCCCCCCCCCCTCGCCCGCCCTTACTCCCACTCTTACTCCCCGCCTACACTAAATAAATAACCATACATTTTCCTAACTGTTAAACCCCCACCACCACCCTCCACCGAGACATGCTAAGCTCCACGGAGCTCCTTTCACTCGTAAAGAAACGCGGATCCTTTGATGATAAAAGTCTGATCGGGACCCCGCGTGCTCCGCGTCTCCCCCGTCTTTGTCCCCACAGTTCCCTTAAGTCTCTCTCTCCTTCTCCCTATTGGGGGACAGACTGTGGGAGAGTGACTCTCCGATGTGATCCCTGTGCTCCGATCTCACGCCAGTCGCCTGACCTCTCACCCATCTCCCAGGCCTCTCTCGTTCTGTTTGCTCTCGCTCTTTCTCTTTTTCTCGTCTGAGGCTTGGCCTGAGGCCCCAGCTTGCTGAGACACATGTGTTGTGTGTCAGTTCGGCGCAGGGATTTTTCTTGGGTTGAGAGTAGATTGGCGGCGCCTTGGCAGCTGAATGCTCGCTTTTTTTCTTTACCCCCCCCCCCCCCCCCCCCCCCCCCCTCTCGGAACAGGACAGAGATCCATGTGGCACCCATAAAAGAGGGAAGGAAAGGGAACACTTTATAGGCATGTTCTGCACTTCCGAGACTCTACTCTTTCTCTCTCCCTCTGTTTTTTTCTCCCTCTCTCCCAGACTCTATATTGGCCCATCTGTCTATTTCCCCTCACACATTTCTCCCTTTTTTCTTTTCCTTTTACACCATCTGTGTGTTTCGCTCACACACATACACACACACACACACACACACACACACACCCCCCCCGCCCCCCTTCATATTCGACTCCATCTCTCCCTCTCCCTCTCTCTTTTTCTTCTCTTGGGAAGGACTACTCTTAAAGTAGTGGATTAACTAGTGGTCCCTTCTCTCCCGTCTCCTCTGCCTCCCATCATAAATTAGCCAAAGGAGGAGAGGCACAGAGGTTAGTTGTCTCAACACTCGCTGACATACAGACAGACAGACGGGGGGTGGGAGGGAGGGAGGGAGGGGGGGAGGGGGGGGGCTGCAGAGGTGACTGAGAGGTAAGCGTGGAAAAGAAACAGATTTGAACCGGCTGAAGAAACAGCCGAGCGCTCTCCGAAATCGCTAATTTATGTGCTGCCTTTCTTGGGGGAGCTCTTAAAAAGTAGACTCTTGCAGACTCCCTTGGCTCACCGAGGGCGGGGTTGGGGGGGGGGGGCTGTTAAACTTGCACTTGCCTGTTGCTTGTTAAGTCAACACACACAATACTCGATCGGCGCCTTTGAACTGCTGGGAAGCGTTTATTGAATCTGGAAACCCCCACCCGACATCAATTATATAACGCCCGGAGTGGCGCGCGCTGACGGGTATGAAGGAAACCTAATAATAAAGTGATCAACGACTGCTGCCTGGATCACAACAGTACACAGTGTCAGTCAAAGCCCGACACTGGATAAAGGGGGAGATGGACGGTTACATTATGGCTCTCCTTTCAACTCGTATTGGAAAGCACGTCCTTGCATAGAATTACGATGCTTCTGAACCATCTGTGCACACGGTTGTGATATAAAAGGTGGGCACGGCAGACAGAAACACATAGCAGACATTCACCTTGAGGAAGGGAATGACAAAGGGGCGCAGTGGGAAGTTGGTGGCCTCCTGCAGCCGCGAGTGGAACTCCTCGATGGTAACCGTTGAGTTCTGTGAGAGAGACGAAGAGAGAGGATAAGGTAGGATAATGCTGTATTCATCCCCGGATAGGAAATGTGGGTTCCACAGCAGTAGATACAGAACAGTAGTAAAATACAAATCAAATACCCAGAAAACGTCTCCATATACGAGTGTATTAGCAATGTGGATTGAATCAAAACCATGAACGCCACACAAAACAAAGTGTAGTCAGACAGACAGGCGTGTGGCGATGGAGGGACTATCCAGAGGGTTGAGGGGTGGGGGGGTACGTACCACCAGAGCTAGCACCAGGTTGCGGACGCTCTCCCCGATCTCGGGCGAGATGTCGTTGCCAAACTGCTGCAGGGTGGTCAGGAAGCGCTTCAGCTTGCTGAGCTGACGCGCCCCACAGGTGGCCGGCAGCTGCTGATTGGCCAGCGAGGAGGACGAGGACGACGAGGGCCCGTTGCTGTAGCGCTGGGGCGGCGACGGCACCGCGTTCAGCGTGGGCGGCGAATGGTGGTTGCCGTTGGTTACTGGGGAGGCGGAGGGGGAGGGGGCAAAGTGTCATCCAGCAGTAGCTTCGGAGCAAACGTGCGGGCGGTACAAGATTCAGCCAGGGCTCTCCTCAGAGGGGCCGAGGGGGGGGGGGGGTTTGAGAGGAGGACAAGAGGACTTACATGCTGTGGTGGAGAAGGCGGCCGGGCGGGGGCCGCTGGGGTTGACGGAGGGCAGGGGAGGCATGGTGGAGCTGCTATGGGCTGATCTGGAATGAGTCTTAACATCCACAGGAGAACCGGGCATGGCAGGGCTCTTCTTCTCTCTACTGTCTGGGTAGGAAAGGGGGCCAAGGGGGGGGGGAGGGGGAGGGGGGAGGGGGGAGAGAGAAGGACAGAGGTCAACGCTGGGTCAACAACACCGGGTCGAGAGCTAATGCAGGCCCGCCACAGTAGAGGTGTCGAATGTCATAGCATGTTGACCCCTACGACGTCAATAAACAAATGCACACATACATCAATTATACAAGTTTGTATTCTTTACATAACGTTTGTTTTCTGTTCATATTGTGAATGAAGCACTGTCCATGATAAGGAAACAGGGGGAGAGTTGGCCACCCCTGGTCCACAGTTTCAACAACACCCAGTGACGGAGATCAGCAGATGGGTCTGGGAGAAAGGGGCCGGTGAGTAAAGGGAAGAAAGACGACTTCAGAAAGGGCCGGCCCAACTCTCCCTCTGCACGTCAATCGTTTCCATCAACGCATAAACTTCACTTCTACAGCTTTTGTTGCAGAAGGCAATGAGCAGAACAAGTCAGCCCCCTGCAGCCATCCCCGGACCCAAGACGTACCCCCAAGCTGACCACCCACCCCCCTCCTGCCACCGCCGCATCCCCTCCCATAAAAGAACCAGATGTCGCGGGCTTTAGGCCTTTCGCTCGCAACTATTCAGATCCATAACAGAAGAAGTGCTGAAGAAGGCCATTGTGTAGAAGAATGCCCCCCTCCCCCTCGTTGCGGTACCCCTTAAAGAAGTGGGAGTGGCGGTTGGGGGTGGGCTTGGGCTGGGGGGGTGGGGGGGGGGGGGGGGGGGGGGCTGAAGAAAGAAGGAAAGGCATGGAGCCATTTTCACGCTTTGCTAACAAGATCGCCAACGCTTTTGAATGTTAAACGCATACTCAATGTAGCGTTGAATGGGACCACCAGATAAGAGGGCCGGGGGAGAGCACTGGCGGTAGGGGGGCCGGAGGACGGGGGACGGACGGGACCGGAGGATCAGAAGATGTCT
Organism: Gadus morhua; assembly: GCF_902167405.1. Taxonomy (NCBI): domain Eukaryota; kingdom Metazoa; phylum Chordata; class Actinopteri; order Gadiformes; family Gadidae; genus Gadus; species Gadus morhua. The sequence goes on from NC_044060.1 coordinate 14,554,744, forward strand.
TTGTGTGTGTCGGGGATGCCCCCCCCCCGGTCTCCTTTTAGAGTGGATCAGACACCTCTAACTGCTTTAAGAAAGACGATTAATAGACAGCTAAGGTCTCCGGGGGTCATGGGTCAGCAGAGTGCTTTGCCTCGGTTTCAGGGCTTTACGATTTGGGTGACAGTGCCCTAAAGTATTTTCGCTTCTATGAACTGAGTGCGGTCAAGCTATAGGGGCTTTGGGGTAGAAGCTGGTAGGGGGGGGGGGGGGGGGGGGGGGAGGGAGCTTACGGTTGGCTATCAACTGACAATGCATCTGACACTCAAGACGGCTACGCTGCTGAACACGAACCACTTCACGGGCTCTTAGCGCGTCTATATTTACTCAAACCTGGTTTTGAGGTTGATGCATTCTTCCAAGAACAGGGGGTAAATCAGCCGTGTTTGACTCGTCACGGGGTGTGCGGTTTGGATTTGTGAAGACAGCGACGCGGAAACTAAAAACTAATTTTAGGACTGATGTCAGATAACGTCAGATTACTATTTTTGGGCCGTATAGGGAACAGCAGTGCAATGAAACCTCTAGTGCATTACTGAACTATGTCATCATTTGTTTACTATGCTATGCTTGCGTCATTCTATCCTCCAGCCAGTGGAATGCAAGGCTGTAAATAAAACCCAATTTGGGTGCTCTTTCATGCAGCCACCCAATTTAGTATAGGCCTAATCCAATATGCATAGGCCCACTCAAAATATGAATAGGCCTGCTACAATATGTATAGGACTACTACACCAATGGGCCATCACAGTTGTCCATGTTTTCTATCTGTAACACATTGTACAGTCTTTACTTTCTACTCCATTTCACAGTCCTCTAGAAACTCGTTCCCCATGTGCCGCTTTTTAAGCCCTACAGCCTGACTGCCAACACTCCACCTGTTCTCCAACACAGGGGGCAGGAAGGAGGGACCCACACACACACACACACACACACACACACACACACACACACACACACACACACACACACACACACACACACACACACACACACACACACACACACACACACACACACACCCACCCCCCCCGCTGCGGGAAGCCTGCAGCCTTCAGCAGACACACAAACACACACACCGCATACACACCGCCAGGAAATTAGAATGACATCTCAATAACAGAATCAACATAGGGCATATGGCCTGAGAATCAACAGTGGCTCAATGTAATAAGAATAATAATGTGAAGGATAATATGAATAATAACTCGAAAAGAGGCACTTTACTTTTGTTTCTATACATGTACAAACTTTGGCAATTCTGACTTATTGCCTTTCGTACACAGCGCCCCAGGGGTCACATGACCAAAGATAATAAAGAGTAAATCCATGAGCACGGATGAGCGAAGCGTGCGCACAGTTTGGTAGAACGTGACCTTGGAGAGTTATCACTCAAAAACAGTAGGAGTAGATCATTACGGAAAATAAGGAGGAAGAATAATATGAAGAAACATAATAGTGTGGCTAGCATTATAACCACGCGGTCTAAACAACACACTGACCCAAACCGTAACCTATTAATTATGTGATTCAATGCCATGTCCACAATAAAGGCCAGTTAGGTGAGCATCGCTCATGAATGAAAATGTATTTTGCAAAGCAACTACTAGAATACGGTAAGCATGACTAAATCTGCATTACATTGGGGTGCCGTTGTTGCTGCACATGTGGTCCTATCCTGCATGCCATCTACGTGGGCAATAGAAAAATTAGGTTGCAGCTGTGTCCACGAAATCTTGAGATATGTCTTTAGCCGTTTTAGGATGTAAACAGCAATGCCGTGCATTGATGCAAGCGACATCAGGTGTGTGTGTGTGACCCAGAGAGATTTGCCTCTGCTTGTCAATTTGATGGCGCACGATAGCTGGATGACTTCATCTATAGACACCTGAGACCCCTCGATATACTCACAGCAGAAGCAGCTGGCAAGGCAACCAGAGAACACACACACACACACACACACACACACACACACACACACACACACACACACACACACACACACACACACACACACACACACACACACACACACACACACACACACACACTCTCTGATGTTAACCCAGGTGAATATTGGCTTAGAGGAGGATGTAAGATGTTTGTCCGCGCTAAATGCCACCTGTCACCATCTCCCTAATGGAACAAAGGCTGTGTGTGCACTAGAAAGAAAACAACCTCCAGGCCACCTCCACACGTAAGCAGACTGAAGACCAAGTCCATGCTGGCCGGGCAACGCGTGAAGCACAGGGAATTTGCCTTTTACGAGGAAGTGGTTAAATTAAAACAACAAGGGGTTTGGATACAATTGTTACCATCCATAAAAATACAGTGGAGAATAAGTGAGAGCCATATCAACTAAAATTATTTTAATGTGTCATTTTATGTTTGGTGTTTATAGCGCAAGTTCAATTTTCCTATAATTAACATAATTATAACACATGGTTATAAGATGTGTCAATGTTAGCTTATATTTTCTTATTATACTTCATTGCCCATATTTTACAGCTAAGGATTGCAAGTGAGAGTGGGAAAACAAGAAACTAAAATTGAATTGAACGTTTATTTACATTTCATACCTCACACGATAGTCACCACAAGGATCGGACATGATTAGTAATGCAAGGGAAACCCTTGTTTTTCTTCTAAAGTTCAGAAGAAGCAGAAGGAATGATTGGTTCTGTATAAACATATTATGTGTGTGTGGTGCGTGTTGGTACACATGAGGAGACCTCACAGCTTCCATCAGTATTCTGTTATCTCCTTCCTGTCGTTGCTGATGAGGTGAGAAGAGAGATGACACAGGCCTGACTCACTGATAGCTCCAAGACAGGCACTGGTGTGAGCAGTAACTGTCGACCCAGAACACACACACACACACACACACACACACACACACACACACACACACACACACACACACACACACACACACACACACACACACACACACACACACACACACACACACACACACACACACAGATCCCGGATAGCAGCCGGCCTATATGTCAAGTTAAGACTTGCCAGAGAGTCACTTAACCGTGCTTGCCTACCGTTCATATTAAGATAGTAAATTAAATCCCTAATTTTGAGCCCCCTGCCAATGTAATCTGCCTTGGCAGTTTATTTTGCATGGTTTGAGACTATTTGTATAAAAGAAAAAGCCTGTTCGTAAGATTATCATCTTCAAGGCTTATTAATGTATTAAAAAAAAGAATACATATTTTTATAGGTTAATTTCATTGAATTTATTAAAGAAAAATATATACTTTTTTGAAGTATATTGTGTATAAGACAGCTTTTCCACCATTGGCGTTCTCAAAGGCTTGGGTAAGACTCGAAAGATTTTAGGGCTAAAATCAGTACAACTGTGGGCCATGGCAGGACGCATGCAAATAGATGAGCTCCTTTCTCTCCCTCCCCATGTCTCTCGCTGTTCACTCCCCCTGCCTCTCCCACCACAACCCCCCTCCCCCCGCTCTCTCCTAGACCATATGGATCTAATCGGCCAAGAGCCGGCCAGCTGGGACCTCCAACAGTCACCTGTGAGGGGGCCGGGGGAGGAGGGAGGAGGGAGAGAGCGAGAGAGGGACAGAAGGGGCCGATATCTCCTCCCCCTCACCAAGCCATGGCCCTCACACACACAAACACACACAGCCTTCCTTCCAAGGCCAGGCGAAGAGAGAGGAGGACAGGGTGAAGAGGGAGGAGGGGAGAGGAGGACTGAATGCAAGAGGGAGGGGGGTGGGGGGGGGGGGGTTGCAAGTGGCCTTAAAGGCCGTGCAGACAAAGGCAGCACCTGGTCCCACGTCCATCCACACGCACCACCACAATACAGTCCACATCTGTTCTGCGCACACACACACACACACACACACACACACACACACACACACACACACACACACACACACACACACACACACACACACACACACACACACACACACACACTTTTTGTGTATGCTTCCACGCTTGTTTTGCTTATGAATATGTTGTTCCCCTTAAATGGTTGCAGGCAGATAGAGGCGGTGCCTTGGTGGGTGTAGTCCTTCACTAGTTCCATAGACTAGTTCCAACCCCATGAGGCCTAAAGGACCTGTCCCTCTCAGCAGCCAACACTTATACGCTCATATGCTGCTGCATGTCTATTTGATGGTGTGCGGCAGGGGGTCTTCTCCGCCGTCCATTCAGCACCATGACCCATTATGAGACCACTGAGACACTTAACCTCCACTAAGTGTTCCATCATGATTTATGCTTAATCGAGATTTGGCTGCATTGGCCAAAATTGAGTCTGGCAATTTGAACACGCACATGTTGGTTTTGTTTTTTATCCGTGCAGGTTCTTTCTGCGGTCTTTTATTCCTCATCGTCTGCCATCCACGTGACGTCAACAGCTCCCATGCCTAGTCCAAATCACGAGACGGGAAAAGTGCACGAGATGACAAATTGGTCTGCAAATTGGTGGCGCCAGGAGTGCAAAGGGAGGCCCCCGCCAGGGAGGGCGAGAGGGGGGAAAAACAAGGAGAAAAAATAGTTTCATCAGAAAGACAAACCTCTAGCTGTCTAAAGTCAAGGGCGGGTTGTTTGTCTTGGCTTCCATCATCGCCTCACAGCCCCGCAGAACACATAGCTGGACCTGACCCAAGCACAACACTCTGCAAGGGAATCTGTACAGAGAGTGTGTGTGTGTGTGTGTGTGTGTGTGTGTGTGTGTGTGTGTGTGTGTGTGTGTGTGTGTGTGTGTGTGTGTGTGTGTGTGTGTGTGTGTGTGTGTGTGTGTGTGTGTGGAATAGGTCACGGGAGAAGAGCGCCGCCTGAACGACAGCAAACCGTCAGACGTACAGACGGAAAATGAAGAAGGACAAGAGACGAGCGGTCTAACAGCGCGCGACCGAGAGAAACGTAATTTCTGTGTTTGGAAATGGAAACGATGTGCTGCTGAGGCCACCGCACTGTGGTTCAGTGAGCTGGAGATAGAAGGAATAGGAGAAAATATATTATAAATATATAGAGAGAGCGAGACGCTCGGTCCCTCTGACGCCATGCAGACAGCTTGGGCTCACCCTGCAATAACCTTGTCACTCAGCAACATAACGACTAGAGCAGATCCCCTTGTCCCGCCACATGGTGAAAAACAGACCAAGAAATGGAATTCTACTTACTGAGAGAGAGTGAGCGAGGGCAAGAGCGAGAGAGGGAGAGAGAGAGAGAGAGCAGAGCAATAAACCAAGCAAGCAAGAGAGAAAGAAAGAGATCGCAAGAGAGTGGAGAGTGCAGGAGCGAGAGAGAGGGAAAGAGATGGTCAGAAAGGCACTGACAAAGGGGTCCTTTTGAGCGCGGGGTTGACAGTACGGGCAGCAGAGGTCACAGCTCAGAGGAGTTTACAGAGGGGGAAACCCTGGAGCAGAGTCAGCTGAGGATTAGAACGCGGCTCCTGCTGTTGTCCATCTCTGCAGAAAACATCTTTAATACCCTGGGACTGCACTGCACATCTGACTCATTACTTTAGAACAGATGTTACAGGGAAGAGTGCACGCACACACACACACACACACACACTCGCACACAAATCGTCCAGTTTGCCGCAGCTGTTTGAAAGACAGATGTGTATGCGTGTGTGACTGACTGTGTCTGTGCTTTGACCCCATTTCACCAGGTGTTCGTTCAGTCATCAGGTGAGGACAGCGGCAGCCTACACCTGTGAAACTGCTTTGCCCGGGGGGGGGGGGGGGTGCTCAACTCAGGGCACAACACAACTAACAACAGCGAACACGGACCGACACACAGAGTTCACCCGTCATCATTAATTCAACCCTACCGCGCTATGGCACGTCGCCTCGACACAACACACGCTCAGGCCAGCAGCGCCCCTGCTCCTAGCCCCGGCACCGAGACATTTTCTGCCTATCAGGTTACAGAGGTTTCCCACCTCTCCGTGGCTAATTGGTTATCCTGCCCCATCAATCACTTCCAAGCCCCGGCCGCTCCAGCGTCTCGTCCAACCACCCGCAACCGAAGCTGGCTGTAATACCGTGATAACAGTAAGCTCTGCTGCTTGTTTTTCGGTCCTCCATTGTGTTGTCCACATCTGGATGGGGGATGGGGTGGAGGGAGTAACCGTAGAACATACATGGAGCTCCCCTGACGTGAGTGGGACTAATGAACCAGCGGGGGTGAGAGTTTGTCTGAAGGCCTCAGACTGTGTGGCTCCTATGTTACAAACCCCATTGCATCCAACTTAACCTGTCACGCAAAGACGCACGGGGGCGTGACCGCCATACACATAGACGCACTGAGGCCTGTGAGTTACAGTAGTCCATAAAAACGAAATTCAGGCTCCAGAAAAGAGGAAGTGGAGGGGAACAGTGGAGCGTTTCAGTCCAGGTGGAAATAGCCCTAATAGCAGCAACACTAACACTAACTAAAATAGGCCCTGAAAAATAGGTATTTGGAACCTGATGTCTCCATTGCCTTGCTAAGGGACACTGTGAAGGACTCTATTCGTGTTAAAGTAACGGCGATATGCCACGGTAAACAAACAAAAACGAATGCTTCACAATGACACAATGCTGTACGTGATGTCGTAGAAACAATAGCTCACAAATGGTAACTCCCCTCTGATTTGGCTCAAGGTGTAGAGAGCTCAATTTCTAAACAGCTTGAGGCCCACTTGTGCTCCTTCAGGACATTTGCAGATTTCACAACCTATTAAGGAGTGCTCTGATAAACCGTTCCAACGCTGGATTGAGCTAGCGCTCTGAATGAGTAGTTTCAGTTAGGAGTCGTTTGAAGTGGTTTGGGACTCGGTGCAAGCAACGGCGCAAACAAGTAGCCTGCATTTCTGCTTTGGTCATGAAAAAAAAAAAAAACAGCGAAAAAAACACTCAAACAACCAACATAAAATAACGCTGCAGGGTTTTGTTGTTTGATGGAGCAACAGATGAGAGCCAGCTGAGCCTTAGGTACAGGAGCAGAGCAGTGGGGTGAAGGAGTGCTGTGGGCGGGCCTGGCTCAGCAGAACGCAGGCTCCGAGCCGCAGTGTGGCTGAGAGCAAGCGATAAGTAAAACAAAGAGGCCAGCTGTGAGCAGAACAATGGATGGGATGAGTGGGACGGCCGCGGGGGATAAGTGTACCTTATGCATGTGCGCTATCAGATAAGGGCTGTGTGTGTGTGTGTGTGTGTGTGTGTGTGTGTGTGTGTGTGTGTGTGTGTGTGTGTGTGTGTGTGTGTGTGTGTGTGTGTGTGTGTGTGTGTGTGTGTGTCAAGAAATTTGAAAAAAAAGATAGAGGATGCTGAAGTAGCATATTCCCCCTCCACTGATTGAAGTATGCAATCCCACAGCTTTGGAGGCTATGATGCGTTTTGATAATTGATGTTCATTATTATTGTATCCTACCATGCCGCTTATTAAGCACATCTAACCGTGTCCGAGGGAGAAGATGGCCACACCTGTAGTAGCCATCTCCCTTACCACCGCCATTGCTGGCTGTAAAGCTTTGATAAGTTACTTACACAATCGACTGCCAGAAAGGGAGAACATCTACAGATCTTTTCCCATGAACTTCGCTGGTGGCCGTCACCATAATGCCTTGTTCCTCCGTGAAGAAGACATAAAAGTGCTTTATCTCACAGCTACCCGTCTCCGCTGGGACCACACTGGGTGAGGGGTCACTGAGCATTGCTCTCGGGCCAACGCGGGGTCACTCGACCGCTGCAGTAGACCTCTGACTGAGGCACTTAGCACAAGAGTGCGAGTGTGTGGGTGAGCGGGGAGGGGGGTGGTCTACTCCCATACAATATCTGAGTGGAGCCAATGGGGGGGAGGGACCGCAGGTGGTTAAATGCACATTGACAAATATACACCTTCCTGGGGATTTTTCTTTGAGCGAAAGAAATGATCGGCAGAGAGGGTGTGGGTCTACCAATGGGTAGATACAGCTGTAGCTCTGCATAGAAGCAGCAATCATATTCGTATTGAGACACACACTCACGCACACACTCACACACAATGAAAGAGCCCCCGGGGGCCAGATATCACAGTCCTAACCACTGGAACTAATAGAGTGCTTCCTGCACCCAACCCCTGAGACAGCTGCACAACTCCCGCTGAGTGCGTGTGCATGTGTGTACGTTTGTGCATGCATGTCTGCGTGTGCGTCACAATTTTTGGGAAATTACACGCCCTAGTGTATCCAAATAGGACGAACAAATGCATAAATAAGTTACAGTCTTACCTAGTACATTAGCACACACACACACACACACACACACACACACACACACACACACACACACACACACACACACACACACACACACACACACACACACACACACACACACACGTTCACGCACACACACACACTTACGGGCTCCTGCCATCAGGAGTGTGACAGAGTCCAGCCATGCAGGCAGAGGTCTCTGGTTTGAGGCTGCCCAGTCGACAGTCAGTCTCCCCTATCTCCCTAAACGACTGGCCTGGCTGGGTTTGACACTATCCAGGTCTCTCTCTCCCTCTCTCCCCCCCCCCCTCTTTCTCTCTCTCTGGCAGCCTCTCTTTTCAAACCCTCCCTCCCCCTCCAGCTATTCTTTCTACCTACCAAAACACTAACATGGCCCCTTGCCTTTGTAGGGATCCACATCTCAAAAACCCACTGGGCGTGACCTGTACGCCGAAAAACTTGTTACTAACGTGTTACTAAGCCCATCCAAAAAAGGGCTATTCATAATATCCATAGGCCAAAACAGTGTGGCACGCCACTGACACTTGTTCCCAGTTGGATTTCACATTCCCACACCCATGTCAAGAGTGTTGTGTAACATGTAGACACAGCTTGAAAGACAGACACAGCCGCATGACCCCCCCCCCCCCCACACCCATACACCCCCCATATGTCTGCGACAGTGAGGACATATGTATGCTCCTGCCCTTCACCTAGCAGCCTCTCTCTCTCTCCCTGCCTGTGCCACGTGGAATAACTGGTCACTGCTCAGGAAGAATGACAGCTGAGAGAGAACTAGAGAGAGGGAGGGAGGGAGAGAGAACGAGAGAACGAGAGAACGAGAGACAGACTCTCTCTGGTGGTTATCACAAGCTGTGTTTGTCAGAACTGACCACAACCATCACAGAGTTCTAAACTTGCAAGCGGGACGTCAAGGCGCCAGTGTGATGCAATCAAAGGGATTACTACAACAATAATCATGGTGTCCATATGGCTGGACAGGAGTAGAGATTTTTCATTTGGGGGGGGGGGGGGGGGCTGGTAAACAGAGCTAGCGGATAAGTGTCTCCCTCGCTTCAGCAAAACCTCAGCAGACGGGGATGAGGAGATGAGGGGATAAAAGCAGGGAGGAAAAAAACTAAACAGGATGAAGCGCCATCTGCACAGCAGAGCTCCGCACTGGGAAGTTGAGCTCACGTTTACAAAGTCACATTTAAAAGACTTTGCGAACATACTGTGTACTCCACACACGACACCGATGCACCAGTGGAATTGAGGACACACAAAACGCACACACACAGCTATTCCACACAGAAGATGGAACGAGAGAAGATGATTCTCGGCAGAGATTGGGACTCTGCTGTCTGTTAAAGGGTTAAAAGGGGACACGCTGAGGAACTGTTAAATGTGGTTTTTGAATGTGATTTTCTTATCGTAGTGTTTGGGAAAAGCAGGGGGTAGGGGGTGGGGGGTGATGGAGAATAGGAGCAGGGAAGGCACACACACACACACACACACACACACACACAATTTCATGGCTATAGCAACACAAACACATGTGTATCTCTTTTTTCTTACCTCCTCTCTGATAGAGTCCAGTCTTCAATGTTGAAACGGGATAAAAAGTGAACCGTGATGGCGGCTCCAGCGGCGTTTTCTGTCAGTTTACTTTCTTATCGCTTCCTTTCCTTCTCTCGCTCTCTGCTTTTCGCTCCACGGCTTCATGTGTCATGCATGTGTTTGCGTTCCCACATATGTGAACGCTCCACCGCAGCGAGGAGGGGGAGAGGGTGGGTGGTGGTGGTGGGGGCCGGAGTCAGAGACACAGATGGCACCCAGATGGAGATGGGAGATATCCAGAGCTGGCCAGCGCAGCACTACACTACACATACAGAGATACTCCCACTCTCGCTCTGTCTCGCTCTCTCCTGCTGTCCGTATAGCTCAATCAGTCTTTTTCCTCCGGTAGCTGCTTCTTCTTATTTTTCTTCTTCTCCCTCTTGAATGTGAGCTCCTGTCTCCTTGTTATCAATGCTCTCTTGCTGCGTTTCTCTCCGAGGTTTCCCTTTGGCGTCGGTTTGTTTCTCTCTCTCAATCACAGACACACACGACCTGTGTCCTTTCGTTCGCTTGTATGCTCAGGCTTTGAGAGTCTAATCGTCTTTCTTCGCTCTCTCACTGCCGAGGCTCCACCCCCGTTTTCCCACACACTCTACTCTTCTGTTCCGAATGGGGTTGGCCAAACTCCGGTGACATCACGCACACAGGCCACACCTCCACTCCCCCCCTCCCTCCCCCCCCCCCCCCCTCTCTCAACCATGGAGCCGAGCCAATCATCCACTGCAGACTGGCTCTATTCAAGCTGCTGCATTCATCGGCAATGGACCCTGCAATTAACATAACTAATTGCTTTGGCACCTAAAGGCTAAACAAGAAGTCATGCCAAAGGAGAGACAAGGGTGTGGGGGGGGGGGGGGGGGTAACGGGGAGGGCCGAGGGCCGGGGATGCTGCGTCACCCCCTACCTATGGATCCATTGAGAAGAGCGTGGAAGTCCTCCATAGAATGTTTTATCTAACGCCGCTCCGCAACCACACGCACACCTCCGTTCCTCCAGGGCCTTTTATTATTTAATCTCCATTGTCTGGGCCTGCTTAATGCGCCTCGCTCAAGGCTGCCCTGCCAAGCGATCCATGGGGTATGGGGGGGCCGAGAGGGGGGTGGGGGGGGGGGTACTTAGGGGGCATGAATGAGCAGCGTCTCTGTCCTCGTCTGCCTGCCGCTTGGTCCTCGCTAAGTTAAACTTAAATCGCCAGCTGATTTATGCCGAGCCTTTCGGTCTCCCTTCCCTCGCTTTCTCTCCCTTTCTCTCTCCCTCTCTCTTTCTCCCTCTCTCTCCCAAACACATTCACACATAAGTGGTGTTGGGGGGACAATAGAGGTTAAGATAATGAACACTGGGCAGCATGCACAGTCTTTATTGGCAGCAGGCTATTATTTCCTCCATCGTTCTACTTCTTCTCAGAGCTGTGGAGAGGATATGAGAGTTTCAGCGAGAGTGTGTGGGTGCGCATGCACGTGCTTCTCCATTTATTCGGGGGCCAGGGGTCAATGAGAAATTGAACTGTTTAATAAGGTGGTTATGTATCATCCACGAAGCATTAGGAACATGATTGGGATTCACACGTTCTTTGAGAGGAGAGACAAACGATAAAATGCGGCACTTTTGACAACGACATGTTTGGAGGTCTTGCCATGTAAAACAAAAAAATAGACTCAACAGCAGTGAAAAGTGGTGAAAATGTTCAACCTTCGAAGAACGAACAGCTGAAAACCCAATGGCCACGCTTCCAACATATCAGATCCATGTAAAACGGAGGGGAATGCTAAGCTACGCCACTGCAGAATATAACTCTGGTGCTGGATGAAGCAGTCTGCACTGTAACTTAACAGGCACAACCTATAGTTCCTATCCCTTCCTCTACCCACTCTATTCAGGGTACATCTGGTAGGCCAGCCGGCTCAGAGTCAGGACCAGGTGGCTGTGGCAGAGAGACAGAGAGGCCAAGAGAGAAAAGAGAGAGAAGAGAGAGAGAGAGAGAGAGGCAGAGCGAGAGAAACTCAGCAGGAGCCTTTGCAACCATGCTCCACAGATGCTACTGTAGCACACAGCCTGCCGGCTGCTGCAGATTGCAGCTCGTGCCACTGTTAGTCAATAGCAGACGGCCATGTTGAATTCATGGCCAGGTGTAATGAACGGGCAGATGGCAGACATTCATGTTCTGCCGAATCACTCTGCGTTAGAGGGCCAACCCTAATCTCTTCCCAGAGTGTTGTACTCATGACACCACGAATGCACCACCTACTACTAGGACTACTGCAGTATTTCACTTTTTCTTTTTATTAGGCCAAAGTACCAGATTGTTGGAGAATAATTTTTTGGGGGGGGGGGGGATTTTGGCTGATAAACACAGACGTCTTCAATTATTTTCATATTATATAGCAGACTTTCCCTGAAGGAAAGTCATACAGCCTTGATTAATCACCGCCACATGCAAACCATATGTCGATCCGCACAAAACGATTCTTTATAGAGCGAGAACCAGGATGTGCAGTACACTTGCTTATCTTTATAACCTCCGAGTCAACATGTTGCATGCTGTATGAATATCATTCTGAGCACTGCAGCTGTCGGGCCGGCATGACATCATGGCACACGGCCTGTGTGTGTTTGAGTGTGTGTAAAATAGCCCTTTGACACGTTTGAAAAAACTAGTTTGCAATTCAAAATGTATTTAAAGCTGTCATTTATACATAATTTAGTACGCTTAATATACTAGTTAATATTGTATTTGTGTGTGTGTGTGTGTGTGTGTGTGTGTGTGTGTGTGTGTGTGTGTGTGTGTGTGTGTGTGTGTGTGTGTGTGTGTGTGTGTGTGTGTGTGTGTGTGTGTGTGTGTGTGTGTGAGAGAGGGAAGGGAGAGAGCAATAGTTTTGCATGTGTATACATGTGTGTGTACTATAAACAGCGTTCTTAGGAACGGACATTATCATGACAATAGGCGTCCATGAACAATGCCAGCGGCCGCATGAATGGTAAAGTGCATGCAGAATGAATAGGGCGCTGCATCCACAATGAGCCAGCGATGCCTAGCCTTCATTAACTAGCAAGCTAATTGCCTGTGGGTGACCAAGCAACACTGTGATACATTCAACCAATTGGGGCCGAGGCAGAGAGAGAATCTGCCACCTACATATGGAGGCTCTACCTACACAGCCATTATTTTTATAATGAGGGGATTGTGTCCGGTTGTAGCATCCTTACCTACATCAGCGATAAGACACCAGCAACCTCACTTAACATCTGAACCTGGTCCATAAACGTCCTCATTGCCATGCTTGCTTGTCATCATTTAACACCGTAGCTCAAGTGTACGTCTCATCATTTTTGACTACATCAAATGTGCTTTCCTTAATGCCCCCATTCTAAAGTGTTTTTGTAGAGATGGATTCTCCATGGCTAGTCTTGTGGCCAATTCTCTGAGTCATTCAATACAATTCAAACACGGGTTGCAGTTGAGGGCTGAGTGAGCCTCTTAATGTAGGACGAGAGTGACTAAAACCACACAGCCTTGCACTCAAGCTCCGGTTTGGAATTGGGGTCATCTCCGAAAGTGGTGAAGTCAGAAATACCTTTAACAAATAAACGCAATCTCACAAATTTCTTCCGGCTTGGTAGTCAACTTTGCATGGCCTTTTCATGCATGCCATTAACCAAATGATTTGACTTTAGGAGGAACATTCAGTGCTTCTTTAGAGCCACAGTGTCTACAAACATTTCATATTGAGGAGCCGTCTCTGAGATAAGACACCGGGCCCCTGTGGTTAGCAGACCTTTATATTCTAATGAGTTTGTGTTGACACAAGCTTCACTCAATGCATAACACCGATGGTCACCACACTTTGTATTGCATTTCCAAAAAAATATACAGCATGGGGCTTCATTTCTCAATCCTCAGTGTTCATCATCCCACCCCAACATCAGGGTTTTATTAAGACTCTTGGTGGAACAAAGTTAGAGAAATGACGACGGTCAACAACAGATCTGAAGGGTAGAAAGAGGCAGTTAACTGCTGAGGTTTATCAGCCCAAAGTCATCCCAACCCACAACAGTGTTGAAGTGATGCCTGTGTATTTGCAGGCATTGAATGAATGTGGCACGCTGGTTGGCTTGTTGCACGTGTTTCTTCCTGCATTGTCTACCTCATGCTTATCTCAGCTCATCCATAGTGTGAGAGTGTGCGCCAGCAGCTCAGATCGCTCTTTGGCTTATCTCCTACCCTCCTCTCAGGCTGGCCAAGGTTCCTGTAGAAACGAATGAAATAATCTCACACCTGGTTGTCCAACTCTCTCTCCCCTCCAACCCCCCCCCCCCCCCCCCCCGTCTCTATCTCTCCCTCACTCTGTCTCCCTCTTTCTCTATGATCTTAAGGAGGCCGTAAGACGGTAAACGACCATCAGAGATTACTGTAAGTCATCTCTTTCCTTTTGTTTCCTCTTTTAAATCTCTTTCACTGTGATTTCCAGCTTCCCAGCAGGCCTGTGTGTGTCTCTCCTTCTGTGTTCCCATCTTTTTTTATTATCTGGTCAGACTCCTGATGTTAGCTAATCTTATGTGGTCATAGATCTCCCTGTCTGATCTCTCAATGCGTGAGCGTCCGTTTCCTTTTCCATTATGTGTCATGGCCTATTTATTTAACAGGGATTCTTTTTGAAAACACACCGCCTGGCACAGCATTTACAGTAAGATGTGGAGAAGATGGAACGAGAGAAGAGGATTCTCGGCAGAGATTGGGACTCTGCAGTCTGTTAAAGGGTTAAAAGGGGACACGCTGAGGAACTGTTAAATGTGGTTTTTGAATGTGATTTTCTTATCGTAGTGTTTGGGAAAAGCAGGGGGTAGGGGGTGGGGGGTGATGGAGAATAGGAGCAGGGAAGGCACACACACACACACACACACACACACACACACACACACAGACAGACAGACAGACAGACAGACAGACAGACAGACGCACACACACACACACACACACACACACACACACACACACACACACACACACACACACACACACACACACACACACACACAGCCACCCTAACCCCCCTCAGTCCTGCTGCCTGCTTCTTACTTCACCTCCCCTAGACTCAATTCAGAGTTATATTGATTCATTCAAGTGCTCATTCACAGCTCATTCCCGCGACATTAAAAACAAATGGCTGGCTGGTGGCGGGGGTCCTGCCGGCCCTCCCGACACAAAACAACCATTGACTGGTACTTTAACCCCCCTGCCGTCAAGCGCACTGCCCAGAACACGCCTTTTCTCCACCCCTCGCCCCCAATTGTCCACAACCACCGACAACCCCCCCCCCCCCCCCCCCCCCCCCCCTCCACAACGTAAAGAATAAAGCCGACCACGACTCTACTCTAGCCTCCCTCACTCCCACCTCCCCAGGTCCATTGTGCCCTCCAATTCACCGATACTCAAATCAGCCAGAACAAATGGATCCCGTAGGTTCTACTCTCGGCCTCTCTCATTCTTCTACTCCCTTCGCTTACTCTCTCTCTCCCTCTCTGCCTCTCTCTCTCCCCCCCCCCCCCATCCCTCCTCCCGCCTCAACCCTCTCCCCTCCCCTCTACCTCTCTCTCTCCCTCTCTCTCTCTCTCTCCTCCCAGCCCCCACCCCTCAACCCTCTCCCCTCCCCTCTCTCTCCCTTCCTTCGCTCTGTGCCGATGAAAGGCAGGCATTGAGCCCGCAGTGGCATTCCAGAACCTCAAGCGTCGGCTCCAGTGTGTCTGGCTATTCAACACTGCTGGGAGCCATTAGTTTAAGTAAGGCCTGACCCGCCTACTCACCCATGGAAAACCCTCAGATCTCCTGTTACACTCCGCTCCCTGAGAGGGGAGACACACGGGTGCTCTTTGGGTGCAACGTGTGTATGTGTGTGTGTGCGTCTGTGTGTGTCTGTGTGTGTCTGTGGCTATGTGTGTCAGAGGGTGAGTCTAAGCCAAATAAAGAGAGATGGAGAAAAGAGAGAGAGAGAGAGAGAGAGAGAGAGAGAGAGAGAGAGAGAGAGAGAGAGAGAGAGAGAGAGAGAGAGAGAGAGAGAGAGAGAGAGAGAGAGAGCGCGAGGGGGGGGGAATGGAAGCTCATGAAGGCATGTGTGGAAAAGTGAACTACAAGCTGTGTATGTGAGACAACGACGACGGCAAGAGTGAGTGAGTGAGAGTTTACGTGATGGGAAGAAATCAGCACAGGGCTGAATGTGAGTGAGACATTGGGTAAGAGAGCATCAAATGACCCCAGTCATAAGAAAGAGAGAGGGAGAGAGTGAGAGACAGAGAAGAGAGAGAGAGTGAGGCTATATGTGTGTGTGTGTGTGTGTGTTTGTGCGCGTGCTTACGTGTGTGCGTGTGTGCATCCGTGTGTGCGTGTGTGTGTACTTAAAGTTTACAAGAGCCATGTCACACACTCACTTGGCTGCAACATCCTAAAGTTTCCACTGAAGGAGGCCAAGTACACAGGCAGTCGCCAAACCCTCCACTCTAATAACTCCACTTAAACTACATGCAACCACCACCAGCCTCTCTGGCCCACTCCCGCGACTCACCCCGTTTAACTAATACAGCAAATACACTGCGGTGTAATGGAATCAAATCCCTTGCAGTTAAATCCTCAAATCAAAACAATTTGGTTAATCAGAAAATGATGCCCTGGAACAGAAGTGGCTCCGAACAGTGCCCGCGCATGCCCGTCTCACCACGTTGTCGGCACATAAACACGAAAGGCTCTCATAAACAATGCCATCTTTGGGAGAGCAGACCTGTCAGAGCTTGTGTGCAGAGTGTGTGTGCGTCTGTGTGGGCTCTCCTTTCAGAGTCAAAAAATGCACACACAAACCCAGCTCCCATATGCAATAGACGTTACAGTAAAGTAGCTCTCAAATTATGTTCAGCACGAGAGGTCTTATCTTTAATCAACCTGGTGATGTGTACTTACTATAATTATGACCCGAGCTTTAAAACAGTGGGAAACAGCAAAAGATCACATTTGGCCCTGGATGGTTCCTTAAATTGTGTTCTCATGCAAAAATCATCCTCTGTGACCCAAATGGGAAAGTCCAAATTTAAAACGACCACAAAGGCTCAGCATTACAGAGTTCGATATAGAGGTATATACTTTAAACTCCATGCGTGTATTTTGCATGCCTTTGGCAGCTGTCTACATGAATATGCTTGCGCTATTTACTCCTATTCAAATTACCCTTTTTAAGTATAGACGTATTGGCTATATATACATGTGACAAAAACAAACCCTACAAGCACCCCTCCCCCACTCCCCCCTAGGCTGAGAGAGCAGCTGTGTTGTTCTCTTGCCTGGCACAGCCACACCTGCCCTTTGCAGGTGCGTCCTCCTGGAACACCTGGCCAGGCACACACACAGCCTGCAGGCGTAGACCAATGTCTGCCTGGGTGTGTGTGTGTTTGTGAGAGAGAGAGAGAGAGAGAGAGAGAGAGAGAGAGAGAGAGAGAGAGAGAGAGAGAGAGAGAGAGAGAGAGAGAGAGAGAGAGAGAGAGAGAGAGAGAGAGAGAGAGAGAGAGAGAGAGAGAGAGAGAGAGAGAGAGAGAGAGAGAGAGAGAGAGAGAGAGAGAGAGAGAGAGAGAGAATGTGTGTGTATGCGCCTGCTATCTCACTCGCTCTCTCACTGGCATTTGCTGGCGCTTCATCAAAATAAACACTGCAGATGTTTGGGCTTGTCAGTGCAACAGTAATAATGTCTCTCTCTGTGCATGTTTGTGAAACAACATGGGGATCTTCCAACAGTCTTGCTTTTATGGTTCCCCTTCTGCGTTGTCTACAATTCAAATATGATCCTATGCAAATAAGAACTAGCCTCTCCATGTGGCTGCTCAGTGCTGAATACTCAAGTCAATAGTTCTACCATTGACCAACTGTTATTGTTGGAACATAAGCCAGTTGCTAATTGCAATATCTTGTATTAATAAACATGATATTCTATTACCCACCATGAACAAACCAAAGGAGACGATGGCATGTAGTGGGTACACACACGCACATGTGCACACACACACACACAGAAACACGCACACATTTGATTTATAAATATCCAAGTCACAAAGACTGTTGACAAAAAGATGTGTACATGCAGCTCTGACAGCAGGGAACCTGCACTAGAAAGTAGACCAAGTAGACCAAGAACTAAATCTGTACTCCCCCTGACATTTGTGGAGGAGGACAGGTCGGGAGTTACACTGGCCAGCACTATGTGTGTATCTCTATGTATACATAAACATCCTGAATGATCGATGGGTACCCATGGTGAGCAGGACTCCTCTCCAACGCCAAGCTGTCCTGACACAAAGCAGGTATTTGGGTCAGCAGTAAGTCAAATGATTTATGCCTACGAGGGCGCCTGGTTTCTAACTCTACTGTACTGACACCGTGATTTGTTTAGCTAATTACACCCAGTGCTCGTCTTGTCAAACAGTTTGATATCACAATATGTGTTATTGTAAATAAAGCTTCAGCGACACCAAAGAAACTGCGTGGGGTATTTCTGAGGAAGCATTTTTTTCAAATCGCAGTGTTTGGTTGTCATATTAGGCCTAAACATGGGACATTAACTGAAGACTTCCCACACAAGGCTACTCATGTCTAATAACAGCTCAGCAACCACTGGGTCTTAGCTGTGTTCTGTAGTGATGACAGGCCAGCTGCATCTGGACCTTGTGCTGGATGCCACTAATGGAAAGAGATGGAGAGCAAGAGATAACCAAGAGAGGGTTAAATGCGGACACAGGAAAATATCAAATATTTGAGAGGGAATGAATGAAAGAAAGGGACGGATGACTCAGGCAATAAAAGATTGAATAGGCTTCATAAAATAATGAATAGAATGTAAGAGATGAATATAGAAGTGGGAACAAAATGCAAGTCTTTGTGTAAGCGGGGCGATGAAATCTAAATTGAAGAAATAACACAAAAAATGATTATATGGTTTGAAAGGGAATTAAATGGTGATGAACGTTTCTTTTATTTACCTTTCTTGACTGTGACCAGTCTGATTAACTGCTGATCGAGGAGCCCTTTTGTTTCCTTCAATGTCCCTCCGCCCAGAGTGCAGTAACAAATGGCTGCAGTAAACCATCGCACCGGCAGCGCACCAGGCTGCCGACCAGGGAAACATTGCAATTCAATGATGCTTTCAATGAAGCACTTAACCGGCCAACTCACAATAGAAGAGTTAATCCAGTCAGCTGGAAAGTTTTGAAAAGACCTACGATAAATATGCTAAACCAGTTTCAAACGCTGCAAGTAGCATTTTTCTTTTGAACTGGTAGAATGTGTCAAAGCAATGTTTATGCTGGGTGGGTGATGATACCGGGACAACCCAACGAGAGGGTCCGACCAGAATACTGCCATCATCGGTGTTGACACCGGCACCTGCGTTCAGCATGCGGCCTCAAAGCTGCTCTCAGGTTGGAGAAATTGTGTTTTGACATGGAGAAGCGAGCGCGGACGCCGCTAAATGCCCTTGTCTCCTGTACGGCGGCCATTCTGGAAGATTGTTATTGCCGGGTGATCGTCGACTCGGCGCAGGACCACATCTGGAACTCATACCCCCCCCTCCCGCCCCATCCCCACTGCCACCCCACCCCAGTTTCGACGCCGGGCTGCACGGCAACAAGAAACAGCTGTGTGAAACTGGCTCCAATTAGCTTCACATTCTCCCTGACAGTTAATCCCTTCTGCTCCGTTTCTCTGGCTCCCCCTGGTTCTGTTTTGTTTTCCTTTTTTGTATCCGATTACCACTGAGTCTTTAAGAACATCGCAGGCAGCAAAGTACCTGGGATTGAAAAATGGAAAACAAACAAATGCATTCAAATTTGGACTATGGAAACTTCCTAAATAAATCTGATCCAATCTCTTTAAGTATATTCTGTGTGGTGTGTGCGCAGGCGTTACACGCGTGTGTGTGTTGACATAGAGACCCGGGTCTGTGGGTTTTATTGTGATTTCCACATATTGAGGGAGCTGCAATAGCCTACAAAATTGTTTAGACATTTAAATGAAACTCATTTACACTCCATAGAACTCATAACCCCTACTGCATATTTGATACATACAAGAATAAAGGAATTAATCACAATCTTCGCTTTATGCTTTAGATATGGGGAAACATTTTACAACAATTTGTCACCATAAACAAAGAAATAAAACGATCCTATTCACAAATCTTTGCAAGCCACCACTTTTCACATTGAGTGATTAGTTAAAAGAAAATAACCTTACTGGCCTCAAACACACTGAACTGCACAACGTTTAACTTGGCTCTACTTCATGGGGGGAATCCAAATTAGACGGGTCCTTTAATAGATAATGGGAGCCAGATTGGTGAGAAGGATGCCGATGTAACCGGCCTGATGAGCAAATATGGACGCTTCCCATGCCGGCGTCAACCCAGGGGCCCAGCAAAACACTAACAGGTGGTTGGCCTGGTGGAAGGACCCACACTGAGACCAGAGGGAGAAGGCAGGATAGGACACACACACGCACGCATGCCCTGGGACACACCAACACATTGTACAAGACACACACAGACACACACACACACACACACGTACACAAACACACAATCTGCAGAGTCTGGACATTAAGAAGTGACTCAGAGATGATCTGCAGTACCGTCAGCCCAGCGAGGAGCAAAGCATACGCAGGCAAATTCTCCCACACGGCAAAACACAAAGGACCCATGTCTGGCAAGGCTGACAGCACACTCAAGCCAAAACCAATTAGGTCTCTAATGCAAACCTGCAGGGGCCCCTTTGTTGTTTATTTCCCATTTTAATGTCATAGGATTGGAATCTGACTCTGTAACCAGCCCCAAAGAATCAAGGTGGGGGAAACGAGAAAGGGAAAATAACCAGAGTTCCAAATTGGCCACATTTTATCAAATGGATCTAATTGGATCAGGGAAGAATGGAAGTTATTGACTAGTAGTGTGAGAAATCTTGGCGCCCTGGCGCTGTGTGACCGCACATTTCAGCCTAGTGACACGCCATTAAGTTCCACATGGGGGCTGTCCCCTATAAATGCCATTGCGTGATTAAAATCAATGATGGTATAAACGATAGCTGCCCCACACGTCCCCCAATACAATCGTAACATATAAGTAATATAGGCTACAATTCTAAATTATTTCAAGTATACTCTGTGCTTCCCCCTGGTGGTCACTGTAAAGGGTGTCTTACAGTTGGTCATGGCTTGGTAACTGTTTATCACTCATATCTGCTGTTATCCCATGAATGTATAAATGTATATTTTCCCAGGAGGAGGCATGAAGAAATATAGTCACACGTGCAACTGGGTCCATCTGATCCCAGTCTGAACCCAGTCCATTGTTCACGTCTTCATTGTGCAAGAAAAAAAGAAGAAGGAGGCTACTGGAACCATTTCTGCACTCAGCCTGGTTTCACGCAGCCTGGTGTTTTTGTCTTAAAAAGCATTAAACTCCAGATGGCGGAGACCGACAGAGAAAAAAACTTGGTGGATTAAGGGCAGTAAATCCTACACTCAAAAGACGCATAGACGGAGAGCTGCTATTCATTCAATGAGAGAATAATAGGCCGCCAGCACTATATAAAGTATAATGCGCTCAATTGAGATTGTTTTCATCCTTTATTCTCGCTCCTTAAGCGATAATAACCGCACGATCTCGTAAGACAAAGCGATATCTGAACTATATCATGATACATTAATCACTAGTTAAATAGCCCTCATGCTGTGTCTCTTGTCCCGGTAGGTATGACTAGCTGACCACTCTTTGTCACTTTTGGATGTTATATATGACCGTAAGATAAAATAGCAGGTCTTTCCAAGTAGACAGAGATAGGCTGTATATATATTTGTATTTACTGATAGTAGGCCTATACCTGTAGGGCAGGCTGTCTTGTTGATGAAGCAAGGCCAGGTGCCACATGACGCCCCACCTGACCCTTATCTCGTGAGCCTAAAACATCTCAATGGCAATTGAGTGGCAATGGCAATGGCAATTTAAATCAAATATTTAACTAAACAAAAACAAAAACATGTGCTACCTTACAATGAAACGCAGCCGGTTTTGCTAGCATCCTGCTCCTTAGATAGTTAGATGATTTATTGTTGGGAATATACAAATACCTATTATGAGAGAATGGATCTTTCGGGAAACTAACTGCAGATATCCCAATATCTCATGCACGACATTCGCATAGTAAATATTGGAGTGGGCGGTGCTTAATAGTAACCTACTTAATATTTGAATCAGAAAATTACGCCGTACTAACAGCAGGGAAATGAGAGCGACAATGTTTGGTGATGATTAACTCCACGAGACAACAATAGGACCCTACGCGCTCGACTAATCCTCACACCAGACACACTTCCACTACTTCAGCAAAGTCCTCTATAACCCCAACCGCTGATATATTGATTTATGATTAGTTTTCTGTAAGCCTGTAAAACCATATTCTGAAATGCCTCTCCAAAAATGTCGTTTAAACGACCAATAACAGGTAGGATTGACCCTAGATATACGATGCATAACTGGCTGGCCAGCTTTTTGTGTTGTGTTGTGTTATTAATTGACATTATTTACATTATAATTTATAAATATATTATAGTCCATATATATATATATGTACATATACTGTGTGTGTGTGTGTGTGTGTGTGTGTGTGTGTGTGTGTGTGTATATATATATATATATATATATATATATATATATATATATTGTCACTCATCTGTTGAGCCTGGCTCCTCTTTGAATCCCCAGACACTTAAACCAGCGCACCCTGACTGGTTCTGGACCCCTTCCAGAATCTCTCGTGTCATTCTGTTTTACAAGCACAATATTTGGGTCTTGTGTAACTAAGAGAGCTGTGATCCTTGCATCCACCCTCTCCATTCTCCCCCCCGCCCCCCCCAGCTTCCTATTGCACCACCCTCCCCCCATGGCCCAACACCCATCCACACACACACACACACACACACACTCACACACACACACACACACACACCAACACACACTCCACAGCCACCCACATATGCCACCTCCCCCTCTCTCCCCCCTCCCCGTCCTCCATCCTCCTGCCAGGCAGCCACCTGCTCACTGCTGCATGCTGCACAGCTGCTCCGCTACAATAACAAATTAAGGCCCACCGCGGCAGGCCGGGGCCATTATACCTACTGCTACTACTCAGGAAGAGAGCGGAGGGACCGTCGGCTACTTACTGCTTCTGTGCAGGGAGAGGGAGGGGGGGTGGATGCTAGAACGCATGCTCCTATTCCCCAGTGAGCACCAAGGGGGCCAGGGGCCACTTGTGTTCATGTATGGCTGGGGGTCAATGGGACCAATGTGTTTAGGAGGGAAGAGTGAAAGCCACAGTGCACGGGCCAAATCATTTTGCTTTTATGCTTGCCTATATACGAACCGCACGCGTTCATACTCTCTCTGCCCTTCCCCCTTTAGATACACATGAAGGAAGATCTATAATATAGGGACAGCTGGATGGAGTTGCATGAAAATGCAGTGTAAGTAGTTAGCTGCAGTGGTTGTAAGTAAATGCATCCCTTTGTGTGCGGTTTACAGTGAAGATTGCAGCACTCAGCTGATTGTCCGCCAGTGGGAAACAGCTCCAGGAGTTATATAGCTCCATTGGACATAGCATTGGTGAATCACCGTACGGTCAAAGACTTGGCTCTGGTGGCTGCTGATGCTGCTGCATGACGTTTGCGTCATGCAAGATGCCAAATGCATTGCTATAATACACATTTCTTTGCCCATAAGTGACAGAGCATCCTAGATAATGTAGTTCATGTCTGTTTTGCTAGCTACAATTTCAGCAATATACAGTATATCAAAAATAAACGTGTATGTTCTTGTCTTTCATATAACTAATTTGTGTTAAGATATTCACCATAAACAGGTGAAATGTTGGTCTTGTCATTCTTTATGTGTTTTCATGTTGCTATTTTGACATTCTTCTGGGAATGCACATAAACATGAAGATATAATGACAGACAACATGTCACATGTTACATGATTTTTTTAATGTTTAATTCTGAGTTGAAGACTGTCGGCCTCTCTCACAGTGAACCTAGAAATGCCAGCTTAGTCAAAGCCTGACCCAGCTGAGGCTAACACCAACTGACATTACAGGAAAAACCAACAGTGTGTGACCTGCAAAAACGTATATAAATTATATAACCCAACCAAAACCTGTACAACTGCAACCTTGGTTTCAGTTTTGCATGTTATGGTAAATAAAGAGTAAAAAAAAATAAGATAGAATGCTACACATGAAATATTTGATGGCCATTGTTATGGTGAATAAGGTAGTACAAAAACAAAAAAGACAAGAAAGCGTAATTGTATACCCATTTCATTCTATTTCATTGCATGGATTCAAACGACCATTATTGCAACCGATTTAACGGTCTATCAATCTAATGCTAATGTAACGTATTCATTGGCGGGCTCAGACAATTAATCACACCAAACAAGCCTTTAATTGTTACGCCAACTCCAGCATCTAACTCATCTGGTCAACCAGCTCAGTGACTCGTTAACAAAGAGATAAGACGTCGGTTAGCAGGAGGCCCAAGTCACACACACAAAAAAATGAGACGGATTCAGGCGTCATGGTAGTAGGATCTGTTCCTGGCCATTGTGGTCCTTTGCTGTGTGACAGCTGGCCGCCCCTCCACCCACAAGCAACCCTCTGCCCTTTGCTTTCACCATCTTTGTCACAAGCCCCCTGGTTTTTAATCAACGAGGATGTCTGCCGTGGAGACGATCTGTGGATATGAATGACTGAGCCTTTAACTATCGATCGGCTTTTCTATCTACATGGATCTACCTATCTATCTATCTATCTATCTATCTATCTATCTATCTATCTATCTATCTATCTATCTATCTATCTATCTATCTATCTATCTATCTATCTATCTATCTATCTATCTATCTATCTATCTATCTATCTATCCATCTATATGCCTCTGTCCGTCTGTTCGTTTGTCCATCTTTCAATTTGACTATCTATGATCTATTATTTATGATAAATTATCATGTATACCTATCCATCTATCTATCTTCTATCTATCTATTTATCTCTCTATCATATATGGTTAATTGATGTATCTATCTGTATAACTGTCATCTTTCTATCTAGATAGCTATCTATCTATCTAATTATCTTTCAATCTTTCTATCCATCTATCTTTCTCTATATATATCTGTCTTTCTGTCCGTCTGTCTGTTGCGTTGTTTGTCTACATGTCTATGGTATACTTGTTACACTTCAAAGATTTCAATTACAATTTTCCTAACTCTATGAAACCATCGATCCCATCTACAATCTACATTTTTTAACCTAAATCAATTAGAAATTATGTCTATCAGGTCTATCTACAGGACCATGAAACACATCAAACCGACGGTTCACGCATTGCCCAAAGGTTTATGAAGTCTTTTGTATTCGTGAAACATTTTCACTACCCATAAACACTTTTCATTGTTGCGGCTATGTATAGATATTGCGGAATGGTGGAAAAATGTTTGTTGAAAAAGAGGCAACCATGGTTGAAATTCCTGCTGACTACAACTATAGGCAAGGGAGCGAAATGCGTAGCCTACCACCCTGCTGTAATGAAGACAAATGCACCTGGAAATTGGAAAGCGTTGCATTACTAAAAGACAACATATGCATTATCTTTATCAGTTTTAATGCATTTATTATTTTTTATAGATCCTATACATTAAATATAAGGCGGCAGTATGAACTGAAATAAGGGATTTAAAGACATTTTCGGAAATTAAGAGCCTTTTCCATCTAGAACTAACACAAATACCACTTTACTTTGGTCTGCGTGGATCCTAAATATTAAAATCAGTAGAACATGAGTTTTTAATCCATGTTGACATCAGATAGGCCTACAATCTAGCCTATATGTGTGGAAATAGCTGAGTATCACATGACATTCTTTCAATGTTGGATGTTTGTAATTGTTCATTCCTTTACACCAATACGTATTTGCACCTGGTATCAGGCATACATTTAATGAATCCCTATTACGTTACCCATAATAACGACCCAAACTCCATGCTTGTAAGGCTGTCATAACTGGCTTTGAGCCATAACCAACAATGGCAGAACTCTTGATTCTAGGATCCACTGACCCTCACACTGCTGGGTGTGTTTACCCTCTGAACTGTACTGTGGGTGACACATTCGTTAACCCCAAGGGTAAAACCTGCTTCAATTACCTAGGTTTTCTTTTTTAGCTTCACTGTAGGTGTGTACGTCAAGGGGGGGCAAGCCATTAGCAGTGACAGTTTGTCCTCTTGCTCTGTGTTAGCTAGAGCCATCTGCGCCATCGCTCCTGGTTGCATAAGGCCTGGCAAACATCTCACCTCCGGATGAGACATGCTCTCGTTGGCCTTTTGCTTTCTGTTCAATTACCGTCTGATCCCTGTAATGTTGTCCCTGTCTTTGTTTTACCCTTCTTTTCATTCTCACCCAATTATTTTTTTAATTGTTAGATATTTTCTTTCTTTTAATTTGTCCACCATGCAAACGTCTTATCTTCCGCTCTGGCCTCACCTCGTCCCTGTCCTTATTCTCTCCTCTCCTATCATCTCCTTTGTCTTTTTTCATCCCATCTTCTCTTTTCTCACTCCCATGCTTCTGCCCTCTACTCTTCATGTACCACTTCCTTCATCCTGACTCCCCTCCCCCTCTCCTCTCCTCTTGTCCTTTTCCTCTTTCCCCTTTTGTCTCTCTCCCTGCTGTCCTGCCTGAACTCTCTCCCCTACCATCATCTCCCCTCTCCTCCCCACTCTCCTCTCACATCTCACCTCTCAACTTTATCTATTATCTCATCTTCATCTCCCTCTATTTTCCTCTCCCCTCTTCTCTCCCTCTCTGCTCTCCTCCCCTGGACTCGTTCCTCTACTCTCTCCTTCCCCCTCTCCACTCTCTAACCTCCTCTCCTGACCTCATCTCTTACCTCCTCTGCTATCTCTTCTCCTCTGTCCTCTTCCCTCCCTACCCACCCCTTCTTTTCTCTCTCTCCATCCCCTCTCCACTCTCCTCCCCAATCCTCCTCACTCATGTCCTCCGCTTCTCTTTTCTCTCCCCCCCCCTGCTTCACCCCCTCTCCTCCCCACCCCCCTCGGCAACTGTCTGGCCAGACCGTTGCCTGGTGATGACACTTCACCTATAGTGACCTGTGGTGACCCGGGCCAGATCGCCAGATCCTGTGGTTCCACGTGTGTGTATTCGTGTGTGTGTGTGTGTGTGTGTGTGTGTGTGTGTGTGTGTGTGTGTGTGTGTGTGTGTGTGTGTGTGTGTGTGTGTGTGTGTGTGTGTGTGCGTGTCTGTGGCAGAACCAGGGCCAAGGCCAAGGGTGGGGGTGGGGGTGGGAGCCTGGAAAGGGGTGGGGGAGAGATCACGGTCTGGCAAGATGGCCCTAGCCGTCATCATCACCATCATCATCATCATTCATAGCCTGCTGGTCCTTCTGTCCCCCCCCCTCCCCTTCCTCTCCTCCTCTGTCACTCATTTGTTCCTTCTGTTTTTTTTCCCATTCTTCTTTCTTTCTTTCAGTCCTGGCCCTCCTCATGTCCGGGCCACACGGCACGCGTATCAGCTGAGCCCGCAGACCGCTGGGAGTCACCGGGGGTCAGCTGGCAGCCGCCTGGTTCATTCCCCCGCCCCCCTCCCCCCTCCCTCCCGCCAGAGGCTGCTGCCTCTCACACTCACATGACAGACAGACGCTGCACTGCCACAGACGCTAGAAAGAATGATCCCACGTCACTTATTACTCCGTGTATAATAGAAGTACAGCTAGAGAGAAAACCAAAAACAATCCTGGTGTCCCTCGCTCTTTGTTTTCCTGATGGGGATGGGGAATTGGACTCTTTGAGGGGTTTAGATTCGGACAGTTACGTTATAAACTGTTTCCAGACAAACAGAGAGACAGGAGGAGGGGGGGGGCAGGGATTAAATGTACATGACCAGATGGAGAGATCGAGAGAGACAGATCAACAGAGACAGCTAGAGAGAGAGATAGCCTCTATTATTCAGACTCCCTCCACCTCCCTAGCTCTCCTCCTCTCTACATACATATATACATATATATTTACCTTTACATTATTCAATAGGTGCTAATGAGAGCCCGCTAATGGTTGGCCAGGGCCCCTTGCCATGCTCTCTCAACTAAGGCGATTAGGTGACAGAAGGTGCAGGGGCCACAGGTGTACTGGCTTGCGGTTCTATTCTTGTATCTGACCTCTCATTATCAGGCCGGGGTCTGGTTAATTATCTTGGGTGCACGGCCAGCAGCATGGCTAGGTCTCCGTGGACACCGTCTGTTCATCACTTGTCCGTATACATTTTTATGAGGAGGAATTATTCTGAATATATGTATAATATTCTCTTTTCCTTGGTGTGTATGTATATATATATATATATATATATATATATATATATATATATATATATTTGCTAATCTGCCAGCCCATCTGTTGGTCTGTTTTTTTGTTGTTGTTGTGGTGAGTCGGCGTCTGTTACAGCAATATCGCCATGCTTCTTTCTCCTACTGAAGCCGAGGAATACTAAGGCCATCATTCAAGATAGTTATGAAGAAATACTCATATTCTCAACATTCAGCATGGTCATTTTTGGTTTGAGTCGTTCATTCATCTCAAGAAAAATAGAAATAGTATTTAAATGTAAAATGTAATTTCACATTTATATCCAAGGTATAAGGAAGCTGGTCATATTTTTTAAAGTCCCCCAGTGCAACTTTCGAGGCTTAAAAATAAACATTCAATTTCTAGTCTTTTTTACACGTAGTAAGTTTCAATATATCCATACAAAATATCCATAGAAAATCGATAACAACAACAATGCCGCCATTTTCTTTATTTTTTGTAACCTACAATAAATAAAGCAGGCTTCCAGTCAATGGAAAAATGGCTTCTCCCCACCGGCGATTGTTGTTGTTTACGATTTTCTATCAGTTCTCACCACACAACGACGTCTCATCTTTGCTCCGTGAATGTCGATATGTAATGGTATGGAGTTATTGAAACTTACTACGTGTAAAAAAGACTAGAAATTGAATGTTTATTTTTCATTGAATGTTTGCATAAAGTTGCACCGGGTGCCTTTAAAGAAATCTTGAATACATAGAAATCAAGCTTCATCTTAACATAACAGACGCGTAATATGGAACATTACAGAAAATGTGCAGTGCCCAATTTTTATATTGTATCAATCTATTGTTCACAGATAGAGATAGATGTTTTTTGCTATATCGCTACGTATTTCCATATAAATATTCTTTATAGATGCTATATATTCAATTCAATCTTTCGGCCAATCTATCAAATGTATTAGAATGAATGAGCAGGTGTTGTCCGCAACATTATCCGTAGGATTTTTATAAAACAATCACTCATCTTATCACTTGATTACAGTGCATCCCATGATGAAATTGTCACATCTGCATATCTGTTCATATCTCCCTCCATCCCCACTCATTCATCTTCCCCCTCCCTTCATCTATTGTCACGGTTACCACCAGTCTGTCCGGTCCTGCGTGGTCCGGGGAGGATATCGCCTCTTTGGTCTGTTGTAACAGAGGAACAGGTGGGGTTGGCTAACAGTCAAAGCAGAGACCTGAGTCGCACACACACACACACACACCCACACACACACGCACACACACACACACACACACCCACCGGCTGCGGCCAGGCAGGCAGCCGGCCGCTCAGACACAGGTCCATATGGTGGGGCTCTGGAGCGCCTGCCCTTCGCTGAGGGATGGGGGAGGGGGAGAAGTGGGGAGAAGGGGCTGGTGGGGGAGGTTGAAAGGGGGCCTGACAGAAGGGAGAGGGGAGGGTGGTTGAAATTAATCAGCAGGGCCATCCCAACTGTCCACTGTCTTTGGGGAGTTGAGACATGCATATATGTGGCTGATTGAACTGGGGGGCAGGGGATCGGGAGGGGGGGGGGGGGCTGTTGTGTAGAGATGGTGACTGAGGGTGTCTTTGTGTATCCATGCATTGTATTCACGTTACAAAGAAGGGCAGAGAGATTAAAAATCAGGAGAACGAGAGATGCATGTTGTGGGTCTGCATAAACCAAAAGGCTTATTTTTTTTTGCATAAACAAGAGGGCTTGTGTTGGACTGTACACTCCGACATAGAGCAATAGAGTGCTTGAAATCTGAAATATCTGAAATAAGAATTGCAGATCAAATTATGATTAATATTCCCTGTTGCTGCACGTAAAACATTGATATACCTGCATCCTGCAATGTAAGGCAGTTATTATTCATATCCCATTATTTATATTGTTTGCTTTTATTTAACCGTCGAAGCACTCTTAAACTGTTTTACACCGGCTCAAGTAGCCTTTAAAATAAAAAAAGTTAATTTATGGGTTTGTTTATGGTTTATGTTTTAGGAGTGTACACTTATTCTTTTGTGTAGCAGGCCGGCACTTGCCAATTCTGTCAATCCATTCATTGAGGCTTTTAAGGATATTAAGGCTGGGTCCTGGGGATGGAGCTTGGCTGCACCACCTGCCACTCAAACCACAAAGGCAGGGACTGACAGATGTATGGGCAGGGGGTCAAATGGTCAAAGACTTTGTCATAGTTCTAGCCATCATTACACACGCAGGAAAACAACAACCAGACAAACACAAACTCAACATGTACCCACTGATACACTTGCACAAAACCATGTTCACAATGTAGACTGCAGGACAAAGGCCATTTATTTGTCATATAATGTTTGTGACAAAATCAAAAAGTACAAAATATTACTATATTTGTAATCCTTTACCGAATATAGTTATTATACAATTAGGAGGTACTTGTTCCTTGTGTTACATTAAACGACAAACAACAACAACATTAAACAACAGTGATTATTTATCTTGCAGATTTTTGTATTGGGGTGTAATTTGACACTCAAATTAAAGTATTCTGATTATATATTTTAATGTAATCTTATGGTGGCTGGAGCTGTGGCTAGACTGCACTTCAAGATGGCCTAATCTTTGACGATACATGCAGACAATTAATTCATATCTCTTAGATTTTCGGCCATCTGGCGGTGGGTGGAGGAGGGGCGGCGGGGGGGGGGGGGGGGGGCGGGGTTGCAGGACAGCAAGAATGTTTTCAGCGCAAGACTCTTTTTAATCAATCTGTCAGATTTGTTTTTGGACCTCCGAGATAACTAATCCCGATAATCATGTCAGAAAGATGACATCACTGGCATATGAGCATTTGACTCGGGGCTCTGACGTTATTTTAACATTGTTGGAAGGATCGGACGCAGCCCTTAGCGCCTCTGCTGGTGGAAAATATAAAGCGCAACCAGACAATTTGCAAGTTGCATTATTATTACTCAAGTTAATGACATAAAAACATTGTAATCCCATTGGTAATATACACAAAATAATTAATAAAACAAAAAATTCATAGGCAAACAAAAAGTGATTATAATTAATGCTGTTCAGACATAATATTTTTTGATATGTTAGATAAAACAATGAATTTTGAAACGTTTGTAAAAAAAAAAGAAGAAGATGTGTACACAATAAATATAAAAATGATGTGTAATGCCTTTGTGCGGAAAAAATATTGTCTCTGTCGTAATTTTAGGGAGCTTTTCATACGTGCGTGCGCAAAGAGTAATGTACAACAAAACCCACTAGAGGGAGGAATAGTTCAAGAAACCACCACAGACTTTGTCTTCATTGTGTCCTCCCACGTCTGCTAAAAAACGAAAGAAAACATGACAGTTAGGCATCTCTATGTGTCCAAAGCCCAGTCTCTGACCAATTTAAATTGATTTATTGTTTTATTATCACCAGAGAGCAGAGACCCACCCAGGGGCTCTGTCTGTGTTCTAAAAATGGACCATCTCTCTCCCCGTGCTATTTCACCTGCTGCACGGCAGATGCAGCAGAAGGTCTCCCTCTTGCAGTTACAGCTGTGAGGCGTAAGGCTAGATTACTTGCAGATGCATTGAGGGCTCCGTGCAGTGTGCAGGCCTAGAGAACAGACTCATATCTTACCACGGCTTGATGTCAAGGACGTGGGCTTTTACCCTCCCCGAGCTAAGCAAGGTATACAGATGAGGGAAGGATTCATAATCAGTACAACTGGATTTAAAAATTCCATTCTACAGAATTAAGAAGGTCCCCTTACAAATATGCTAATTTTACAAAAGATCAAAATCAATACAAGAAATTTTGTCTTTCACCAAAATATTTATTGATTCCTGTTGCTATGGTTGGTTTTAGCAGTGTCATAGTAACGGGGAAAACAGTTGATTATATTGAATGCTGATCTCTGCATCCCATCCAAAGCCAGACTAGTTTTAGTCATCCCAGGCATTAGAGCCAGGCACACCTCAAAGAGGAGACCATGTTAAAAAAACAATTTTTAAATTTCAGATATAATGATGTAAGTGTTAGTTGGAAACCGATTCAACATAACAAAATGTAAGAAAAATATTTGCTGCTACACCAATGGAGGCCGCTGAACACTCCACTGTTCTGACTGGGTGAACTCCCTTAAGCATGGTGCAATGCTGGGGCAAGACAGCTGAAATGGCAGACTTCTGCTTAAATTAACATGACATGTGCCGTACCTCTGACACTGTCTGCAGGGCAAGAGTGCACGTATTATTCCAGCCTTTAACCCTGACAGGGAATGGGCCACACAGGCCAGCAGTGTTGGTATACGGCAGTGATTGCTGATTCAGCCATATGCCATATTAAAAGGGGCTTTTGCCTGCTTGACGTTTCGGAAACTCTGTTTCTGCCAAAAATTCAGAGCAATTTGGTAACGAGTCAAACTTTTCTACAATTCTTCCATGGAAACAGTGTTGACACATGTATAAGCAGTAGGCTACTAATATTAGAACATAGAAGAGTGTAAAAGTTCCCCTTTAATAATCCTATTTGTCTAAATAGTTTAATACTATTTTGGTATAAGTTGAAAGGTAAACATTTGTGATTTTGTGTTGATCACGGGGAAACCGCACTTATGCCGATGTACTGATGGGCCTGTCGGACTACAAGAGGTTCGGAAATGTCATGCTATAGGCTACACCTCTACAATATATTGTTTGAATCCTGCCAGAAACCAGAGATCAGGCATGGTTTCCGAGTACAAGTCCCTACTAGATGCATTCTGGCCCCGATGTATTTTTTCAGTTCCTCCACAGGAGGCCCTAATGTGTAATGGAGCACTATTTGCCATTATTGATCTAACACTGTCAATGCTACAATGTGTTGTTTGCTGCCTGCGCATTAACTTTACTGGGATGAACTTTACTACACTTTAGGATGCACTGCAGATATATATTTTCTTTAATTTCTTTTTATATATGTTGGGGTTACCCAGTTTTTAGTTTTTTACTTGTTAATATTTACTTCAGCCTAGTATTTGACTCTGACAAACTCATTTCAGACTTTGAGTCGATACCCATCTGACCAAATATCAGCCCAGATAGCGATTTTGTGGAAATAAGAAAAAGGTTATGTGGAAAAAAAGAAGATTCAACAGGCGCAAAATAGGCAAAAATGAAAACAGCAATTATTTAGCATTCGAAGTTGTATACAATTATGGATTTATCTGTCTGCATATCACTGCACGGATATGCACTGTTAATAACCACATTGCAAAGTACTTCATTGATCTCGGCGTTCAATCTCATTATTTGTGATATACCCATCACTAAACCAACCGCGAAAGCTCATTAATTATACACTCAACATGCGTCTCTGTGAACCTTGAGTGTATGTCAACACCGTTACTAATCGTATCCTCCTCAATTAACTGTAGCCTACTTATTGAAGCCTACTGTGTAAACCTCTGGAGGGGAATTTGGAGAGAGAAAATAGAGGGAGAAAGCGAGAAAGCGAGAAAGCGAGAAAGCGAGAAAGCGAGAGAGCGAGAGAGAGAGAGAGAGAGAGAGAGAGAGAGAGAGAGAGAGAGAGAGAGAGAGAGAGAGAGAGAGAGAGAGAGAGAGAGAGAGAGAGAGAGAGAGGGTGGGGTGTATGCACCCACCCCCCTTCCTACCATCTCCCCCACCCCTATCTCTTTACAGGACTGCCAACCCGTCTAGAGTTATTCCAGGAATGCGTTGAACATGGCTGCCGCGATGAAAGCACAGAAAACGGGACTGTTGGAACTTCGAGTTACCGTGGACCGCTGGATCCGGGTGTTGGCCACGCTGAGCGACGATACTTTAACCATAAGCCCCGGGGAGGTGAACGAAGACTCGGTGAAACCCAACCAGACTCCCGTCGGTGCCGTGAACGGTGACCCCCCGAACCTCAGCTTGTCCCCAGTACCAGATACAATCACTAACGTGAAACGCACCGTGCGGGTCACCAAACAAGATGTTGGAGGACTTGGGATCAGTATCAAAGGTAAGCAACTCGAAAAAATACGAGCGAATTGAAAACACCGTTGTTAAATCAAGTTCGACGGCGTTTGCCGAGTTTGAATGAAGTTTGAGTTATCCGACGACGGCGAGACGGCGTCTCGGAGAGCAGTCAACTTTAAATAGTTGCTCACCAAAGTGCGACATAGCGCGCTCGTCTGTCTAATTTCCTGCAGTCAAAGCTGTTATTTGCGACCATATGCGGTAGCGTTGTTTATACTGGCACAAAAAGATTTGACAGCTGAGATTCTTTCTCAGTTATCTCACCGTGGAGCATTTTCAGTCCCAGGAAATGGCTGTAGGGTAAACTACCAACTAACCTCCAGAGAACCCAACGCCATGCTTCTTTATATTCTGTTGATTTATATTCTGCTCGTCAAACTATTATCTATTGCAATTATATATAAATGAATATATTATACTTTTATAAAAATATAGGCCCCTAAATATATCTGTGTGTTTGTGTCCCCAATCCATGTTCATATTACAAAAATGGATATGCTTTAAAATAACGTTAGATATAGCACAAATACAGCTGCAGCAGTAAAACAAAAACTGTTCAGAAAGTAGGCCACATAGTTCTATTGTAATATGTGAGGAACCCCTCCACTGTCATTGCTATTGTTTAGGAAGACACTTGGGACCGGATATGTGTAGTGGCCTATCTTCCATACCTGTGCGCTCTGCAGTGTAGTGGGTTTAGGGGCTGATGAAAGGGCTTTCTTTCACCTGTAACAACAGGTAGCTATCTCAGAGATGATCTCACACGGAAGCCTGCAAGGGAAGAATAACAAACTCCTTCTTCACACATGGCGTGCACAAAGCCGCCTGCCCCGCAGCTATGTGTAAAGGCATTAAATATGCATGTGCTTTTCTTTGCCCTTCGGTTATAGTATTCTGAATTCATTATTTGAGGCAAGCTGTAGATGTGTATTCTCTAAATCTGTCTGAGCACATATGACGAGTTTCTTCAAATTGCTTTATATTGCATATGGGTGTAACCTTACTGTGTAATAACAAGGTAGACACATAGGCCTATAGTTTGTATAGTTCCTGTTTGTTGTGGTTGTGATGGATATAATCAACACAGAGGACGGCTGTTGGGGTGAGCATTTGCACCATCTTTCCAGCTGCTTTATGTTGATGTTCTGCATATACAATAGTGTGTGGTGTGCGTGCGTGAGTGTATGTTTGTGTGTGTGTGTGTGTGTGTCTCCCGTCACCCCCCCTCTGTGGATGCATTGTTTGTGTGCCATGTGAGATTGGGAGGACACCTCACATTCAGGCATCCTTAAGTGTCTGTCTAAAAAGCTTCCCCACCTTGAAAGGTCTGTAGTCTATCTGTGTATTGACTAGTTGTCACCTCTTTCTTGGCCCACTGCCAGGGGAAGGCGGCCGGGTTGACGGGCAACTCTGGCCTCGTGCCGCAGCAATGATGCAAAGTTGCCTCATTGTGGTGACGGTTGGCGGCGGACATGCTAATTTTAGCCGCCGTACCTCCTGAACAACACAGGAAGACGCTTAATGACACAATCGCGCCGTCCAGCTCTGTGCAAATTAGAGGCTTTTGTAAAAAAAGAATAGAGAATAGAAGATCATTATTTCTTTGAAGTGAAAGCGTCACCACCGCCGGTTGTTCAAAGGCACTGAGCAAGAGCCGGACTGGGAGCAACAGGAGGGGTTGAAGGAGTGAGGCAGACACACAGAGGAAGAACAAGCTGATTCATACAAAGGGACTTGAATAGCAAGCCAGAAAGTTGAAAATCAAGAAAGAAAGGAAGGGAAGACGGAACGGAGGAAGGACGGAAAGAGAGAAACAAAGAGAGAAAGGGAAAGAAAGAAAGGGGGAAGGAATGAGTGAGTGAGGGGAGAACATCACCCAGAGTGTGAAGCGGGTGTCGGGGGGGGGGGGGGGGGGGGGGGGGGCTCTTGGTGGGCTAGCTGACCCACCACAATGTGAACAGCTGAGAGTAGCAGTCCACAGCAGGCAGTTGTCATTGGCCAAGGATGAAAGCTATGTGGCTGCCAGTCCTGCTCTCCACTGGGTTTAATTTTAGGGAGCCCACCCCTGCTTGGGAAAACACATGCACGCCACGTCGCCACACACACACACACACACACACACACACACACACACACACACACTGGAACAAACACACACACAGACTGGAACACACCAGACACACACTGGAACACACCAGACACACATTGGAACACACACAGACAACACACACACAAACACACACAGACAGGAACACACACACTGGAACCCACAGGCGCACGCGCACACACACATAAGACATGGAGGCATCTGACCTTCACTCTAGCGTCTAAATTTAAGGAGTAGACTTGGAAGCTGGGTGTGAAGGCTCCTGCAGACATGTCATGCTTGACCTGGGAGCACATTTCAGACTATTCATTATCTAACTATTACACAGGTGTCCATTAGAAATGAACATTCTCTGTGCACATTTAAACATGATGTCTGCAAAGTTGACTGACACTTGCTAGCATGCACTTGTTGCACATTATTTATTCTCAATAGAGTATGATTGGGGGTCACCGATGGCAACCATGGCAGTTATGCAGCCTTATTTGCAGCTGTCAGTTGATGCAATTAAAAGTCTGATTGATACAGTGTGGTATATGTTCAGACAATTAACTATAGGCTATACTTTATATCTATATCTATCTATATATATACGTATAATAATATGTACAATATATAAGAAAAGGTCTTATTGTAATACTTGTGATATTTCGGAGTACTTTGTCAAAGTATTCCATAGCCACCAGCGTCTGGGCTCTCTGGCTAGTGCAAGTTGCTAAACATGCAAATTCCTCCACATAAAGACGTGTCACAACAAACACTCAATTTTCACACGTAATTGCCTAATTAATTGCATCACACACCAAGTGCGCCCATCACTCACACTTTCACCTGTCAGGTCGGGCCGTCTGACCCCCCCACATACCGCCCCCCCCTCTTGCTACCTCTGAGTGGCATTCTGCAGCCCTACTGTACAGCTCTCTGTTGGACATCTAAAGTTGGCGCGAGGGAGGGAGTCAGGGATTGATGGAGGCAGGACGGGGAGAGAGGAAGGAAGAGGATGGAAGGAAGGAGGGATGTGGGAGCAGAGCGGAGATCTGGAAGAGTTTACAGGATTGGATGGAGCGAGGGAGAGAGAGAGAGAGAGAGAGAGAGAGGAGAGAAGAGAGAGAGAGAGAGGAGAGGGAGAGGGAGAGGGAGAGAGAGGAGAGGGAGAGGGAGAGAGTTGGAGTTGGATCGAAGTGGGTAAAAATGCACACAGATGTTAGGGGCTGTTTACACCATTCTTGATTTTATTTTGTATTTAAGGAGGGAACTTAAAACTTTCAGGTGGGAATTGGGTTTAAAAAAGGTTATTGTGTTCTTGTAAGTAATACACTCATGTCGCTTAACGATCAGTTATTGACCTGTACAATGAACTCGTATATAGCCTTGCATCCTTAAAGCCTTGCATCCTTAAAGCAAAGGCCATTGTCCTATTCAATTCAATTGCATCGCGGATTCAAATTAAGCATACCGCCATCCCTTTCGTGTTTAAGCGGTGTTGTGTCATGCTGACACCTGTGTCAGGCCTGCCTCAATTTGTCACCACTTTCACCATTAACCAGGGTGCTTTTGTTCCCAACGTATGCATGCATGTATTCATTCCCTTTAAAATAGCTTCTTGGTGGGCCCTATAGGACGATGTGACGTCCCTTTTCCAGTAAAAGGGAGGTGTGATTGGTGTGTTGACAGAACGGGATGTGCTGGGAGAGCACTTTAGTAGAAGTCGTTCAGAAGACAGGAGACTTTCACCTGTCAGTATTCTCTTTCTCCCCCTGTTTCAGTGTTTTATTGTTAATCCTCAGTGGCCATTTAGCGAGGTGTTTAAGTGCCATGGTTGAAATCCCAAAGATCTAGTGTGAGCTAGCACTACAATATCGTACTGTAAAGCAGTGTGCGTAGCTTTTAGAAACTATCAGTATATCAGTACAGCTTTGTCCTTATCCATGTGTCAATTGAATATAACAATATGTGAGCATAAATTGAATCCATTTGATAAAATAATAAAATATTTTTGCACAAAAAAATCAACACGAATTAGAGAGGAGCATTAAAATAGTAAAATGCCTTCAGACTCAGGCTGTGAAAATGTTTGTATAGCCTATGTTTGTTAAGCGTTGCTCAGTCTTATATTACTAATGATTCCATTGTTATTTAAAGAAGCACATAAAAGAGCTTCTTAAACGTAAAGAACGCAGCGCTCCCTGGCTCGTCTGGCCTAGGACGCAGCTGACCAGACGCCATGCATAGCGATTGACAACGCGTTGCTGTTTATGGGAGTTGCAACGTTGTTGATGGAAGTGCTTAAAACCAGGAACGATTCTGGTCCGTCTGTATGGTCTGTCAAGTTTCAGTAAAGGTCGAACGTCAAATCACATGGCCCAACACTCGCCACATTCATTTACATAACGTTAACTAAAGTGCAAACTGTTGGTTCCGCCTCTTTAATGGGCCGCAAGCCGTCACAGGCACTCGAGACTTCCCACAATCCTTTACCCCATGCGATAATGCATGGGGCAAATCCATTTCCTTAATTTTTCACAAATACATCTTGCAGTACTGGACGTCGGAGCTTGTCGATACTACAGTCTTTAATAATTTAGCCTGAGGCCTGATTAATACCGGCTTACGGTACCCATCACTATCTGCCCCTGTAGGAGCTGATTCCGATTTTAGACCACTCCCGGCTCATTTATGAACAGCCTCTTCCCAGATCCCTATGGGGAATCCATCTGACCGGTCAATCAACCGTGCGTGATATGCACCACTAGGAGGGAGCAGAGAATGAGGGGGGGTTTTTGGGGTGGTTTATCTCAAAACCCTACCTCTCTTTTTTGCTCTCTCTCTTAAGTACTCTTGAATCGTACCGTCAGCAGCTTTTAAGGCGGGTCCTCTATCTGGATGGAAATGTGGAGGAGGGGTGTCATATTTTTATAGGACCAATATTTCACAGGGAAATCGATAGTTGGGAAATCCACCCCTCAACATCTATGCCTGTTGTAACTAACTTTAACAGCAAAAAGCATGCCCATGTCAGTATAGTATTACTGCACTTTTAATCAAAGTTATTGAGTTATAATGTATTTGGCTGGGTGACACCTGCTTGTTTACCTCATTCTCATTCCTCGTTTGTTTTCATTCTTCATGTGGGAAAAGAGCAAATAGCCGGTCTGAAAGGAATGTGATCGGTCTATATTCCCTGATGGATGAAGCTCTGAATCCTGTTTGTCCTTAGGGTGAAATGGCTTGCATGTACATTTCTTTTTTTTTTTCTTTTTCAAATATCAAACAGGGAATTCTGTAAAATCGGTTAAGAACAGACCCATATTACTGGTACTCATACAACCATACTGGGTGTATGAGGTATGATGACATGGAGCTCTGATCCACCCTGACGACCTTACAGACTAGAGGAGGACCCAATGTGCCCAGGGGCCTCCTTGATCAAGTCAGTAGCAAGGATGTAACCAAACACACGTATCCGTGTGGTCAGTTTCCATGATGCATTGCTTTCCTTACCCTGACATTAACTACACCAAACCCTTAAGCTAAACGTACCCTTATACCTAGCTTTGTACCCATAAAGGCCACTATTTCAAACTCTAAACTCAGCATCCTAAATCTTATAGTGTACTTAATTATTCCAAATGCATCAAGGGAAATGACCAGCAGAAATGTTCTCATACGCGTCCCTTCACAAGCAGTGGGGGAGGAGTGGGAGCCACCTCTGGCTCGGCGCATCTTAACCTGATGGGGGGGCTAGATGATTAAAATGCAGTGGAAATAGTATTTCAGTCCAAGATTTTCATTTTCTAACCCTTTTATTTCGCTCTGGTCTCTGAAGGAGAATACATGAATTAAAGCAAAAAAGGTATAAAAAAGGAGGTGGCAACCTCTGGAAAATGTATTCAAAATGAATGTGATTGAAACCCCTTTTGGACGATTCCTCAGTGGCCTGAGGGCAGAGTCCAACTGGCAGTAGACATTATTGACAATATATATCTGCTGAAGAGTGGTGGAAGCAGAAGCTGCAAGAATCTCTGTGGGGGTAAGACAGGAGCAGCAGTCTGCCTCCATCCTAATCTGCACTATGAGCAGGTTAGACATGATACAGGTAGATCTAACAAATGTGGAGGATTACGTTATTACTCTCAAGTCCACTTCTACTTTAAATGACACAGTTCCTCATAACGGCCAAATGGGGAGAAAGAGATCAGTTAACTTAAATTTAAACTTAACCATAAACCTAAACAAAATGTTACATCAAAGTTTATTAAGTATTGTGAAGAAGGCGGTTGTAATCACATCCATATTAAATTCGGCATCTGAGCAGAGTGTGCTCAGAGGCTGGTTGTTAGTCGGCCCATTTCAATTGTCTCTCCATAACTACCATCACAGCATCGAATCAATGTCTTTTCACCTCTGCTGGGTCCCACCGACCCGCCCGGCCAACAGTAGAAGGCTGTGCTTGAACACAAAGAGTCCCGGTGTGGAGCTGCATTGTTGGTAGCAATACGAAACTTTGGTTGCTGGCCAAACTGTTTTGCGGGTGATCGGTGTTATTGGTTTTCCTTGCTCAGTCCTCAGTGAAATATTTTAAATGAGTTGTGATTTTTTGCGATTGTTTTGAAAATCACAGGATATTGATTGATATGATTATAACCTCAATTCCACATGTATCCAAGCTTCGGAGAGTTCTGATTAAGAGAATGGGGACAACATTACAAACAAATGTCTGATTATGTCACAATATGCTCACTCATGTTTCAAATACGATTTCTGCCTCAGGACATCCTTTGTCAGCATACATTTAAGGACATATACCAATCTTATCCTTAAAATACATTTGTTTACTCAATGCGTTGGGGGGGGGGGCTTGGAAATGTGCTTGAAGACCAACCAACCAACATTCATTGCTTATTCACCTTGAAACGCATATTGTCAACCTTGCAGGGGCAAAGAGAACAAGATGCCAATCCTCATCTCAAAGATCTTCAAGGGTCTGGCGGCCGACCAGACGGAGGCCCTGTATGTCGGCGACGCCATCCTGTCCGTCAACGGCTATGACCTGAGGGAGGCCACGCACGACGAGGCCGTGCAGGCCCTGAAGAAAACTGGCAAGGAGGTCATCCTCGAAGGTAAGACCCCCCCCCCCAATGGTCACGAGTGGTACTGCACAGGGATGTCTGTGCACCAGCCGGATGCCATGGCTACAAGGGGTACTGTGGTACAGTGATGGGATTTGTTCTATAAACTGTGGACCAACCGGATACGAGGGCGAATAACTAATTGTCAGAGATGTCCTTTACACGTCTATATATACAAACATAATTGTAGAGTTATTATTGACTTCTACGTCGTACCGTGACTCGGATTTGTATTGTTTGTGCTGGCGTGCCATTGGAAGAAGGTCCCAGGGTGATGTTCACACTTGAAGTGATAATTAAGCACTTGAAAGCACTTGGGAAATGTAAAATCCAAAGTGGGACGAATAATCCCGTCTCGACCAACACGAGAGACACACAAGTATGCAAGTAGCTCCAGAGCTACTTGCATAGAGGTGGCTAGACAGAAAGACAGAGAGAAGCATATTCAGGATAAATACTACTGCTGCTGTGTACTGCTAAATTCACTCAGAAAACTGAAGCACATATTTAGATAAGGGTCTCTTCCTTATCCTTTTGGGTCCAATATGATGAGCTGTAGCATTTTGGTCAGATCTTTGATCTCTAAACTACCTTGAATCATGCAAATGAGTTGATTTCAAACAGCAAGCATAAACCATGCTTTTTTTTCACACACACACACACACACACACACACACACACACACACACACACACACACACACACACACACACACACACATGCATGCATTGAACATGCTAATGATTCCTTTCCGGGCATCCAACACGTCTGACGTGAACATCTCTCTCCGTTCTGTGTCGGAACAGAGAGACGTGGGAGAGAGACCTCACAGAGAGGGAGGTCTGAACACTGTCTCACGCCTCAAGTTCCCTCTCAAACGGTTACATTCACCCACTGCGATCTAATATCTCACCCTTCAGATCTCTCTTATTCACCGCCCTTTTTCTTGTTCTCTTTTCTTCTCCCTGGTATTAGCTTTAGAGTAATGTAACATTTATTAGTGTGTCTTTGTGCGTTTGTGCATGTGTGTGTGTGTATGAATGATGAAGGTGTGTGGCTTTTAGTAAATTTTACTTGGCAGCCTACACAGATTAAAGATGAAGATTGCTTGCCAACGGATTGCATCATAGCCATTTGCACAACTTCACAAAGAATGGAAGATTACTTCTTCTTTTTGTGGGAATTATTAAAGTAGGCTCCACAAAAGCACAAATTATTCAGTTTTTACACAATTCGCTCAATCTTTCTATTTATGATCTGTGTGTTCAGTCTCTAACGGACAGACCAAAGTTCCATCCTATGTTCACACACACACACACACACACACACACACACACACCACACACACACACACACACACACACACACACACACACACACACACACACGCACAACAACACACCCAAATGCACTCAAACACACAATGACACACACAAACACAAGAACACACAAAATGTGGATCTGGGTTCTGTGGATGTCTATCTAAGGTCACTCCTACCCGATGGGACCCTTTGGTCTGCATGTTCACATATTCTATAAGGCATGAAAGCTGCTGGTTCCTCAATTAAAACCCTTTGCGGAAAACGCAGAATGCTTTTCTTACCACATGGTTGTGATGAAACCATGGTTACAAGGGTGGGTGCTTTGGGGGGTGCTTGGGTAATGCC
Organism: Gadus morhua; assembly: GCF_902167405.1. Taxonomy (NCBI): domain Eukaryota; kingdom Metazoa; phylum Chordata; class Actinopteri; order Gadiformes; family Gadidae; genus Gadus; species Gadus morhua. Next base: position 14,598,030 of record NC_044060.1, read on the forward strand.
GGCCTGGTGCTGCAGATGCAATGTGTGCTGTACAGTCAGAGGAAATCACTGCACCATCCCCACACTCCAGACGCACAATGTTTGATATCAAGACAGCTCCACTGGCGGTGTGCAGTGATCCACCGTCTCTGAAACCGTTTCACGGCTTCATTCTCGCACCCTCAACTCACCAAAACTCCAACATCAACCCGCTCCCTCCACCATGACCTCAGGGAGTGCAGTCTTCCTTAAGAGACGTGCATGCCCGTGCACTCACACCCATGCGTGTGTGCGCGGGGAGTGTCTGCTCTTGTTTGATTGAGTCAGTCTGGGTGAGGCGCCACAGAGTTACATAGATGCATCTTTGTACTTTCTTCATCATTAAGGATTGGCAACTCAAACAACATAGGCTGCAAGTACCGGCACGTGTAACTTTGAGTGCTGAGGATTATGTTTCCATGTTCATTTGTACAAATGAATGATCTTGTAATTGATCAGACGCATTCCTGACATGCGAACATACACACATAGATACCACCAAGATGTTACCTCCAGAGTCCTTCAGTGTATGGTTTTTAATGATATTTTGGCCAATTAAAAAATGTCCACGTGTGAAGAATGAAGACGTCAGGATGCAATGATCAACCAAAGATCTATTTATAAACAGCGGGCTGACACAAGATGTGCGGTCGCTACAGCAGTTGTCACAGCACCGGAACCATCTTGTTGTCTCACACAGAGCTCAGCAAAGTCTAAATAATGATCCAAAGTGCTTCCGCTGGATAAAACTTACTGTTCACATCAAACCTCATCGAGAGGAACCAAAAACCAGTGTATATGCACCACATCCTTCCCACGCATGCCCTGGACATCAGCAGTGAGCGTTGGGGTTCATGCGACATGGCTGTGACCTCAGGTATGTCTCCCAGCTCTCTCTGCATTTCCCCTCCATGGGCGGGGTGGGGGGGGGTTCACTCAGCCGGCCGCACTATGAATACACCTCGTCCTGGTCCCGTCTGTGTTCCTCTGCACACCCTACTCTATCAACATGGAGATGGAATAATCAATGTGTGCGAGATGAAGAGACACTGTAAACACCTAATGGGGTCAGATAAATATAACAGGGAAGATGAAACCGTAAAGCCACAGCCACCCTCATTTCCGGCCACTGACATTTACAATGTGTGTGTGCGTCTGTTTGTGTGTCTGTGTGTGTGATTGTGCTTTTGAAAAAATGTGTGCTTCTGCCCAAGTGCATACTTGTGTGTGTGTCTCTCTCTCTCTCTCTCTCTCTCTCTCTCTCTCTCTCTCTCTCTCTCTCTCTCTCTCTCTCTCTCTCTCTCTCTCTCTCTCTCTCTCTCTTTATATTTATGGGTGAATATGTTTGTGTTTGTGTGCGTGGACAAAAATGTGTATGTATTTGTGTGTGTGTTTGTAAATGTATCTGTGCATGTAGTCATGTGCGCACATGACTGTGTCTATGTTTGTTTGTGTGTGTGGACGAGTCAATGTGTGTTTTTCGTGCACGTAAGGTGGGTGTGTAGTCAAGAGAAAGACAGTGGGGACTTGTTGGTTATTATTTTCCAAAGAAATGCCACACCCAGTGAGGTCATGAGAGAGTTGTAATTGTGATATACAGTGTGTCTCAGTCTGTGCACAGTAACCAATACCCTCAGAGTCTGTAAATACTATTATTTGGATACCACCATAGTAGTGATGCAAGGTTAAGGTATTTTCTCACCCTAATCCGTAGTCCGAGAAGGGAAATTTATGAAAATTACACCGGTATTTGCTTCTCAACCCGCTATTATAAAATGTTGTCCCCCAATCTCCTGCTGGCAAATCACATACATGCTAAACTTGAGCGCAGCCTATTATATGTAAATGCTTTCTGATTAATAAGCCCAAAAATGTAATGCATAATATCGTATATGAGTACAAAGTATGGTGATCCACCAATTTCTAAACTACAAAACTCATAAATTGCATTTCTCTCTCTCTCTGTCTCTCTGTCTCTCTCTCTCTCTCTCTCTCTCTCTCTCTCTCTCTCTCTCTCTCTCTCTCTCTCTCTCTCTCTCTCTCTCTCTCTCTCTCTCTCTCTCTCTCTCTCTCTCTCTCTCTCTCTCTCTGTCTCACACACACATAAATGTCTCACACACGCATAAACGTCTCTCTCTCACACAAACATAAATGTCTCCAGGGACGGGAACATGTCTTGTGTGACCTTTGAACTAGCCAAGTGTGCTTTCTTGGGTCCCATTTGGAATTCTACCCCGGAGTGAAACACCATTCATCACTGCCACCAGTTAGCCAGCCAGTCAAGCAGACCGGACCCGTTCCATTACTGCAGAGGGTAACACTGCAACCAGGGGACCAGTTGGCTGGCTGAATGGTTGAACCGTTCCCTGGACAACCACCAGTCTGATGGTCATGCATACACACACACACACACACACACACACACACACACACACACACACACACACACACACACACACACACACACACACACACACACACACACACACACACACACATGCGCATAAATATTCATCACACACAAACACAAACTTGCACAGCAGGCCTGCGCAAACACACACATGGTGCTCAGGATGGGATGTAAGCATACAGGGATGACATTAGAAAGACGTGCACGTGATTGGTCATAAGTGCATGCATGGGTGCATGTGGCAGTAGCTTGGCGAATTGTACTTTTCAAAATGCTAGTCAATTCAATACTGCTGCCATGGGTGTATATATCGGGCTGTTAGTCCATGGGAAGGGAGTGTGAAAGAGAGAAAAAAAGTTTTTTTTTGCAAGTATTTGCCTGTCTTTCTCTGTGAGTGAGTGCATGTGTCTGTTACTTTCGCTGTTGGATTAATAATGCTGGTACACTGTGTGCTGTTTGGCATGGAGGCCAACGAAGGAAGGGGTTTCTGTGCCTCTGTGATGGACGTTAACCAGACCTTCTCCACCCTTGAAAGATGGTGTTAAGTTATTATGCATGATCCCCTCTCCTTGACCTCTCTTCAGATTCCACAGAACATAAAACCTAAGACAAACTGTTTTGTTACTTAGCATTTTAGTCTCATCATCGGTGTTATGCGATGACTAGCTCACATGCTATTGTGTTAGCGAAAACGTTAGCTTCCAAACCGTTCAGTTTGTGTCAGTGTGTATGAAACCAAGCATTCAGAGCCCTATAAGGGCATATATAAGGGTATTTATTTTGATTAGGAGGGCAGGGAACCCATGGTGGCTGGGTCCATCTCTGTATAACGAGGCTTATTATCAGGCTGAATGTCAGCCTGAATCCAATGATAATTTCACTACTTTATGTAGGGGTCATAATAGGAATATGTACATATACGTTTGTGTGTGTGTGTGTGTGTGTGTGTGTGTGTGTGTGTGTGTGTGTGTGTGTGTGTGTGTGTGTGTGTGTGTGTGTGTGTGTGTGTGTGTTTCTGTGTGTGTGTGTGTGTGTGTGTGTGTGTGTGTGTGTGTGTGTGTGTGTGTGTGTGTGTGTGTGTGTGTGTGTGTGTGTGTGTGTGTGTGCGTGTGCTTGCATCAGTGTGTGACTGAAAGAGATACTTTGAAAGAGCAAGACAGGGAGGGCTGGGTGCTGGGAGCATTAAAGTGTTCCAGTGCCCTCAGCCAAGAACCCAAAGCATCTAATGAGCCAGTCTATCACTATTCTCCTTCTCTCTCTCCCTCTGTCTCTCTGTGTGTCTCTCTCTCTCGGACTCTCGCTCTCTCTGTGCCCTGGCTCTGTCCTTTTCATTAGGGTCGCTTTGGCCCCTGCCCCATGAACAGACACATGAGATTAGGCAGGGCTTAACCGCGGAGCCGTGTGGGTTGTAGACATTCCCTTGTCTAGAAATAAAGGGTTCTTTGAGCGAGTGGTGATTGTACATTGTGTGCTTTGCGTTGCGACATTATGGCATGCTAGCCAGAGTGCCTCCTCTGAGTTTTTCCGTTACCAATAATTGGACTGTTATGCAAGGAGCCAACAGGGGATTTATTGACGTGTGCAAAGTCTAAAAGTGTGTGCGAGACCACTTAAAACCTAAAAAAAAAATACATATGTTTTATATATCTACTTACATACTATAGATAACTTAAGGAACTTCCATTGAGTCAAATGAGGGTAACTTTCCTGGTAGCTTGCACTCCCATAACTCCCTGGAATATCAAGTTCTGTGTCCAAATACGAATACTTTTCAAGTACCAGCAGCATTGCGTGTGTCGGGAATGTTTAGGGTGATATGAGGTTTGATCTGCACTTAATCTGAGCAGTGAAATGATTTGTCAGCACCCCAAATGAGGTAACCCCCACAGCTAGCACCAACTCTCCTTGTCTGTCTTTGCCTCTCTCCTGCTTTCTCTCTTCTCTCTCTCTCTTTTTAATTTTTTTCTGGGTCAGATAGATTTAGACTGAGGTATTCGCCATAGGGTATTAGCTCGATGCAGAACTTTAAAGCATGTGGAAAAGTTTCAGCATTAAAACATATCATGTCTGTTTGACCATTTGCATCATCTTAGGGCTCTCAAGTTGCTTTTGATTGAATGCACTTTAAGATACAAATACAGCAAGACTACCCTGTTAAACATCCATGACATCCGATCCAATGTCTTCACACCTGTTTGAAAACATTCTTCGGCTTGAATCAATGGCATAATGGAGACTAACATCTTACTCCATTTAAAAGTATTGATCACTGTCGATGAGTGGATGAGGGACTCAAATTGCTTTTCATTCTGGACTATTCATTAAAGTCTTCAAAGTCAGGGAACCAGTAATTCAATATCCTTCTTGATGGATAGCTCGGGAGGTTGTAGTGAAGTTCAACAATGTCAACAACACAGTGAATTGCTCGTCATGCCAATAACCGTTAAAATGTATTCAGGGGCGAAATGAGGTTCACTTTACCGGAGGCGGGCAATATTCAAATGATCAGCCAATCGGATGGCTGCCTCGTGATTCACACCATGCTAAGAATCTCTCTTATAAATGAAACATTCCACCACATTTCACATCCTGATGTCATTGAGGCTACAGCTAACCAGATGGCGGTCAGACTTGTCCTTGAGGTCTAATGGTTCACTTGTGATTTGTATAAAGAAAAAATGTCATCGTTTAAAAGTTTTCTGTTGATGCTATTTAATATTGTCGTCGCTTTTCTTATTGATGATCTGTCTTTGCCCAAAGCCACAAGCGCACACATGCATGCGCACAGAAACACACGCACACACAGATCCTCCTCCCCCGCTGTATTTGATTACTAAGTTATCGAGTCCCTGCCCATCTTGGAGTCCCCTTATTTTCTGGCTCTGACTCCCCCCCCCCCTCCCCCATTTAGGGCCTGCAGCTATATGGCCCGGCGGCTATGTAGCCTAGCGGCTGCGCTGCGGTGAGGGGGTGATTAAGAGCCCAGCAGGGTGCCAGCCGGCTTGCTTTTTCTCCCGGCACCATCACACCACATCTTCTCAGTGCCATGAGCAGCGCGTTGCTGCTGTGTAACGGGCTCAAGAGGTTCCACTAATCCATCTGCTCGTCTGCCAGCCCTGCTCGCTGGCATCCTCCGCAACCGCTCTCTGAATGAAATTTGCTCTGTGTGTGTGTGTGTTTGTGTGTGTGTGTGTGTGTGTGTGTGTGTGTGTGTGTGTGTGTGTGTGTGTGTGTGTGTGTGTGTGTGTGTGTGTGTGTGTGTGTGTGTGTGTGTGTGTCGTCACCCCCCCTCTGAGGGCCCCCATGATGAGAGTGGTTACATATGTATTAATATTGCACTGGGGAAGTGGGTCTGATATGTCAGGCTTATTCTTCTACGCTCAGCTGCAGTCTTTCATCGCTAATACATATATATTTATATCTATCACTTTACTTTCATTATTAATTTATTTTACATATTTTCTCACACTGACTGTACTTTATGTAATTGCTGGATAATTAAATTACATTGTTCTGTGGGGAATAGTCCTGCTGAGACAAAACCACAGTGAACGCAGCCTGGGCAGAGCAGTTGAAAGGCAAACAGTAGGAGTATAGGTCTCTTTAGCATTCCTCTTCTTCAATTGTTCTGGATATGACTTGCCTGTCACATTTAATTGCCTGTGTGTGTGTGTGTGTGTGTGTGTGTGTGTGTGTGTGTGTGTGTGTGTGTGTGTGTGTGTGTGTGTGTGTGTGTGTGTGTGTGTGTGTGTGTGTGTGTGTGTGTGTGTGTGTGGTTGACTGTGTTAATGTGTGTGTGTGGGTGTTTGTTTCGGTGTGTGTGTGTGTGTGTGTGTGTGTGTGTGTGTGTGTGTGTGTGTGTGTGTGTGTGTGTGTGTGTGTGTGTGTGTGTGTGTGTGTGCATGCAACAGGCGTGTGTGTGTGTGTGTGTGTGCGTGTCCGTGTGCATGTCTTTATTCTGGCATGGTCTACAAAACACAGAAGACACCGGCTTTGCAGCAGCGATGACAGCAACTATGCGGGACAAAAGTATGAAATGAATAAACCCTGCCTTCACCTTAAGTCAACTGTTTAGTCTAAGTGTGTTCATGTTGAAATGTGTCATCCTCGAATATAATAGGGCATGGTGGTGGAGTGGGCTACGCTCCGTTTTGGGTGGAGTAGTGAAATGAGTTACATCATGATAACTATGTCGGCCTCATGGCTTTACCCCACCGCCCGCTTTATTAAAACTCCTCCAACCCCATTCTCATGGCAGCATAATCATCACTTGGAAATGAAACCTTCTCACCTCCTGGATGGCCTCCATGGCCCCGCCCACTCCAACAGCCCTCCTCCCTCCACCCCCCCAAGTTTCAGCCACCTCCAGACTTCTCCTTCCTTACACATTTTCATTAGTTTCAGAGGCTCCTCTTTTATATTTCTGTCTGAGGCGGAGTATAGTTGGAAGGGGTTGAGGAGGTGAGGGAAGGGTAGCAGGATGGAAATCAGTTTGTCCGAAGCAGGGAATAAGGCGAGAGTGTGGGGGATCTCGCCCGGGTCAGTTTGGAACAAATTGAAAAATCCTCCGACCTCTGGACGTTCAGATAAGGGGTATTACTGTTCTGGCTTATTGTAATGAAACGGTGCCTGCACTGGTCAGGCTCCATTATCGATACAACTTAAATTGCATTTGATTCCCATGGTCCCTTAGTGTAGCCAACAGTACATGCAACCATCCAGGTGTGCATCCTTTACCTTAACACAAAAGATTTATTATGCAATTTTATTAACAATTGGTGTTGTGCTTTACTGTCATTTGTTTTGACCATATATTGAGGCGTCCGTGGTGTTTTGGTTACACAATAAAGTCTAGCCGATATGGAGTGAGGTGGACAGAAGTGGTAAAAAATAGTGAAATACCACCACTGATTTATCCCCAACACCTCTTGTAATCGCTGAGTTTATACCATAACCCTGGAATACTTATCTTATTAACTTTCCAGTGATTTTTCTCTGATCTGTTTTAGAGGCATATCATTTGGGGTGCATTTCATAAGCCGATAGAGCCTGCTTTAGATAAAAAAAGAAGTATAAATAATGATGTCTGACCCGAGCAGTGGGAGGGCCGCCATCGCAATAGCCCCCCACGTCGTTTTCCTCTGCCTCTGAACCAGTAAATAAGTACAAGTATCCCCCAGCTGTTTAATTCATCCCATTATTAGTCATTTTGTTTCGACTGCAGCACTTTGAAATCACTGAATAAAGCACTCTTTTGATATACCCACTCAAAAACAGCAGATAATGCTGGTCTTTTTTCAATCATTATTCAAATCAAGACGGGGGAAAATTGGCACTGGCTTTTTATTACAGTATATTATAAGGAAGAAGGGGAAGGGGGGTTTAATATACTGCTGTGAGTGACAACCGCCCATGCTTTGCTTTCTTCCCATCCTTTGAATGACTCCCGTGTTAGTCCAAGTACATTACAATAAACTATCATAGAGTGTGAGCTCCAACTTTCTCACCCTCATGTTCTCTCTCTGCTTCTCGCTGTTTTCCCCTGCCTGGCTGTCTTTCACATTCTCCGCCACTGTGTGTGTGTGTGTGTGTGTGTGTGTGTGTGTGTGTGTGTGTGTGTGTGTGTGTGTGTGTGTGTGTGTGTGTGTGTGTGTCTGTGTCTGTGTCTGTGTCTGTGCGTGCGCATGTGTGCATGTGGCCGGGTGCATGTGGGTGTGAGTGTTTGGCTGCTTCCATTTTGCATGCCATTTAATATGCATTGAAAGAAACCCATTCCTAATGTTTGTAAGCTACAAACACATCATTCGTGTACCACGACCATCAGTCCACCGCCCAATTTGTTGATGTCAGCTGTAATGATAGCAGTAACATTACCACTCCCCCGCCCTGGTCCAAACACTGCACTGCATAGCTGTCTGTCAAAGTTGACTTTTTATGTATCGGGTATGAATTTAAGATTTAGCTCGATGAAACTTTCGGGGCTGCACCGCCAGTAAGCAGCAGTAAAATCACGGAGGACCGATAACATACTAGCATCTACGTAGCCATGTAGCATGTTCACAAAGCAGGGGTACTCCTTATAGAAAACCAATTAGGGCTTTGTACTTGTACTACGCTACTTCCTTTATGCTGATCTATTCTATGGAGGGCCTGACATTCCTTCCTGTCTGTCTGCCTGTCTTTCGTGGGATGTGGTTTCTATTTATTTATTTATTTTTAGTTCTATGTTGTTGTTGTTGTTGTTTGTCTAACGGGAGTTGTTGGTCTGTGAAGATATTGTGTGGTGTCTGAGCGTGGGGAGCAGATCAGCCTAGCCCCTCAACCCCTGCTCTAGTAAAACAACACTCTGGCTCTAGTGAACCATGGTTAAGGCTCCATGCTGTCAGCTTTGCTTAACCCGGGGCCCTCTCCACACCCCGCGGCCCCCCCATCAGGGGCCCCTGCTTCAGAGGTTGTTCAACAAAATAGCTGTTGTACCTAAAACTACAGAGGTCTAGCACAATTTGCTATTTGTCAGGGGGAAGTAGTGAGCAGACTTTGTTGTTAGATGCATCCATTTTCCCAATGGTGTTAAATAATGTCTAACTCAAACAGAGTGCAGGTGACATTTGTGTGTGTGTGTGTGTGTGTGTGTGTGTGTGTGTGTGTGTGTGTGTGTGTGTGTGTGTGTGTGTGTGTGTGTGTGTGTGTGTTTGTGTTTGTGTGTGTGCTAATGTAAGCGGTTCCAACAAGCAATTGACTTCCCGTGCAATTATTTATGTGTTTAAGGCTAGCTGTGAAAACTTTATAACATTGGCTTCTGCAAAAGTGGCAACAGCAACTTCTTTATTAGAATGCAGGGCAGATTGCTCCATCACTTTAATTTGCATACCGCTGCGTCTGGAAATGACCTCAAAATGAAATTCACAAGTTGCACAGCGGATTACAGAAAGAAATATCTTGATACATACCTGTTCATCTCCCTCTCCCTCTTATTCTCTCTCTCTCTCTCTCTCTCTCTCTCTCTCTCTCTCTCTCTCTCTCTCTCTCTCTCTCTCTCTCTCTCTCTCTCTCTCTCTCTCTCTCTCTCTCTCTCTCTCTCTCTCTCTCTCTCCCTCGCAATCGGAGGTGGGTTGTTGAAACAATGTGGCAATCTTTTGTGTTGGAAGGTTATGTTCATTCCACACCCCTCTATCAGATCTTGATCAGCTGTCCTTCACTTCGTTGGATTAGGATAATTCACTCTTTTGAGACATAAGCTGTTTTCAGACATACATGTAAGTCCTGATATGCAAAGTATTCAAATGGCTGCAATGGCACTATGTGTCTGAATCAGTGTCCTCCGATCACCACCATCTCTCTCTCTCTCTCTCTCTCTCTCTCTCTCTCTCTCTCTCTCTCTCTCTCTCTCTCTCTCTCCTGCTCTGTCTCTCACTCGCTCACTAACTCCCATTGTCTCTCTCATACACAACCTCGCCAGCTATTTCCTTTATTTCTCTCTCATGCACTCTCTCTCTCTCTCTCGCTCCTGTCCATCCTCTCCGTTATCCCCTTGGGTTGGCATTTGTCCACATTTTTAATGAGATGGGCCATAGGGATGATGAACCTAACTAAACCCATTGGAAATGTGTAGTAAGTCTTTCCTTTATATACACCCCTTCTCTCTCTCTCTCTCTCTCTCTCTCTCTCTCTCTCTCTCTCTCTCTCTCTCTCTCTCTCTCTCTCTCTCTCTCTCTCTCTCTCTCTCTCTCTCTCCCCATACCCTCTCAGCCAGAGATTGATGCAGACATTAATCAGTGGAACACAGAGGGGCTGGAGATCTAGGGGTTTAATAATCCCAGAGCTCACAACAGAAACTTTGAATAGGATAGTGCATCGCCCACGTTGACATGCACACACGCACGCACACACGCACGCACACGCACAAAACAGACGTACGTACTGGCAGCACATGCAACACACTCCTCCTAAGACACTCACACTACTTCCAATGACAATAAAGCTGAAGAAAATCAATAATTCAAATGCAATTCGCCTACACAAACACCAGAATACAACACACACACACACACACACACACACACACACACACACACACACACACACACACACACACACACACACACACACACGCACCGCATTTAGGCATGCCATTTAATTCCAAATGTCACCAGGGGACGTAATGTCCCCCATCGCACTTGATTTCTCAAGCCGGGAGACGGTCCACCTTTCAGAGATGGGACATCACGGTCTAGAGAGCAGTGTATCTACATGTGGATACATCGCTAGGTACACTGTCTGCGTGTGTGTCTGTGTGTGTCTTGCTGAGTGAGTGTGTGGGGGCTGCTTTAGCCTTCAGGGTGGACTTGGTTCCCAGAGCCAACAGCATGCTTTCCAGGTCACTCGCCGGCCAATGAAAGGACATTCCATGGGCTCCCACAGTTACCAAGAGGGTATTCACTTCGGTGGTGTGTGTGTGCGTATGTGTGTGTTTGCGTGTGTGCATGAGGGCGTGTGTATGCAAGATGGAGAGAGATTTCTCTGTGTGGGTGTGCATTAGTGTGTGTGTTCGCATGCGTCTTTGCCTGTTAGGCTGTTCTGCATGCAGCATAGATGAGCAACAGTGAATGACTCCTTTCTATCCAAGCGACCATTTATCTACTTTTTTCGATATTTCATCCTTTTTCAATCCTGTTTCCCCTTTGTTTCTTGTCTTTCTTCCTTCCTTTCCTTCTGCCTTCCTACCTTTACTTTTGTGTGTCTGTGACCGTTCACGCATGTGTGAGGAAGAAGCCATGTGGGCTAGGATGTGTGCAGATGTATGCAGCAGTGATTAAACTGTTTTACGACGAAACATGTTGCTTTACACTGTTGTTTATTGGTATGGTCGACCCAGTATTGGGTGCTTAACCTCCAAACACAAGAGCAACAGTTTCAATGCTGTTTAATTTACAAGGCTTTTAAAAGCTGAGCTAAGTGAATCGAATAAAACTGAATTGGCCTGAAATGTAAGGTCATGATTTGTGAGTTTCAGTGAAAAGACTTAAGTGAGAAAAGCTTAGCTGGGGATTCTGCAGCCAAGGCAAAGAAACTCTTCACATGTCCACGCACTCCGACTCATTCATTCTCTCTCTCTCTCTCTCTCTCTCTCTCTCTCTCTATCTCTCTCTCTCTCTCTCTCTCTCTCTCTCTCTCTCTCTCTCTCTCTCTCTCTCTCTCTCTCTCTCTCTCTCTCTCTCTCTCTCTCTCTCTCTCTCTCTCTCTCTCTCTCTCTCTCGCAAACAAACAGATAAATGTGTACACACACACACACACACAAACGATATGTGAAAAATAGTTCCACTGGCAGCCAGATAAGCTAAAGTAATAACGGTGGCATCTTGGTCTAATTTTAGCTCTGCATTGAATGTGCCGCCACCAGTAATCATGACAGCGTTTCTGGTTGAATTGAGCTTAGCTGTTTTCTCTCTCTCTCCCTCACTCTTTCCTTCCCTCTTTCCCTCACTCTTTCCTTCTCTCTCTCTCTCTCTCTCTCTCTCTCTCTCTCTCTCTCTCTCTCTCTCTCTCTCTCTCTCTCTCTCTCTCTCTCTCTCTCTCTCTCTCTCTCTCTCTCTCTCTCTCTCTCACTCTTTTTCTTTCTCTCTCTCGCTTTCTCTCTCTCTTTTTCCCTCACTCTTTCCTTCTCTCTCTTTTTCGCTCACTCTATCCTTCTCTCTCTCTTTCACTCTCATTCCCTCACTCTTTCTTTCTCTTTCCCTCACTCTTTCATTCTCTCTCTCTCTTTCTCCCTCTCTCTCTTGCCTTTTTCCCCTTTTTCCGATTCTCTGGTTCTTGCTCCCTCCCTTCCATATACTAGGGAGGTTGAAAGCAATGGCCTGTGATTGTTAATACGTGGATCAGTGTAGGCCTGGCAACTGTAATCTGGAAAACACCAACAGGATCCGAACAGGCAGACGTTGTGTTCTGTATGTCCTCTTTAGAATATGAAACTCATGCTATTGAATTTATGTTTTATTATATTCCTTACTGCTCTGTTTGATTTGATTTCAATGCAAGAATAAAAGCAGAGAAACACACACACACACATACGCACGCGCAAACCCAAACGCACACCCGCCCACGCCCACACACAAACGCATAAATACAGACACGCATGCATGCACGTACACATAGACACGCAGTGATGACGGTAATTGGGGAAATGTAGCCTACTTTTCTTCAGTGGAGAAGCGTTTGTCCTGTGGGATTAAGTTGCTCTCCTCTTTGAAGCGGAAAACTTCATGGTTTTGAGTTATATTAGCTGGTAAATAAGAGTCGTTTGACCCTCCCCGCGCTCTCACTCTCTCCCATGTTCAGATGTAACCATCACCAGTCCTCGGTCAACCCCACCCCGTTTGTTGATTCCACGTTTGCCATTATGAACTGCACTGCAAAAGCAATGACTCTGCGCTACTGAAGGTGCTATCATCTTGGCCCATTCCCATGGTCAGTATTCGCTGGTTCCGTTTAAATAACAGGCTAGCATTGATTCGCATTCATTTGATTTAAAACAGGCATATCCATCCAAAATGAAGCCATTAAGATGGAAAGGATAAGCCCAGGCTGTACTTGATAGTGTAGCCTTGTCACACACCAACACAGTATTAATTTGAGTTCATCTTTACCTTAAAGCTCTATAGGATTGATCATAATACATTCATAGTTTCAAATTGTGACGTGTACAACTTCCCCTCAGTCTCCTTTTTCATGTGATGAATATTTGGACTGGGTGCTATATTGGAGATACCTTGTGTTGCCAGACTGCCTTGTAACACCTCACACCATGATAGAGAAGGAAACATGAGTCGATGGGAGGAACAGGATGTCCTCTTGCTATCAATACGAGGGGAAGAAAGAATCTCTCACGGATTCCAGGTACACAACTACACACCCAAGGACGCATGGCTCAGACCCCCAAATCCACCCTGTCCACCAGGACCCTGGCTGGGGTCCGGACCTAGGCGGCCGCTACCTGTATGACCTGCTGGTGCCAGGACAGGGATAGCTTGGCTTAGCAACGAATTATAGACGTGAACATTTAGACTACAACGTTCAATGTTGCTTCAAAGTCGTGGCTGCAACAAGGGATAGGTTAGGGGCAGGAACAATGTCAAACATGTTACATCATATAATATACACGATTTGCAAAAATTATGCCATAAAAGTTAACAGATTTTCTTCTCAACGAAAATAATTATAATGTTGATGTTTCTTTTGGTTGATTGGGCAAATAAATTACCTGTTTGGACACAGTTTTGGTGAAATCATGTTTTGGCAAAAACAGGAACATATATCTAGCTTAATTCTGGGATACTTGACATGGCTAATAAAGATGTCCGTAGGTAATCTATTACACAGACATAGAACTAAAGGTCATAGAGGCCTTAAATGCCCCGGACCCAGCGGGTGTGTGTGCATGTCTCTGTGTATGTGTGTGTGTGTGTGTGTGTGTGTGTGTGTGTGTGTGTGTGTATGTGTGTGTGTGTGTGTGTGTGTGTGTGTGTGTGTGTGTGTGTGTGTGTGTGTGTGTGTGTGTGTGTGTGTGAGTGTGTGGTTGCTAACGGTATAATGTGTTTAGAATTGAGGGATTAAATTGGATGGTACTGAAGTTTAAATAAGAGAAGGGGAGTGAATGTGAGTGAAGAGTGAAAAGGAGAAATTAAAAGAAAGAGAAAATATAACTATCTCAAGAGAGAGTTTGGGGCTTACAGAAGGGATGATGTAATTGCAGTGGAAGACAGATGAAGGATCTTCTGCTGACTCCTCAAGATATTTAACATTATTATATCTAATGTCAAGGAGGGCAAGCCTGTGTGTGGGCAGTCAGGGAGTTCAAAACAGAACATCACAAATTATATTTAACCAGGGTTTGGCGATAATTGTGCTGCATAATAATCAATACCCCCCCCCACCCCCAAAACCTTACCCCAAAACCCCCCCTCCACATAGACACACACACACACACACACACACAGATACCGTTACCGACCCACACAGATTTTGCTGAGGTATAGGGTAAAGGCAGAGGTTGGAAAACAAAGCTTATCTCAGCCAGCCATGTTTTCGCCCCTGATGACGTCATCGCTGTATGAAAGTAAACCGGTTTGGGTCAGATAACAACTGGAAAGTATTGCGGACGTCATTGACATGTCCTCGCCGTGTAACTGATAAACGTTCAAAGCATACAGTGCCCAGATACAGTTGACCCTCCTAATCGCAGAGGGAATCGTGTGTACTGTGTGTCTGTCCCATGTTAATTCATGTCTGGTATAAAATAGGTTTCATTGAAAACTACGCCTTGACCACACGTTCTTGTGTGAGCGCATGGAAAATTGAAGTGGGTGGCTGAAGGACTTCTTGCAGTCTGCGCTGGAGCCAGAGCTACTGACCGACTGACTCACTGACCGACTGACTTGCTGACTGACTGCCCCACTCACCGAACAGGGCTGACCGACTGACCTGCCGGTCGCCTGCCTTGTTGACCGACTAACGGGGTCAAACGACCGGGGCCTCGGTGGGCTGACTGGGGGGGTGTGTGTTCACGCTGAGGTGACTGGAGGTAGCTGGAGCTGCTCTTCCTGCCTGAGTCTTGCGGTCCCAGGGCTTTGCGCTGCTTGAGACGGAGAGAGAGCCGTTCTTCTCCGCTCCACTGGTGAAACCAGAGCTAGGCCTTTCGCCTCAAGCCTCCTGCTTTGCAGTTTCCTCAGGGCTATTTTTACCCAGCTCTTGGCTGGGTAAAAATGTGTGTGTGTGTGTGTGTGTGTGTGTGTGTGTGTGTGTGTGTGTGTGTGTGTGTGTGTGTGTGTGTGTGTGTGTGTGTGTGTGTGTGTGTGTGTGTGTGTGTGTGTGTGTGTGTTGCAAAATGTTGGGCTTTAAATTAAAATCCGCAACATACCAACAGCCATTCTTTCTTCCTGCGAGTCGTTTTGTTGAACCGCTCTTCTCCCCGACACGGAGCTACAGCGTACCGCTTGACAGGAACACACGACTGCATTTCAATGATCAAAAGCCTGCCTGCTGAAATGTCCCCTGTGATTGTGGTCTGGTGTCTTTATCAGAGAATGGTTTTGCTCGGCGAGACAACAGCAACATGATCCTTCTAAGGTGACAAGAATCTTGTCTTGAGAGATTTCTGAAAGCGGAATCGCAGACTTTGAACAGTTTGACTGGAGATGCTGATCATGCATGATGCTCGACAGCTCAAATCATCCCCCAGCCCCCCCCCCCCCCCCCCCCCCCCCCACGTCTTACATCTCTCCGGCTGCCGCTCTTCTCCTTCTTCTCGTATTTCTTCACATGTTTCTTTGACTCTTTCTTCGTATTCCTGTCCAATCTATCATCTCTGCATCTCTCTCTTTATTTTGCCCTGTTTTTCATTAATCTCTCTCTCTCTCTCTCTCTCTCTCTCTCTCTCTCTCTCTCTCTCTCTCTCCAGTGAAGTACATCAAAGAGATGTCGGCCTTCTTTAAGAACGCGGGGTCCCCAGGGGCCCCTCTCCCGTGGGACTCTCCTCCCTCAACGCCTCAGAGGGGAGCTGACACCCCTCCCGCAGCGCTGAGGGAACCCTGCACTATCCCACTCAAGATGTGCCAAGTTACACGGAAACAGTGCCCCCCAGACACCGAAAATAGGTACTGCATCATACAGAAGATTCATTATTTAGATTTTGGTGTTGCATACTGTCGTAACCTAAATCCCCATGTATATATTAAATATGGATGTATTTTGGGAAAAAATAATAAATGAGAGAATAATAAGAAATAATAATTGCATATAATCTAATAATAATAACATACGTTTTCCATATTTTCTTTTATCTTTGGATTATATTTGTATGCTACTAAAGTTTTCTTGAGAGATACAAATTAAAAGTAGAACTAATGTTTTTTTCAGACACTCAAAATTGATGGCTGCAGTGAAAACGTTAAACAGCG
This sequence comes from Gadus morhua, assembly GCF_902167405.1. Lineage (NCBI taxonomy): Eukaryota > Metazoa > Chordata > Actinopteri > Gadiformes > Gadidae > Gadus > Gadus morhua. The sequence goes on from NC_044060.1 coordinate 14,614,410, forward strand.
GGTTTACACCCAAAATGGAAAACAAATGACACAAATTACCCTTCAAGGAGAAAATGAGAAAGCTCTGCCTTCCACTGCACTTTGTTCCACAGCCTAATCACCGTGGTGGCCTTGTCTCTCACCATCTCCTCCCTTCCGACAAATTGTTCACTTGCAATTTTGATCTTCTTTCTCTATTCTCGTCTTCTTAGACATTACCATACTGTCTGACTGCACCTCGCCCCATCCCTCCCACTCTGCTGCTGATGCTGTATCTGTCTGATCTGTGTTCCCAGGTATTTTGAGGTAATCTCAGCCAGCAGAAAGAACTCGGTGTTCCTGAGAGCCAAAGACCCGGCCATGGCCCAGTCCTGGTACAACGGGATCCAGGCGGGCTCTGCAAACCTGCTGCCCCAGGTCAAGGAGGACATGAAGGACATGCAGAGCTCCCTGGAGGTCAAGCATGTGGGCTGGATCACAGAGCAGGTGCGCAAAACCAGGAATAGAAGAAGACGCGTTAAACATGCTCTGGGTTTATACTGCTGAGGTGTATTTAATAAGAGAGTGTTTCTTAAAAGAAGCTCACACTTAACGCTTTTTACTGAGATATTAGATTACGGATTGTGTGTGTGTGTGTGTTTGTGTGTGTGTGTGTGTGTGTGTGTGTGTGTGTGTGTGTGTGTGTGTGTATATATGTGTTTGTGTGTGTGTGACACATTGTTGTAAATCGTAAATTGGTATCTGATGCATAGGAGAGTAAGCCATACAATGTACGACACTGCTGTTGCTTCTTTAAGACTATGGGCGATGTCGTATTAGACCATAAACCATACATAACCATGCTCCACGATTGGGTAGTCTATATCCATGATAGCCAATACAGTGGAATCATACTGTGTTGAAGTGACCTCTGTTAACTTTTTCATATATTTCATAGATCATATATTTACAATGCCTGCCTCTCACTGAATTTTTTATGTTTAGTTTCATACATATAGACAATGTACAATGCTACCTACTTCAGACAATGGGTACTGGATCCATATAGAACATGAGGCTGCTTAGAATTTCCCTTTTTCCACTGGCCTTTTTTCCCATTTCCATAATGGAAAAGACTTTTCCATTATCCAGAGCGGGTTGAAGTGTCTTCAAATGTGTGTGTGTGTGTGTGTGTGTGTGTGTGTGTGTGTGTGTGTGTGTGTGTGTGTGTGTGTGTGTGTGTGTGTGTGTGTGTGTGTGTGTGTGTGTGTGTGTGTGTGTGTGTGTGTGTGTGTGTTGCATGCTCATGTGGGTGTGTGTGAGTCTGTGTGTGTTGCATGCTCATGTGTGTGTGTGTGTGTGTGTGTGTGTGTGTGTGTGTGTGTGTGTGTGTGTGTGTGTGTGTGTGTGTGTGTGTGTGTGTGTGTGTGTGTGTGTGTGTGTGTGTGTGTGTGTGTGCAGGTCAGCCAGGGTCCAGAGAAGCCGGTGCTTGCGGTTTTGACTGATAGAGATCTGCTCCTCTACCCCTCCCTGCCAGACAGCAAAGAGTCCCTCAACAACCCCACCAAGAGCCATCCACTCATCACTACACGGTAAACACACACACACTCACACTCACACTCACACTCACACTCACACTCACACACACGCACACGCACACACACACAATCTTCTAAATGACTGATAGGGCTGAGAGACCTGGAGGTATTTGTTTTGACTATGATCATAGAGAAATGTACAACAGACGTGCATGCGAGATATATGTATTAATGGTTGTTATATTCAGAGAATCACAACAGCATGAGATGGATTGCGTGGAACTCTATGGTCAGAGTAAGTATTTGTTATATAAGACAAAGTCCCCCGCTGCAATGTTTGTTGCAGCCGGGCTGGGAGGTAATAGTTATGTGTATTGCTGGTGTTGGCCCAGGAAAAGAGGATACTCTCACTATTTCCATACTAGGGCTAGTGGAAGTCCAACCAAACTCATCCCTTCATCTGTACTCGATTAGTAGGACCAGAACATATGACTCATGTGTTGTTCCCCAAAACCTTCCTTCCTTCCTCCCTTTTCCTCTCATCTCCTCTCCAGTCCTGTCCGCTCCTTTCCTCACCATTCTCTCTTCTCTCCGCTCTACTTTCCTCTCGTCTCCTCCCTCTCCTCCCTCCTTTCTGTCTCTCTCTCTAACCTTCTGTCTCTCTCTTTAACTTTCTGTCTTTCTCTCTGTCGTCGTCCCCCTCTCTCTCTCTCTCTCTCTCTCTCTCTCTCTCTCTCTCTCTCTCTCTCTCTCTCTCTCTATCTCTATCTCTATCTCTATCTCTCCCTCTCTATCTCTCCCTCTCTATCTCTCTCTCTCCTTCCCCCATTTACTCTCTGACTCTCTCTCCCACTCACATTCCCTGTTTCTCCACCCCGTCCGTAGCTGTTGTTTTCTGCGTTTTGCATGCGTCCATATAAATAACCGTTCTTCTTTAAATTCACATTCAATAATTGAGTGTCATCGCCCTGCCCTGGCTTCCTGTTAAAACCCCTCACTTTTAATCCTCCAACCCTGTGCGCCCAGACTGGTCCACTCGGGACCAGGGAAGACCTCCCCTCTGCTGGAGTCGGAGCTGTCGTTCGGCCTGCGCACGGGCACCAAGCAGGGGGTGGAGACCCACGTGTTCCGGGTGGACTCCACCCGGGACCTCTCCACCTGGACCCACCTGCTGGTGGAGGGCTGCCACAACGCCGCAGAGCTAGTCCAGGAGGTCACCACAGGTACCGTCACCCCCCCGCACCGTCCAACAGCCCAGAATTACGGACGCAAATACAATGGCCCCTTTTAAGCGAACGATCTTCGATTCTGAAACAAATTGAAAACAGTTGTAGGACTGCGTTGCAGTGTTTTCCTTGTCGAAGCAGGTGCGGACAGGAGATGTAGGTAACAGTTTTTAAAACCAGTGTGAGATGCAGACTTTTACTACTAACTGCACTTTACTACAGAATGTTACATGCCATTGGTTGTAAGATGTCCAAAAAAAATGAATAGCAGAATCATTTGTTTCTGTAGTCCTATTGAAAAGTAAAGGTTTTTGACGGTAGCTCATAGCAATGAAATGCGTCACTCACTCCGGAAAGCCGGCCCTTAATGGTGTCGTCTTTTTTCCTCTCAATATGCTCACAAAACAGGACACACCAGAACTCTTACCTAAAAAGGAATACTCACACTAAACTGTGGAGAACCCCTAGTGGCAAAAAGTCAAACTAAAACAGGGACAGCCACATACTACAATGGATACAGGGCTATATACATGAAATATGCAACCTTTCTGCATTGCCCATGAAAATCTACAGAATCCAAGCTGTCGGTTAAGAATTTGTGTGATACATGTGAGATATTTATTTATTTATTGTCAGAAACGGATACCAATTACTGATGATAGGGCCCGTTAAAAGCTGATCAACTACTACGGTAAAATACTACCATAAAACCTAATGGACATTAAATGGTAAAGGAAAGTGTGATATATAACCTGTTTTGGATGCTTTGACACTGGCCTCTGGTGGTAGTGTAAGATATTGCAACAAAACAAAATAAACAAAATAAAATCATTCTTTGGGTATTTTGGGGTATTACAATGCAAAACAATAGGCCTATATCAAAGCAGTGTAATAGAAGCGGGGAATGATACAAATTCTCGGCTGCTTCACAGATAAGCACCTGAAACAATAGGATCCACAACAATAACTCCTTAAAATGTTTTCCTGTGAAACCGATTGTAGTCAATAATGCATCTCCTGTGCTTGCTTTTGTCCCTGATCCGGGACAGCCTGCAGCTGGAACGGGAAAGAGTGCACCCTGGGAGTCCACATCGACGAGGGCTTCACGCTGTTCACCGAGGACATGGGCGTGAGGAAGAGCGTCCTGCTACAGCAGCCCTTCGAGCGCCTGCGGATGTCCTCCGACGACGGCGTGCGCATGATCTTCCTCGACTTCGGAGGCTCCGAGTCTGAGATCGTGAGTTCTTATAGACTCGTTCAACTTTGGTTTTCAACTTGTCACAAAAACACAAAAATACTACTACTATTCTTCTTTTTATAAAATTGTCAGATCGATTTTTTGTCCTGAAATGTTAAAACATGATGGTTACAGTTTCGCTCATGACACTATTGTCATGTTTTTAGACATAAAATATGAAACACGTTTTAATATGATATACCCTATCGGAAAACGTTTCTCATTTAGTTTTGTTTTATGTGTCCCCTTCCCCTTATCCATTCCTCTCCTGCTGCAGCAACTTGACCTTCACTGTTGTCCCAAGACCATCGTCTTCATCATCCACTCATTCCTCTCTGCTAAGGTCAAGCGACTGGGTCTGATGGCATGATGATAGACACCAGGGGTACACACACACACACACACACACACACACACACACACACACACACACACACACACACACACACACACACACATATATGCATAACACACGTGTGAAAACACATTCAGTCTTTCTCTCTCTCTCTCTCTCTCTGACACCACACACGCACGCGCGTACAGCTTTGAAGACGCATAGGACGAGAGAGGTGTGAGGATGTTTTCCGCCTGCGCCTCTTGAATACAACTTACCAACGTGGAGTCAAGGAGGAGAAAATGCAAAAAAGGTTTGGACCTTATTCGGGTCATTTAGTGGAGCAGGTTGTCCTAACAGTTAGCAGTTAGCATGGACGGTCTGTGTGGGACATTTAGACAAGTCAATGTAGCGTCATACATGTTAACGGATTGGGGGAAAACGTTGAAGCAGTGCATGGCACTGTTACTAATCTCAAAGCTCCATCCACATGCCCCGTTGGTTAGCCCTGCTTTGTTTAGTGAGTCATAACGCGCAACTTTTAACATCTTTGTATCTTTTATGTTCGGTCTTTTCTTTATTTGCCACAGAGTCACAACAGTCGCTTTGGCTTGATGAGGCGGAAGCAATTGTCCTTTATTTTTATTTGTATTGAGTGACAAGCGACAGTTTGTCAAAGTCTGTCGTTTTTACCACTTTTTCATCTGTCAATGTTGAACGTCTGTCAGTTTATAACAGCGAATGGATGTTCATGTTGTGCCATGGTTTCTAATTATTATTTTTGTATTCAACTGTTTTGTCTTTCTGTGAATCGATTTTTATTTTCTCTCTTTCTCTTATTTCACTTTTCTCCTTAATATGTGGTCTTACTCATTCTATAACACCTGCAAGAAAAACAAGATGAAAAGACAGACAATACTGACATGCAAATTGACATACAAGATAGTTTAATAGACAGGTAGCTAAATAGATGGCTCCTTTCTTAACAAACACATACTATTCTCCCCGGTGCAGTGTGTGGAATTTAGCAGTATCAAATTAAACGGATTTGGTAGAAATTAAATAAAATAATCATAAATACGTTTTAATTAGTGTATAATCTCATGAGATTGTTAAATACGTTTTAATTAGTGTATAATCTCAAGAGATTAAGAATTGTTGTGTTTTTGTTACCTTGGAAAGAGCCCTTTATATCTACATAGAGAGCTTTTTACTGAGAAAATCATGATCGTTAAATATATATAAATAAATATAAAAATATCAAGGAAGGTTACCACTTGGCTACTCTGTGCTGTCATAGACGATAACATAATTCTTGAAGTACCAACTAGCCCCTTTCAAGCCACTACATGCCCCCATAGCTGGGCAGGGGGGTTGGATGCAATCTGCAACCTCACCACTAGATGCCACTAAATCCAACACACCACACCTTTACCTTAAAGCTGGTGAAATCATGTCTACTTCGGCCACTGAGGTGACTGAAGTTCAGATTTTATGTGAGGCAACCGATCAGAAGTTTCGTAAAAGAGATACATCTTTTCACCTCCTGACCGAACAGAAGCTCTCATTTTGAACGTGAGATGAGACATACAAGATACTCTGTACTGTAAGGGTAAAAGTAGAAGTAGTTATTGATGCTTTCATCAATTACCAGATGACGATATTATCATGTGAGGTTTTGCCACGAGTCAGCTTTAAAAGCTAATGAATTTTTATACAGTATTGTCAAAATCGGATGATGAGAATTGTAACACCTTACAATTTTTTGATTATTTTTTTACATTTTAAAGTGTTAATTTTCCCTTTAAGTGATCATTTTACGCTTTTATTTTCAATCGATCAGCCACGACTTGAGGCCTTCTCTCTGTATTACACTTATCTCACTTATATTAATATATACATATAAATATATATTTCAAAGAAAAGAAAGTGTTTGTTTTCAAGAATATAATGTATTGTATATTCTTATTTAAACAAAGGTGTGCCTTGCAGGGTTGTTTGTATATAAAAAAAAGTGTAATAAACTTTGATTGTTAACTTGTTCATATGCTTCATTAATTCAAGACAATACAATGACAGCTTGACTTTGTCTAATCCCTATCTTCTGACCCAAATCAAAACATTCAATATGTGAATGCTTCAAAGATCAGCTTGGTTGACCAAGCATCGATTATGGTTCTGACTACAATTTTCGATATTCTGCTTTGTTCGGAAATAATTGATTCTTGAGATTTGCGCTCAGTATAATGAGCCAATAAACATAAAATCTCCAATGTGAATTACTAGGGACTCAGAAATTCGATTCAAATCAATACTCAAATCAAATCAATATTCAGGGAACTATTTGTCAACAACTGAATTCCCTTAATCTTACTGTATTTCTCTCTTAACACTCTCTCCCTCTCTGTATCTCTCTCTCTGTATCTCTCTCTCTGTATCTCTCTCTGTATCTCTCTCTGTATCTCTCTCTCTCTCTCTCTCTCTCTCTCTCTCTCTCTCTCTCTCTCTCTCTCTCTCTCTCTCTCTCTCTCTCTCTCTCTCTCTCTCTCTCTCTCTCTCTCTCTCTCTCTTTTTCTCTCTCTCTCTCTCTCTCTCTCTCTCTCTCTCTCTCTCTCTCTCTCTCTCTCTCTCTCTCTCTCTCTCTCTCTCTAAAAAAATAAATAAAGCACTAAGCTACATGGTTCTACATGCTAATTTAATTGTGCTGGGTATTACTGAATACACTTTTATAATTTACATAAACCAGTGTCTGATCAAACCGTTTGTCCTCCTTCTCTTTAAACCTTTTCATCCAATCCTAAGAGACAGTTTATAGACCACAAGTAATGCCTGCTTCCCCCTTATCCTTCAATATTTATACCCTTTATTCACTAATTTGTTTATCAACATCACTTGAATTGCAGTACTAAATTTGACTTAGTAAACTAAATTAGCTACATTTTGTAGAATGCAGGATTTTGAGGGGATTTCCTGTAGAGACAAGTCGAGTATTGGGACATGAGTAATGTGGTTGTGTGGGAAGATACCCAAACCTTCAACTCTGTCCTCCAACTAGGTAAGCCAATGTGCAGCAAACATCATTGTCCTTCATTTGGTCCAAAACATCGCTTCAACAAATTCAATTTGGAGGGCAAGTTTTTTTTTCCCACTGAATTACCAGTAGTATTGATTCTACTATTGCATCTTTATCTTCTGATTGACTCTCGACTCCTCAGTGTTACTTTGTGGTGGTTAGATTAGTAGCAGTTCCTTAATTCTAGAACTAGAGCGACTGGAGGCAGTCCTTGTGCATCAATTACATGGAACATCATATATATTAATACAATGATGTCAGGGGCCGTCATTTATAATCTGATTTCTGCTCGTAAATTCAAATGTTCCTGTTTGCATTGTTACCGTTTCTCAAGAATTCATTGTCATTTAATTTGAAAACGCCTATTATTTTGACGCTAACCTGCAGTGTGTCTTAACACATATAGGTGGCAGTACAGCATTAGGGGTTACTGGAAACTAGGCCTTTCTGTGTATTGATTTCTCGCCTTGAGCAGTAGGGGTCTCTGTCTCCCTGTACTACTTCATCTCCTCTTAATGAGGAGAATGGTGCTTGGGAGAGAAAGAGATGAGATACAGAGGGTGGAATGGAGAAAAAAGAGAGGGAGAGAAACTGAGCCACAGAGAGAATATATGAGTGAGACTCCGAGAGGGAGAGAGAATACGAGAGAGAGGAAGAATTAGTATGAGAGTGGTAAGAGAGCAGTCAAGCTTTGATTGAAGATGACCTAATTCTGAACAGGACGTCCCACAATAGTTCTCTCTCTCTTTCTCCCCCCTTATTTCACACAAACACAATCTTTACAAGCTCTCTCTCCCTCTCTCTCTCTCTCTCTTTCTCTCTCTCTCTCTCTCTCTCTCTCTCTCTCTCTCTCTCTCTCTCTCTCTCTCTCTTTCTCTCTCTCTCTCTCTCCCTCTCTCTCTCTCTCTCTCCCTCTCTCTCTCTCTCTCTCTCTCTCTCTCTCTCTCTCTCTCTCTCTCTCTCTCTCTCTCTCTCTCTCTCTCTCTCTCCCTCTCTCGGCACACACACACACAATAGGACGACTGAGAAAAAGAGGGCAAGAGATTAAGACCGAGGCCTGAGCTTTACGCAATTCCTATTGCAGTTTGAAAAAGCCCATGTTGCCTATTTTCTCACCCTCTCTTCCCCCATTGTGTGCCTCTTCCTAAAGAGAGGCATTCTAGGATTCAAACTCGACTTTGAGAGCAGACGGAACAATGGGCGACGGTAAGTCAAGGTAGACAGGCGCGCTCCGAGCCCCCCCCCCCCCAACACACCAGCCAGAAGCATTACCTTATGAAGAAGCAACCAATCCAATCACCTCCACATCAGCCCCTCAATAGCCATGTCAAATATGTACACGGTGACGCGAAGGGGGGGGGACCACAGAATCCTGTGTCATTGGAGAACAGTCATTCATCCCGAGGCTTAATCAATCAGGGATGTTTGATCCAATTCAAACTGCCTTCCAGGCATGATGGGAAAAAGAAAAATCAAACAGAAAAATCCAAAAGGTGGGAGAATGAGAGCTTTAACTGTCTTGCTCTAAGTTTGACGATGCCTCTTTCACTCTCTTTTCTACTCTCTTTCTCTCTCTATCTTTCTTTCTCTCTCTCTCTCTCTCTCTCTCTCTCTCTCTCTCTCTCTCTCTCTCTCTCTCTCTCTCTCTCTCTCTCTCTCTCTCTCTCTCTCTCTCTCTCTCTCTCTGTATCCTACTCCATCCCCCTTTCTCAGTCCTTCCCCCAGAGGCAGAAATTATAGCTAGTCATTTCATGCCAAGGCATGGCTTAGACGTTTTTTCTTTCTTTCATGCCTACATTTTTTTTGTATTGTTATTACTACTGTATGTCTTAAAGAGCCAGGTTAGGGTTATTAAATATGCCAAAGCAAATTGTATTTTCGCTCAAGTAAGCTCCTTGGAAATATTCCATCAGGGCAGCCTTTTATTCTTTCCAAATGTAGTTATGAATTTTAAAGTAGACTTGTATTACTGGAGGAGAGAGGGGTGTGATCAGAATACTGAGCAAAGCCTGGATTGGAATTCCTTGTTCTTAAGGATCTGGGAAAGCACTGTCTACAGTAGCCAGTGGAAAAGTCTCCACTTGCATGCACACAGACATCAATCAGACCCAAAGTGGTGTCTTATTATTGGGAAAACTAGCCTACCGTGGATAAATGTTAAAACAATCAATGTGTGCAAACATTTTAACATTTAGTCAGTGTCCACCACCAGTTTCCTGAGAATATCACCCTCCACATAACTGACAAAGAGTTTACATGTTTTTCTGTGGATGGATTGCTGGAGGACATCAAGTAGTCACACATCATATTTCTCTTTCCTCCTCTGCCATTCTGTCTCCCATTTTTGTTATTCATGAGCATATGCTACTGTGTGGATTCCCTTGTCAATAAATATGCACAGTCTTAATTGTTCCCTTCATAATTAGACTACAGTTCTGTTCATTTTGGCTCAGGTGTACGCAAACGCTTCTTCTTTTGTCTCTGTTCTGGCACTACTGATGATTTCCATGACAATCAAGTGAGTGGAGCGAAGGAGGGAGAGAGAGATGGAGAGAAAGAGAGAGAGGGAGAAACAGAGGGAGAGAGAGAGAGAGAGAAGGAGGTGAGAAACCATTGCTGGAATAGAGCCCCATCTCAATCAGAATAGCTTATTAATAGAGCTGGTCGCAGGCAAACAGATGGCGCCTGCCAAACACAAACACAGATAGAAAAATGAAGAAAAAATGTCAAAAAAAAAAAAAATGTAACTAATTGAATTAGGTGGAAAGCATTTCTCACCACTTATTGAGCAGTTTCCATTAATTTGATAATCCAGTAAGGAAATGTATGAAAATTGCTTCTGTGCGGAATGAATGCTATATCCTGTGTTTCTTTTATTTGCTGAAAGAAAAGCAGGGAATGGGGTTTGATGGTAGCAGTGTGTATGTGGGTGTGTGAGAGAGGAGGGAATAGGATTTAAGTCATTTTCTATTCATGGTTAACAGATGGAATTATAGAAATCAATACATGATGAACAATAGTGTTTCCATTAGGGTTGATTCATTACTAAATTAAATATAAGCAAAGAAAATATGTATTTGCTTATATTATGCATTATTATTATTCTGGGATGGGGTTTAATATGTGTTCAGTGCTTTAATAACTATCTAAGCACATTGTTCTCGTGTGAGATGAAATACATATCTTGTAGAACCATATGGTTTTTCCTGCCCATTTAAATTCACTCTAGCTTTGCAAATACACAAATACAATACTATATTCCCCAAAATGGAATAGTGTTCTTAAGTTGGTCCAGTTGCCCAATAGTCATGGACATGTCCTGTCTATTCCTTCTTGTTTATTTAATTGAAGGTAAAATCCCTTTCACTGGATTTTACTGGTGTGCGAACAGCGGACTGAATTTGTTGACTGTTTTTATCCTTAACAAGTCTTATTACCATAGGAACAAGTGGAATTCCATGTGGCTCTAATGACTTGAAATCTGAAAGTTTGACTTGACTCTTGACACATCCTTCAAGAGAAAATGTGCCCATGTGCCCCCATGATCTTGGGAGCTGAATAGGAGGGAATACATTCTGTTCTCAGTGCATCAATGGTTAGGAGAAAATACATCTAAGAAAGGCTGCTTGTGTGGGTGCCTGCATGTGTGTGTGTGTGTGTGTGTGTGTGTGTGTGTGTGTGTGTGTGTGTGTGTGTGTGTGTGTGTGTGTGTGTGTGTGTGTGTGTGTGTGTGAGTGTGTGTGCTTTTTAATGAAGGTGTGTGCATCCAAACACAAATAAAGCATTCTCTGTGGAAGCTAGTAAACTATATATAAGTACTTTAGACTAGAGATGTATATTGAATTTGAAATATGGAAATTGTAATCAAAAGCGCTGCACTTAATGTTCTATGTCCTATTGAAAAGTAAATATGGTCGGAATATTGTCATAGACAAGTGCTGTCATTCAGAAAGGCAGGGGAAATTGTTCCCTATCCCCTCTGCTTAGATCCAACTGGCTGTGAGAGTGTAGTAAATAAATGCACTGAGCTGGAAAAGAGACTTCATACTTCTTTGTAATGGGGAAATTATCTGAAGTCATACATGTTCATTCACTGGCACTTGAGATTGAAAATTAATTTCAGAAACCTAGGCTAACACAGCTTCAGCAGTGACTGAGTGCTTTATTTGATGTAATTTGGTCATGATCAAACCATTACATAAAACATAGTTACTACGTCAAATGCATACTATTGTGAATCAAATTGAGCTTCATACAAATACAAATATCCAACAATCACAACAATGGCCTAACGTAGCTGTGAGCAAACATATTTTTCTTCTTTGAAAGTACAAGTTGTACTTTCAAAGTAACATCATCACAGTTTGACCAACTGTGTGAATCACAAACATCTGCCTGGGTAATTCTATCACTTTATACCTCTCACAGTTAATAGAAGTAGTGAATTGTGTAATTGTATGGCCTAAGAACATTTTCCTCAAAGATTTCCTCAAATAAATGTAATTGAGTTAATTGAGTTATTATCCAAAGTAAGGCTGTTGTTTCTGTTGTGCTACATGCTAAAGGGGACCATGTATTTGCAGCGGGGCTCTGCAATGAGAATACCATTTCTTTGCATGTTTTTGTGGCTCTTAATCTGACTCAAGTCATCCCCATTCAGAGGTAGAGAAATATGGAGAGCAGGCACTATTATTCAGCTCCTCGGTAAGTGAGTACAGGGCTGGGGACTGGGTTTAACAACCCACTGCTGAATAGGAAAAAAGATAAAGCAAACGAAGACAGAGAGATGGAGGGAGGACGAGAAATAAAAGAGTATTTTTCTTTTGCTGAGCAAGTTTCTTCCAACCTCCATTTTCTTGTTGTTCTCCAGCACCATTTCCACATATCCATAAAGAATGAACATGCATGCATCAGCATTTTCCCCTCTCACCTTCTGTATTAATATGAGTAAAATCCAATGACTGCCGGAAGTAAATCATTCGAATATCCTATTCCAAAATGGCATAGATAACTGAATTATTCGTGGAATAATAGTACAGTAGTTGAGACTACTGTAAATTGGATTTGGTTGCATTAGTTTAGTGTAGATAAAATTAGTGTGGATTAGATTAGTTTGGTTTAGATTACATTAGTTTAGTGTAGATTATACTAGGTAAAGTTGGATTAGTAACTGTACATTAGATAATTTTTTTGTGTAGGTTAGATTAGTTTAGTGTAGATACATTTTTTCAGGTTAGTGAAGATTAGATTAAATTAAATTAGGTCAGATCAGATCAATTTACTTTAGATTAGATTTGTTTATTGTAGATTTGATTGTACAGTAGATAATAAATCATGTATTAGGCTACATTTCTTTTAGTTTAGAAGGTTAACTTTAGTGTAAATAAGATTAGTTTAGTTTAGAGTACAATTGTGCAGTGTATATGAGATACTTAAATGTAGGTTAAGATTAGCATTGATTTGGTTAGATGAATTTAGTTTGTTGTGGATTAGGTTTAGGTTGGTCTAGATTACATACATTTATCATAGATGAGGTTAGATTTGTTTAGTTGAGAATAGATTAGGTTAGTAAAGGTTAGATTTGATTCAATTAATTTGGTTAGTGTATATAAAAGAAATGTAGCATAGATTAGGTTAGATAAATTTAATTTAGTAGATGACATTTGATAAGTTTAGTTTAATTTAATGTAGATTTGTTTAGTGTTGTGTAGATGAGATTGGATTAGTGTAACTGGAATTAGAATTTGAGGTCTGTTGTCTTGCTACCGCACCACTTGTGCCAAGTGTGATGATGTAGCTATCGGTTGCACTTATTAACAGATAGTTAAATGCAGATTGAAGTTCAGATATTGGAGATAATACACATTTGAAGACTTCAATGGATCTGCACAAACTAAATCCTCCACACCTCCTTGTTTAGAAACCTTACTGCTTTAGCAGTAGGCAAAGCACCTGGGAACCAATCAAAAAACATGGTATTCTGATGCTGAATATGTCTATACTGTGAGCACACATATCCTTAATGTTAAAGTTATAATTAGTTCAGCCATTTCCAACAGTCTGGAAACTGAATCATCTACAACAAAGGGTCTGGGAGTGGTCATTTACTGTTGAATCATCCCCTTTATGAGTATAAAACCAAACACTACAAAGCAATGGATGAGTTTATGGTTCAGACACGCAATGCACTACCTGAAGTTTCATTATGTGTTAAAGGGGAGAGTACTAGCTTGCGATCCATGCCTTCATTTCAATATGTTAAGTGTTTAATGGGCAATCCTGAGAGGACCAATGAATAAATAGATACATATATTGTGTGTTTTGCGTCTGCAATGTAGCTTCAAGCTTCCTGAACCAAAAAATGGTATGACTTTCAGCATAAAGCCTTCAGTCATTTAAAAAGTAGTTTCTTGTTGAAACCATCTACATTTCCTGCTGTGTCCTCACCACAGAACCAAAAATTCAAATGAAAGAAAAGTTTGGTCTGACTGTTGCTAGTTGGCCTTTCAAAGGCCTTTTTTATCTGGGGTAGCTGCATGAGCCTAATCACATTCACTTGTGACTAAATGTGCAACAACATGCAAACCACAGAGCTAGCAGCTTTCTTATGTGGTGCCAGTTTTGTTGTGAAATTACGTTAAAGGATGAGCAGGTTCATGTAACGGCCCGCTTTCCACTGACGGCCTTGTGTGAAAAACACTGACCGGGAATGTAAAAATAGTATGAGATTGCCAAAACAACAACTGTTCCTACAAGTGCTCTTACATGAGAATATGTGGCCACTACCTAATTGCATTCAATCATTTGATCCAATGGCTGCGATAAAACATGTTATTGCAGTCCCTGCAACACTGATACCTTTCACCCTCATCCATTGAACTCGGACAGATTTTCAGGTGAAACTTCATTATTTTGAGATGCATGATTTGTGTGTGTCCCACTCCCCGGCTATATCCCTTTACATTTATATATGTGTATGTGTGTGTGTGTGTGTGTGTGTGTGTGTGTGTGTGTGTGTGATAATGAGAGAGAGAAAGACAGAGACAGAGAGAGGGGAACAGACAAAGAAGCTCACCACCCACACACATTATCACACACGCACGCACACACACACACACACACACACACACACACACACACACACACACACACACACACACACACACACACACACACACACACACACACACACACACACACGGATGTACAGAAGTTACTGTGTTACCCAGCCGCAACCACAGACACTGAAAGAGAAAAATGCACAAACACAAACATATGCACAAAAAAAAGTATACACACGTGCATGCACAACCCCCCACAATACGTATGTATATGTATATACATATGTATAAAAATATACACACACACACACACACATACACAAACAAACATTGGGGACAGGCGTCTATTGTTGCACCCAAAGCCTGCTTTATCTAGCATTGCATTTAGAATGTATGACTGTGATTTTCTTATAATGTGTATCATATCACAAAGTGGCAGGTTTCCCAATTGTTCAATAATGATCTGTTTGCCAATTCAACACTGTTGAAAACGAGATGGAAGGCAGGCGGAGAATGAATAAAACATGGCAGGGAATGGTCGTGACAGTTCCATCTCATGGTCTCATTCTCTCTCTCGCTCTCTCTCTCTCTCTCTCTCTCTCTCTCTCTCTCTCTCTCTCTCTCTCTCTCTCTCTCTCTCTCTCTCTCTCTCTCTCTCTCTCTCTCTCTCTCTCTCTCTCTCTCTCTCTCTCTCTCTCTCTCTCTCTCTCTTCCCTAGTCGTTCATTCTCTCACTTCCTCTCTTACAATCTCACTCGCTTCTTCCTGACTTGTGTGCAATTGGGGTAAAATCTGTATTTGGACCGCTGCCTGAGTTTTGTGTGCACCATGCATTTCTTCTTCTTCTGCTGCTGCTTCTTCTTCTTTATCTCACACAATACGCCTACGACGCACCACGGTCACAAGCACACTAAACGTCTCGTCGCATCTGCTCTGTTGTTGGTTAAGATAGTCTACTGGCAGCCGCTAGTGTGTTGGCTGCGGCACACACTGTCTCCACGACTAATTAACTAATACCAGTAGCAGCCCCCCCCCCCCCCCCCTTCAGCTAAAAATAAAGATTTGCAGTATGTGCAGCATTTTGAAGTGCAAATACCCTGTGAGGTGCATGTTCTGACTGAGTGTTTGTGGTGACACTTCCCTTCAAAGCTAGGATGCCATGTTTTTGAATTAAGAAATGTGTGATGAGTGATCCTTCGTGGATTGGAGTGCTGTGAAGGCTATACAGTCAAATCAAGAGAAAGCAGAGATCTGAGTTTTTCAACTTTTATTCTTTTTTATTATCGAGATTTAAAATAAAGAAGCATTGTGACACAAACTGATGATGCTGGCCTGGGAAAAAAAGCGCCCAGCAGCTGAGAAACGTAAAACGAAATGAAGCGAAAACATTAGCATTGTGAACTTTATATTCATTATCAAACCCAAAAAGAAAAATATTAAAATAAAATCCACCTCCATAGTAAGAAGCAAAAAAGATCTCATTTATCTCATAAATAAGGAAACCTGTTAATTGGCTTATGGACAACTACCAACAAATCTTTTAAAATAATCATATCGTTTGATAACCATTTAAAATATTTACTGGCTTAACAAATAAAATAACTACAATTGGCAGGTTTATAGACAACTTGTTTGTGAACTTTCCATTAAAAACTAGAACAGAAAGGATGCTACTGTATGAAAAAAAATTAAACAGTCAAGCAAAACGCATGTATATTATTCACAAAAAAGGTGAGATCAACACAACTGAACACTTTAAAAACCTTCTAGAAGTTGAAATCACTGTAATGTGGTTTGAGCTGCTTCCATTCACATATCCAACTAGATCCCCTCCACATGTTGCAGAGGTAAAGAAAAGGACATTTATGACCAGACAAAAAAAAGGGGAGGGGGGGTTTTGAGGCAAGCCACTATTTCTTTCATTTTATCTCATATTTTTTATCTTATGCCCTCACTCTCTCTGTGTCTCTCTCTCCCTCTGTCACTTCAATCTCTCATCTGACTCCTTTCATTTAATGATCTGAAGGACACATATTCTGTATTCAGTTTGAGATTGAACTTTATTGGAAAAAAACACACCAGTGAGCACAGATTTAATGCAAGATTGAGTGTGTGAAATGCTCCTCTAAAATCCAGCTGCACAAGGCTGTTAAAATTCACAAGAGAGACTCCGAGAGCGACAGGCAAACACTGACACGTGCATGCACGTGCACGTGCCGGGAGAACAGACATTTACACACGGACACGTCACGCGCGCTCACACACACACACGCACACACACACACACACACACACACGTTATGAACGCAGTGATTCCAGCGATACCCTGCATCCATGTGTGCCCGCACATACGCGCATGCACAAAAGCACACACACGCACACACACACACACACACACACACACACACACACACACACACACACACACACACACACACACACACACACACACGCACACACACACACACACACACACACACATACACTCCACACAGGCAGACACACACAATATATATTTTTGAGATACAAACTGATGAATTACATGTAATATTAAAGAAGATCTTTCCGAACTTCCAAATTTCCCAATCCGATCCCGTAAAAGTGATATTTACAATCACACTGTGACCGCTCAGCAGACCTCGCGGGTCTTAAATATTACAAAAGGTTTCTGTTGTTTTGCTATGTGTTGTTTCTATTCCTTCCTCCCCACGGTCCCCTAAAGTACTGAAGGACCCGGCGCTTAGTGCTCAAAACCAAGAAAAAATAAAAGGACAACGGCAACAAGAACAGAACGAAAGAATAAAAAAAAAAGGAACAATAGAGCAAGCTAGGAATAAATAAAACGGCAACAACGACATCATCATCATCATCATCATCATCAACAACAACAGCAACAACAAAAGGGAGAACACGAAAGGAAATTAAAAAATGATTAAAGAAGATGAAAAAGAAGAGGTTTTTTTTAATTGTATTTTCTTTTTTTTACTCTCGCTCTTCTCGTTCTAATTAAAGCTCGATGGGGGGGCTGCGGGGGGGTGGGGGGTGGGTTCCCTGAGGGGCTGACTCTCACAGGGAGACAGAGGAGGAGGATTCTGCCGCCTGGCCTGTACTGGGTAGGTGGGTGGGGGAGGGGGGGGCTAGGGACTTGGGGTGGGCGGGCGGGGCGGGGCTCCATAAGTGCTAGGCGAAATTGAAACAGCGAGACAAGACCCCCCCAATATGTTAAGTGGTACAGACAGTAGTCATCTATTGATACAAAGGAAACCAACTAAACCCTCTGGTCGCGCGTGTCCCTTTCAGAAAGAAAATCATAAAAATGAAATGTATAATAATAATAATAATAATAATAGAGGGGGGGGTCTTGGATGGTGGTCTTTTAAAAGGTAGAATGTAGGTCTGTGTATGCCTGCATTGATGCAGGTGCATTTGTGGATGTGTGTGCGTGTGCGTGTGAATGAGCGTGTGTGTGTGTGTGTGTGTGTGTGTGCGTGTGTGTGCATGTGCGCCTGCAAGCGTGCCTGTGTGTGTGTGTGTGTGTGTGTGTGTGCGCCTGCAAGCGTGCATGTGTGTGTGTGTGTGTGTGTGTGTGTGTGTGTGTGTGTCTATCCGAGAGCGATGCTGGGCATGGGACAGGGAGGGGGAGGGGTGGTGGTGGTGGTTGACAGTAGACTCCTCAGTGTGGTGGTGGAGGTGTCGTGGTTGTACACATGTGTTTGACAGCCCACAGTCTTCTCCTCGCTTCGTCTGCTTCAGGTGAGGTAGAGTGGCTTGTCCCTGGCTATCATGCTGCCGCTGGAGGAAAGGAGAGAAGTGGAACAAGCTAACTTTAAAACGTGTCGTCCTTGGTTATTTGTTTCTTCCCGCCTTTTTTCTATCTTTTTTTCGGCATTCCTTGTGGATCGTATTTCAACAAACATTAAAAAAAATGTTTTTAAATAAATGAATAGAAAATGAATTAGGGAATTTGAATTTAACATTTAATTCAATGATGCCAGACACGACATGAGCTTATTTAATTCTTTCTTTTTCTAAATGCTACACATTTGTGGAGGCTTGAAGAGCCCAGCCAAAAGCGTCCAAGTACAAACACAGCGAAAGCCTTCTGTACTAAACATCTGTTTTTTCACTGTTTCTGCCAGTCACATGACAAGCTCTATTATCTCACCATCATCTCTCCAGCTGTCCTGCCTCGCATCACTTGAATCAAGCTGACAAGTTTTCAACACTTCTATTTAAAGGAGTGGGAGACTGCTGCTGCCATGGATTTATAATGATTTCAAGGGACTCCCCATCTTCAGGAGATTATGATAAGACCATATCTGTCCACCACATTCAAAACAACATAACTCAACCAAAAAACCTTCTCTTTTAGATGAAAGTTTTTCAAAGCCAGATGGCATTGGAGTCTTTTTTAAATTGTCTCCTTCTTTCTTTCGAATATTAAGATTACAATGACTTTAATAATTCGGCATGAATTGTATGAATGATAATGAATAACAGCATCCATAATGTCATCCGTTATTAGGGATAATCAATGGGAACATTAGGTATCAGAAAATAATATTCCATCAAATCCTTTACAATCTCGCATCATTTCAGTTTATCAATTTCCTTCTATTCCTTCAAGCCCATTTAATGGGTCAGAGTGTATTTACCTTCCATGCTACATTGCCAAGTGGGTGACAATTACTGTACACTCATAGCACACTGACAATGCAGTGTAATGAGCTACAGCGTTTCAGAGACACAGTAAGGGGAAGGGGGGGGGGGGGGGGGGGGGGGGGGGGGGGGGGGGGGGGGGGGGGGGGGCAGGGATACAGATCATGCCCCTACAATCTTTGATTAGATGTTTAGTTCCCTACTTGTTCACATTAACTGGCCAAAATATTTGACCCCAACACCTTAAATGACTAGGGATCTCTATTGTTACTTAAATTGATGAATATGATTTTGGATACGAAAATCGAGCTAACCTGCAGTGGCTGCCACACTCCCGATTGCAGTATTCACCGTCCCAGTCATGGGCCTGAGGACCCCCAGGGCCGGGGCCTGGAGCTGGGGCACCTGGAGACTGAGGTCCCCCGACACTCTTCTGGTACTCCGACTGGAGGTGGGAGAAACTCTGGACGGAGAGAGAGAGAGAGAGAGAGAGAGAGAGAGAGAGAGAGAGAGAGAGAGAGAGAGAGAGAGAGAGAGAGAGAGAGAGAGAGAGAGAAAGACAGAGAGAAAGAGAGAGAGAGAGAGAGAGAGAGAGAGAGACGGAGAGAGAGAGAGAGAGAGAGAGAGAGAGAGAGAGAGAGAGAGAGAGAGAGAGAGACGGAGAGAGAGAGAGAGAGAGAGAGAGAGAGAGAGAGAGAGAGAGAGAGAGAGAGAGAGAGAGTAAAATGAAAAAATAGAGAGAAAGAGTAAGAGGGAAGAATAGAGAGGAATAAAGGGAAAGGAAGGAGCGTCAAAAGGTCAATTTCCCATCAATGCAGTCTGAATCCAAAATGATTCCAGCTTCCCAAAACGTTTCCCTGAATTAGCACGTGACACGAACCTGCTGCCCGGGGGGTGGAGAGTGAATGGAGGGCTGCAGCCCCATCTGGTGGGAGATGATTTGCTGGGACTGGACCTGCTGCATGCGGATAGGCTGGTTGAGAAGAGAGCTCTGCTGTAGGGAGAGCTGCTGGTGGGGGTGCAAGGGGGGGCTGATCTGGAAGGAGGAAGGGGGAGAGGCACTGATGCTGGGCAGCATCTGTGATTGGCTGAGGGTCCGCGACAGGGCGTGGCGGGGGACGTGGCCCGGGTAGCTCTGCAGGTCGGCCAGGGGGAAGCCCCCGGGCCCCAGGTACGGGGAGGAGGGCTGGGGGGGGTGTGGCACGTTGTAGAGGGGCTGGTTGGCGGGCAGCATGTGGGGCGACGGCTGGGCCGTCTGGTTGCCCTTGGCGTCCACGGGGTCGTTGTACGTCTGGAGGTCGAGGGGACAAAGGTGCTTTTCAGTGACGTTTAGGCACCAACGTCTCGGCCCGTTGTTGGTAATGTCTTTGTGTGTTTTCGAGGCTGAGCACGTGATGTGGGAGTGTTTCACACTAAGTTATACACACAGATACTCATGACTTTATGCACTTTCATGTATCCACTTAATGAAGGAGCATGCTCCATCATACACGGTGCATGTAAATAATGGGTGAAATAATTAGAACTAAGTCAGTGCAGGTGTGGCCTTCCCAAAAACACACACACAGACATAAACACACACACACACACACACACACACACACACACACACACACACACACACACACACACACACACACACACACACATGTGATCACTAAAACTCGTAACCTACACCCACCCACACCCACCTTGTCCTTTTCTTCCCCTCTCTCTCTCTCTCTCTCTCTCTCTCTCTCTCTCTCTCTCTCTCTCTCTCTCTCTCTCTCTCTCTCTCTCTCTCTCTCTCTCTCTCTCCAGTTATCTTATGTGTATCACATGTTTCCAATAAGTCCTGTTTCTAAATATTAACTGTCAAGCTCTGCAGGCAGGGCACATTACATGACCGCCATACAGTAATGTCCCCCACAGCTA